>NW_006773945.1:1971902-2041507 GCF_000442215.2 Lipotes vexillifer | reverse complement strand
AGAGCGGACAGGGCCTTCTTAACTCTTTCAGGGCAGAAGGATAACACTTGCTGCCATTTGTTGATAACTCACTGTCTACCAAGCAAAGTGCTGGCGTGTTACCATCTTCATGACTTCTCACAAAGCTCCAGAGTAGGCATTATTACTTCTATCCCCCAGGTGAGGAAACTAAATATCAGAGAAGTTAAGTAACTAACCCTAGGTCGCCCAGGGGAACAAAGCTAGTCCACATCTAGATCTGCTCTTGCCGAAAGGCCACTGAACACTTGTGTAATCTCGGGTTGTTTCAGAGTTTATTGGACGTACTTCATGAAAATGTGCTAGACCTTTTGAATTTTATGACTGAAATAAAAGTGACGCAAATACTGTTTGCAGTCATAGTCAGAAAATTAAATTGGAATGTTTACCTAGTTTTATAATGTTTGATAAAAGATCTAGACAAGTTGGAATTTATGAGATTATAAAATGTGAGTTGTTGAGAGGGCAGGAGGGCAGCTTTGGGGATGGTGATCATGTGACTCTGGAAAGCAGAAGGAATTTTGAATTCGGAAAGTGTTCTTGGTCATGTATTTCTGGGTAACATTTTGTTGATGTTTTTCGTCCATTGGTCAGAAGAAAAAAAAGAATGGCCTCAATTAAAATTTCTGTTGTCTTTGCCACAGAGAAAGGAAGCCTTTCGGTGGTTGTCATGGTGACGTCTGAATGACATTGCTGAAAGTGGGTAGTGATTGCCATCCAGAGCCCTGAAATGAGCATTTATCATTTTCCCTGCCCCCTGAGAGGCCTGCAGGACCAAACTGAACAGTTCCTTTATTGCCTTAAATTTGAATTTGAGCCAGCTGTGTGCATGCGTGCATGCATGTGCGCATGTGAGGGAATGAGCTCTGCTTGTAGCCATGGTTAGAGTCGTAAAGTCTGAAACCCCATTTCTAATTACTTTGTGCTCCTGAAGCAAAATGGCATATGTGAGGTGCTCATGAAAACTCTCAGAAAGTAATCAGGAGCTACCAGCCTTTCACGTGGCACAGCGGAATAGCTTGGGAGGCTTCCTCCCTGTCCCAGCCCTCCTGACCCGCTCCAGGCACTCAGAAGTCTTGCCTGACACACCTTCTCCGTGGACAGCCCATTGAATGAGGCTTGTGCTTAATGCCTGTCAACTTTAAATGCTGCCATTTACCACCGGTCCTCCCCGCCCTGCACCCAGCCGGCACACTGGAGCCATCAGGCTGCATGCAGGTGGAGTGTGGCTGTTTCTGACAGTAAAACCAGGCTCTTTTACTGGCTTTGGGGTTTCTGCACTGTGTGATTGGGGTGTAGGAAGGGGAGCTAGGGAAGAATGATGTTGGGGGGTTGGGTACTATGGATGGATTTTCCAGAGTTCTGTCTGCAGGTGTGAAGAAGACAGGCTTGTGTCACCTCCCACCCCCAACTGGACAGCTCTTCTATAACCTGTCACGTAGAGTGGTGGTGTGACAAAGAGCAAAGAATTTGCCATCAGAGAACCTGGTTCAAGTCATAGCTCCACCTCTTAGCTAGTCCTGTGAACCTGGGCAAGAGCTTAACTTTGGTTTCCTCTTCCAGAAAACTGTAGCATCGACAGTAACTCCCTCTCCAGGTCATTGTATTGCTTGAGATGATGCTTTGTCAGCTGTAGGTGCTGTATAAGCTGTAAATTCTAATTCATTAAGCTCATATTGTACGCTAGGCTCTGTGCTGGAGAATCAGAGTCGACAGAGGGGCAGGGCGAGAACAATCAGAATAAGTTGGAGGGGACTTCCCTGGCATTCCAGTGGTTAAGACTCGGCACTTTCACTGCCGTGGCCTGAGTTCAATCCCTGGTTGGGGAACTAAGATCACGCAAGCTGTGCGGCACAGCCAAAAAAAAAAAAAAAAAAAAAAAAAGATGGAAATGTGTGATTCCAGTGTGCACCAGCAGGCACTTAACTCTGCTTGGTGTCAGGGAAGGCTTCTAGGTGGAGGTGACCCTTGCACTGAGTCTCGAAGGATGGGTATAAGTTAGCCAGAGAGACAGGGAGACAGCCTTCAAGTAGAAGGAACAGTATGTGCAAAGACACGGAGGCACCACTGGAGCCTAGTGAGCAGTGAACGGTGAGGCAGGGAACAGATAAAGGGTCGTGTTTATCCAGAGGTGGGGGGAGCTGATAGATTATCTTAAGACAAGGAGTGACACAATTGTAGGTTTAGAAATATAACTGGTAGCTGTGTGGAGGATTATTGAAAGTTAATTGGGAATAGGTGTGTGAGTACAGAGATAGGATAATGACCTTAGAGGCCACTGCAGTCATCCCAGTGAGAGTGGCCATGGGGATGGAGAAGATGGACTGGATTGGTGAAACAGGAAGTGAACTTGACAAGTTTCTGACTGAGAGGGAATGAGGGAAAGCTGTAGGATGACTTTCAGCATTTCTAAATGGTGTTACTGTTGGCATTTTGGGAGGGACAGATTTTCATTGTGCAGGACAGTATCATTCAGCATCCTGGGTTCCCTGCCCACTAAATGCTCCCTAGTTGTTGTGGCAACAAAAATGTCACTGTAATTTTTCCATACGCCCCTGGTTAAAAACCATGAAATGGTGGTTTCACCAACATGGGGAATAAAAGAGGAGAAATAGGGTGGGAAGAGTTCCATTGTGGAATATTTTGATTTTATGTTTGATTTACATGTTGGTAGAAGTGTAAGCAGTTGGATCTAGTGATCCAGGGCACAAGAGGGTGGACAGCACTGGAAGTACAGCTTCAGGAGTCATACCCATGGCAGCTAAGGAGCTTTCCAGGGAGGATACTTAACATGAGAAGGGGCAGGTGGATGGCAGAACTTTAGGGACCATCATGTATCTTGTTTAATCTTGTGTGCTGGGGAGGACAGATAGTATTCCAGGGTCTACAGGGAAGAGGAAACTGAAGCTCTGCAAGAGCAAATGACATTTCCAAGTTTCTCTTTTTATCAATTTTGGCAGATTCTCTCCCTTGGCCCAGCTAGTGTCCAGATGAGGCTGGGGAGAAGTGGATTTTGCCCCTTTGCTTTGAAGGGCTCTTTGATGTCTTTCTTTGTGGCCAGTTGGTCCAAGCGTCTCAATGACGTCTCAATGACTGGGCTATTACTATCACTGCCTCACCTTCGGTTTAGAAGTCTTTGTGCGTTAGTAAGGCGGCTTCTCATGATTTGCTTTTTCCCCTGCAATGGCAGATTTTTCCTTGGTGCCTTCTGTTCTTGGTTCACTGATTAATAGACACTTGAGGAATTGCAGGGAGACGTTTAACATGCATCAGATACCATCACTAGCAGAGAAAATGATTCACTGAGCTCTTTCTCTGATGTCTGTATCCCTCCCTGCTGACATAGTTTGACGTTGGGGAATTGAGTCTGAATCTGGAAAAACACAGTTTAAATGTGTGATTCAGAGTCAGTGATGTGCAGCTGTCTCCAAAGTAGGGGTGCTTGGAGAGCTGGATGGTAAGGGGTCCAAGAGGCTTTGCACTCCCATCTCCTTTACATTACCTTCTTCAAATGTAGGAGTCATTCCAGGTTAAAGATAACAAGTTCTGGGCTCTAACCTTCAGGCCTTCAGCCAGTACCCACGCCAGGGGGTTGGGACTTCAGACCGGGATGTGGAGGGCTGGTGATTTATTTTCAGAGTGTGAAGATTCTAGTAAGATTGACTTCTAGTGAGCTCTTACCCTATACCAGTTTTCTTCTTCCCTCGGAAATATAAGGAGCCAGTTTTGCCATGTTGCCTTCGTGGGGAATAGTCCGTCCTTTCACTCCAGGGTCCATTTCAGATGGTGGACCCCTCATCATCCACCTCTCCAGAGTTGGAGTCAGAGGACATAGGTTTGAATCCTACCTAACTGTGTAATCTTACACAAACCCCTTAATTTTTCTCATCCTCAGTTTCCACATCTATGAAATGAAGATAATAATACCTACCTCCTAGGATTGTAATAACGCATGAGATATAGAATACCTGCAGAGTGCCTGGAACATATGATAGATATATGATATACTTGCTGCAGTTACTGTTATGGATCTCTCTCATCTTATGTGGTTCTTTATCTACAACCCTCTCCCACCCCCCTCCCCTCTGCACACTTTTTTGGCTATCTGCAGAAATCTGGCCCTTCAGCATGGTGGGCCCTCTGTTTAGGGATGTGGAGAGCTAGTAGGTTTTCTTTAGGGAGAGGGGACCTCGATAAGACTAGCTACCCTATTGTTCACCTCCTGATGCCAGACACCATTTAGAAGGTCTTTCATAGAACCCACACTGGCCGTGTGGGACTGGAACTGGAACCCAGTTCTGAGTCCAAGTCCACAGTCTTCCACTGACTTGGATGTCTCTCCCTTGCCCTCTCCCCTCTCAGGCCTGCTTTGCCCCTGCCCCCTCCCCCCCACCAAAAAAAAAAAAAAAAAAAAATCTGTGGTGCAGCCAACCAAAACCCATTCTTGCCAATTTAAGCAAAAAGGGTCTGGAGGCATCAGGAAAGTTCCGCCCCCCCCCCCCCCCCCCCCCCCACAAAAAAAAAAAAAAAAGAAAAGAAAAGAAAAGCAATAAATAAACAGTAGAATAGAACCAGAAAGGCCTGTCAGGATATTCTGTCTGGGCTCCGTGGTGTGCTTACTGGAAAGTCTGAGTACTCGGGGTCCTGTGGGTTAGGTGCCTTCTTCCTGCTATGCTCCTTGACCTGAGGCTCCACTCCCTTCCTGAATGGGCATCACTAGGAAATTGAGAAGGAAATGGGTTTGGGTGGGGGGGTTTCTAGAAGTGAGATAGGCAGAGAGAGCCCCTCCCTAACCGGATGTCTGAAGTCCTTCCCCCTGGCCTCCACTCTTAAGTTGGTATGGTCCCCCCTCCCTGGGTCATGGAGGGATGCTTGGCCAGTCACGCTGTGTGATTAGGTGTCTGGAGTTCCTTGGCTCTGTTAATACCACTGCTAGAAGACCCCAGAGGGACAGTTGGGAAATAGGTGGCCTTAGGCTGTCCCGAGCGGGCATGTAAGGAAGCAGCTGTGGAGGGTGGATGGGCGTCCTAACCTGATTCAGGACAGCATCCATGGAGGCTGTGCTGTGCAGAGCAGCTGCAGGAGGCCCCTCCCCCTGGAATGTGGCTGGACTACTTTACCTCTCACCCCGCCACCACCGCCACCGACAACTTCCAAACAAAGACCCTGGGCTTTAATTCCTCATGGACATCCCCTGGGTCCTGGCACAGGTAGCCCTCAGATCTGTGTGCTGATACTTTACAGGACAGCCCTGGTTTATGGAATGAAGTGCTGAATGTCAAGATTTATGTGGGCCATTCTTCACTGCACACCTGCGCATGAGCTCATACAGCTGACTATGGGCCTGTTCTTGGTTTCCTCCTTCCATCACTGCCCTGGCCTCCAGGCAGCATGCAAAACAACATTGCTAGCCATGTCCCCCTTGTTGTGAGTACCAGAGATTAACTGCCTTGCCTGTCACCACTTTCGCAGCCTGGAAGGGGACATGGGGTAAAGGAATCTAGTCGAGCTGTATCAGGTGTCAAGAGCTGGAAGGGCTTCTTCTCCTCATCATT
Organism: Lipotes vexillifer; assembly: GCF_000442215.2. Taxonomy (NCBI): domain Eukaryota; kingdom Metazoa; phylum Chordata; class Mammalia; order Artiodactyla; family Lipotidae; genus Lipotes; species Lipotes vexillifer. The sequence continues at coordinate 2,035,934 of NW_006773945.1, read as the reverse complement.
TCCAACCTTTTCCCATTTTACAGATGAGAGGCCTGAGGCCCAGAGAGGGAAAGCTACCTGCTTGCTTCCCCCTTGCATGGTATTGTTGTTTACCTTGAACAAATTAAACGCCTGAAGTAGGATGCAGAGAAGACATCATCATGTTGCAGGAAAAGAGTTTGGCTTCTGGACCTGGATTCCAGCGGGAATCCTAAATCCTGAAATGTGTGGCCTTGGTCAATGACTTAACCCCTCTTAACCTCAGCCTGCGATGATAATACCTTGCAGTGTTGAAATGACCGTTAGAGGTAATACATGCAGGCATCTCAGGCAGTTACTCACAGTGGTAGGTATTCAGGAAAAGGTGACGGTTACTTTGAATATAGCCCCAGTGGTTTGTTAATGGATACTGGCTGCACTGAACTATGCAAGCTGTGGATCTGAAAGAAAAAGCTTGACAGAGGTATTGTCAATCTCAGTGTAAGCTTCCTGTGAGAAGAGGCTAAGGAACCTAACCCAGACTCCACTATAGAACTGTGACCACCTGCTCCTGTGGCCAGGTTCCTGGGAGTTGGGCATAAGTTCTCAGCCATAGCTCCATACAGGCCCTTGTTTCTTTGTTTTCCCACCAAAGTATCTCCTCATGCTCAGAATCTCATCATCCTACCCATGTATTTCAGAAATCTCTTGACTCACATAATTGCTAAATGGTGTGTTTCATGAATTAATAGATTCACAGAGCTAGAGAGGAGCATAAGGTCATCTTGGCAGATTGCAGGCTTGGGGTTTATGTTCTTTCCTTAGCAACATGTTGCCAAATGGGTTTTTTGGCCTGGGCTTGAAAACATCAACCAACAGGAGACAGCCAGCCAGTCTGATGTTCAGAGGCCACTCTGACTGTGACATTGTTGACACTTGATTCCTTGAAAAATATGCCTCCCAGTGACTCCACCCACTGATCCTAGTTCTACCATCTTGGACCTCAGGGAACAAATCAAATTACTCTTCCTCATGATAGCTTTTCAGAGGCAATGACAACGGTCATGTGCCCTGAGTCTTCCCAGGCCATAAAACTCCAGTTCCTTCAGTGATGTGGCTTTGACCCTTCACAGCCCTGGCTTCTCTTTCCTGGACATGCTCCAGCTTTCCACTCTGGCCTGTAGGTGTGGTTACCAGAAGTGAACACAATATTTGGATCAGTTAAAAATAGAACTTTTTTTTTTTTTTTTTTGCGGTACGCGGGCCTCTCACTGTTGTGGCCTCTCCCGTTGCGGAGCACAGGCTCCAGACGCGCAGGCCCAGCGGCCATGGCTCCCGGGCCCAGGCGCTCCACGGCATGTGGGATCTTCGCGGACCGGAGCACGAACCCACGTCCCCTGCATTGGCAGGCTGATTCTTAATCACTGCGCCACCAGGGAAGCCCAGAATGGCAGTTTTAATTACCCCTTGTTTAAAAAACTTTTTTTTATTAAAGTAATACCTGTATATAGTTTTAAGAATTTAAGTAGTATGACCCCATCCATCCCTATTCCTGATTCCACCACCTTTGAGGCAAGCACTTTCAATTCTTTTTTTTTTTGCGGTACGCAGGCCTCTCACTATTGTGGCCTCTCCCGTTGCGGAGCACAGGCTCCGGACGCGCAGGCTCAGCGGCCATGGCTCACAGGCCCAGCCGCTCCACGGCATGTGGGATCTTCCCGGACCAGGGCACGAACCCGTGTCCCCTGCATCGGCAGGCGGACTCTCAACCACTGCGCCACCAGGGAAGCCCTCAAAAATAGAACATTTTTTACCTCCCTTGTCTTAGTCTCTGTACTACTATTGAGTGAGTCCCAAGGTCTTAATGGCTTTGTGACAGCTTTTCCATACTAACTGGGTTTTTGGTTAATCACTAAACTAATACAAGTTCTGTATTATTTCCTAGAGCTACCGTAACAAGTTACTGTAAAACTGGTGGCTTAAAACAACAGAAAGTTATCCTCTTACAGTTCTGGAGGCCAGAAGTCTGAAATCACAGCATCTGTAGCCTTGGTTCCTTTTGGAGACTCTGAGGGAGAATCCATTCCATGCCTCTCTCTTTGCTTCTGGTGGTTGCTGGCAATTCTTGGCATTTTTTGGCTTGTAGATGCATTGCTTCACTCTTGGCCTCTGGCTTCACATGACCATCTCTCCCTGCATGTGTTTTATGTGCCACTTAAATCCAGACCAACAGCACTGCATTTCTGTGCAAGGTCTTTTGACTGGACACGAGGATTCCTAGCTCTCTAAAATATATTTTTCATGTTTGTTAGCAGAAATTAGTCACTGGAAGATGGATTTTTTTTAAGGCAGGAAATAAATTTTAAAACAGTGTGGTGATGATTTTTTTTTTTTTTCTTTCCATAATCCTTGTTTTCAGGAACCTAGTGTTAATTTATGGTTAGTAATAGCTAGGACCTTGAGCAATTCTCTAACCTTCCCTGACCTCAATTTCCTCACGTGTAAAACAAAGAGATTGGATGAGGTGAGTGAACTCTGGGTCATTTTCAGCTCTAAAATTCTTAATACAGTGATTTCTGGAAAGCAGGGGTTACCCTTGGTGATAAAAGGGCTCAAGTTGTCTTAACAAACTGATTGAGAATTTACGGCTCTTGACTAAGAAGACAATCATTCATGAATCTGAAAATCCGAAAAACACTGTCCTTCTGTTCACCTTTGACAAGATATAGAGTCTGAGCTGTGACACACCCCCTCCCTCTTCTCAATTACTCATGTAGTATGAGACTCTACAGGATTGGCATCTAGCTGGCTCTTAAATATTTGTTGCATGAGTGGATGAATATACTTATGTATCATTATTGGGAGCAAGTAATGCAGTATCATTCAGGTCTGATCATCTAGTAATTGTGGGCCTGTTAAGATTCCTCCCGAGTGTATTCCTAGCAGAAGCAATAATTTTTATTTATTTATATTCCAGTTGTATTGAGATATAATTGACATATAACACTATAATTTTAAGGTGTGCAGCATAGTGATTTGACTTACATACATCATGAAATGATTATCACAATAAGTTTAGTGAACATTCATCATCTCTTCTAGATACAAATTAGAGAAATAGAAAAAATTTTTTTGTAATGAGAACTCTTAGGATTTCCTCTCTTAACAAGTTTCATATATAACATATAGCGGTGCTAGTTATATTTATCATGTTGTACATTACACCTTTAGTACTTATTTGTATTATAACTGAAGTTCATAGTAACTTTTGACTACCTTCATCCAATTCCCCCTCCCCCAACTCACTCACCCTACTGTTACCACTCCCACCCCCGCCTCTGGTAACCACAAACCTGATCTCTTTCTCTGTAGGTTTGTTTGTATATTTGCTTTTGTTTGTTTTTGAAGTATAATTGACCTACAATGCTATGTTAGTTCCTGTTACACAACATAGTTATTTTTTTCTGTACATTTCAAAATGATCAACATGATAAGTGTAATTACGATATGTCACCATATAAAGGAATTGCTTAGTTATTGACTGTATTCCCCACACTGTACATTTCATACCCATGGCTCATTCATTTTGCCAGTGGAAATTGGTACTTCTTAATCTCCCTCACCTATTTCTTTCCTCCCCCCAACCCAGAAGCAATTATTTTTAAAAGATGGTGGCAGTGTTTCGAAGTTGCTTTCTGGAGCAGTTTCCTTACCTGTGAAATAGGTGGCTGTGTGGGCTGGACTCCAGTGCCTGTGCTCTAAACACCACAGGAGACTGCATTTTTCAGCTTGGGGTAGGTCTGTGATCTTGCTCCAGACAGAACCTGGCCAGATGCTGTTCTGTTGCAGGAGGCCCCGCTTGCCTTCAGTGGCCCCTGTGGGTGTCTATAAGGAGCTGCAGCCACTGACACCACTCTTCTTTTGCATTGTTTAGGGTCAGACTGTTAGCAGTGCCTCTCTGGATTTTTCACTCTGTGCAAGAAACAGTCTGCTGGCTGTCATGGGGTTCACCTTTTCAGGAGACCAGTCAGGGAAGGCTAAAGGCGAGTCCACTTGCCATTATTGTTGGGAAGATTCTTCGAAGTTTTTTTGTGAGAGGGAAATTTTTTGGCCTATTTTTGCCATCTTCTTTCCATTCTTCCTCTTATGTAAGAAATCTCTATTCTTTAAAACAGATCTCCTTCGTAAAAGGAGGAGCTTCTCTAGAATCAGTGGTGTTGGTACAAGATAGGTGTTGCAAACTCAAATGTCTGTAGAGGCTTAGCAGATAATAAAAAACCAGACTGTGTGTGTAGGCTCTCCAATTTCTTTTAGGAATACTCTGTCCTCTCTGTTTATCTTTTGTTTCCCTAATTCTGGTTGAGATATGGGTATGATAGGGAAATTAGAAATAAAGGTGTGATGACAAATAGCACTAGGCGTACACCCTCAACATCAGGAAGCAGTAGGGAGTAGTGGGGACTGCAGTGAACTAGAAGGGCCTTCCCACCTCTCATGGGGGCCCGCTGTTGCCACAGTGTTTGGTTTTCCAAGATGAGCTGGGTTTTTGTATGAAAATTTCCTGTTGTTAAACTTGGGCTCAATTTAAAAAATCTCTGTGGTTCAAATAAAATGAATTCTGGGGGCAAATTGGTTTGCAGGTAATCAATTTGAAACCTTTTATATATGTTGGGGCAGATTGGCATATGGGATGGGCTCCTGGGTCGTATCTCTGTGGGTTGGTCTGGTTTGGTGCCGGGGGTGGGGGGTCCTAGCGGAGCTGTGTGTGGAGGGGGCCGCTTATGTTCATCCTTGCATGTGGATTTGGAGGAGTCGAAGATACGTAAAGTAAAAAGCAAGTTAAAGAATAATGGGTACAGTTTTATTCTGTTTATGTAAATTTTTTTCTAAAAAGATGTGTATATAAATTTTAAATGCATGAAAATTTCATAAAGGCAAAAAACAGAAACAAAGAATACACAAGAAACTGGTAAAGGTGTTGCCTCTGAGATTGACACTGAATTCAAGGCAAAAAAGGGACCTTCTGTTTTTTAGTTTATACCTATCTGTAACACGGAATACAGTTGACCCTCTGTATCCGCAAATGCAGAGCCCACAGATAAGGAGGGCTCACCGTACTATGCCATTTTATATAAGGGACCCAGTCATCTGTGGATTTTGGAATTGGGGAGGGTCCGAGAACCAATCCCCCACAGATGCCAAGGGACGACTGTACTTAATTTTTGTAGGGTAAAGTGAAAAGAGTTGTTAGGAAGCATAATTGCCGTGTAAAGAGTGTAAGCCTTCAGTGCTGAGAGTACAAGGAAGGAAGAAGGCAGAGTGGTCTGGAGTGATCAGCAAGGACTACTGGGAAGAGAAGAAGCCTTGAAGACTGGGTAGAATTCGTTAGGGAAGAAGGCTGCAGGAGACAAAGCCCAGGGGTGGAATAGACCGGGTGATTTGGGTACTGATAAACGCTTAAATTTCGTAGGAGCTGAGGATCTAGGGAAGTGGTGAGAGAGAGGGAGGCTTTAGCAGTGAGGAGCCACGGAGGGTGTGTGCCAGGAGATAATGGAACGAGAGCGGTACTCCAGCATGATCAATCTGGCAGTAAGGACGAGGGAGTTTGGAGGCAGGACTACAGGGTGGGAGCCTCTCATGTGGCCTCTTTGGGCTCCCAGCTAGCTGTCACTGATCCTTGCCGGGGTGTTGCCTGGTGAACAAAGGTTATAGCTATATACCTGGTGAATAAGCTCATGGCACTTCCCATTTCTCCACTCTCAGGAATGTGGGCTTTGGAAGTTGGCCAGCCTCTGCTGGTGCTCGATGTGCTTCCTGTACCTCTGCTGCCAGTGTGTCTCCCCAGACATTTTGGAGGTTCTGTGGAGCAACTGGCCATTGACTGAAGTATAGCTGCTAAGAACAGGCCCATGCTTTGGAGTCAGGCAGATATGGGCTTGAAGTCTGACTTTGTCACCTACTGGTTATGTGACCTTGGGGTGGCACTTGACCCCTTTGGGCTTCAATATTCATGTTTGCAAAATGGGGATAAAACGATTTACCTTCTAGGGTCGTTGTACCCAGCAGATTGACACATAGCAAGTTGGTGGGCCTTGCTGTACTTTTACACTGTGGTACTCACTCTGATCTGCAGTTATATATATTTATATTATTTATGTTTAATATTATAAAATACTTACTGTATCTATTTATGACCATATCAGTCTATTCTTTTGGATTGTAAGCTCCAGTTCAGTGGGAATAATTATGTTCTAATCACTGTTTTAGTCCAAAACACTCGGCGCAGAACACATAGTAGCGCTAAATAAATGTTGGATGGAGTTTGTGCTCTTAAACCTACTCCAGCCTTTGCAAACAGTTGACTTGTGATCAACTAGGGTGTATCTGTAGTTGAGAGCCTAACTCCTCTGTGGTTGAAACAAGTTTGTTTTTTTTTTGCGGTAGGCGGGCCTTTCACTGTTGTGGCCTCTCCCGTTGCGGAGCACAGGCTCCGGACGCGCAGGCTCAGCGGCCATGGCTCACGGGCCCAGCCGCTGCTCCAGGGCATGTGGGATCTTCCCAGACCGGGGCACGAACCGGTGTCCCCTGCATCGGCAGGCGGATTCTCAACCACTGCGCCACCAGAGAAGCCCTGAAACAAGTTTTGTCAATTCACATGCCTTTTTTAGGATGATATGTGAGAATGGCTTGTTGAGTCCTTCATTCTTTCATTCTACAGTGGCAGATCTGTTTTGTGGGGCTTGATGTTTACAAAATTTGGGAGGTCTTCTTTAAAAATATATACAGTTGTAGAAAGCATGTACACACGTTGCTAGGCCCCTTTCTAGGGCCTTGGAAGGGGCTTGTGAAAGTGAGGGGCCCTAATACCTGAAATTCCTTAGTTTCACATTAAATCATCTCTGCATTTAAAGATTTATAGAATACTCCCTACAGGCAGGGGTGGGAGTTGTGGAGGATATGGAAATTTCTAAAAGGGAAAAAAATGATGTTACTGAATACAGGTTTTAGTAAAGCTGTCATTCCAAGTAGACTCAGAACAAAACCCCATTGTTTTGTTTTATGTTTTTTGGGGTTTTTTCATTCAGCAAATATTTATTGAGCACCTACTATGTGCCAGGCATATGTAGGCATTGGAACATAGCTGTGAAAAAAGAAGTCCTCGTCACCTGCATCGTGACTTGTAGACCTACATAGATGCAGTGAAGAGCCGCAGTGAAAAGCCACAGTGTTGCTCTGAGGCCGTGGAGATAAAGGCACTTTGATACCTTAGTTTGCCTTTCTAACCCCCTGCCCTTCTTGGTAGCCATCCCAAGCAGTGATGAAAGAATCATAGATTTGGGAGTGAGTATGATGGCTTGTAACTGCTCAGCCTCTTCCTGGCCATGACCATGAGAGATAGTGATAGAGGAGCCTTCATTTCTCCACCAAAGGCTCTCTGCTTTGGGGCTGATTTCAGCCACAGTGTGGCAGAGCAGAACTGAGTGAGCAATTCATTCTGACTCCGGGGCTCACAAGTGGAGGTGTTTCTTTATATTCTGCTACCAGAGGGGCAGCCAACCCCATGGTCTCAAAGAACAGAAGAATTGGGGCCTGGAGACACAAAGTGCCTGCCCCAGTGTTTACCTCCAGCCGGTGCTCCACTTGGCCACAGCGTGGCGGTGACTCACAGCTGGAACTGTGTTCCTGCATAGTTGCCAGGTTTTGCGTAGGGGTGGGCGAGGAGAAAGGAGAATGAATGAGTAGGAGCAAGTGGCTGCTGGATTTGTAACACCTTGGGAGGCAGCTGCTCCAGAACCGAAATTGAAAGAGAACAGGCTGGCTGGGAGCCTCTGCTTCACCTCTGCAGGTGGCCGGACCCTCCCTCCCAGTCTGACCTGAACTGGGGTTTTCATAAGGCCCGGGCTTGGAAGACACAGCATGGAGGTCGAGGAGAGAGTGAGTGTGTCTGCCGCCTTTCCCAGCGAGAACAGAGCTGGAGAGCAGGTTAGTCCTGTACTGGTTACTATACTGGGATTCAGTTTGCCGTGATGTATTCTGATTCATGAAAGTCAAGTAATGACAAAGAAAGGGAGTTTTCGATGGGTTGGTTGGGAGCATCTGCAGTTTTAAATAAAGAAGAGCCCAATTTAATTGGGAATAAACAGGACAAAAGTATCATTAACTACACCTCCCTGATGTCATTACAAAGGATATTCTGTTGGCAAGTGAGACTGGGGAGGACAGCTGTTCTGCCTCCTTCCTTAGTGTTTTCAGTTATGTGCAGTGTTGTTAGATTTCAGTCTGTGGCTCCAGCAGTAGTCTGAGATGAACCTCAGTGTCTCAAGATGTTACAGCTGGAAGATCCCTAGAACATCACCTGGTCTAGCCTTCTCATTTTACACTTGAGGAACCTGACTTATTGAAGAGCATTAAAGAGAAGCATAAAACTGGGTGTTCTCTGAGGTCGAAAATGTTACCATGAAGTTTTAAAACTTCTGTAGAGTGTGTGTCCCTGGCTCAGCACAGCCTTCTGGGAAGGCTGTTTTTTCTTGGGCTGCACTTTCTGAACCATGGGGCTCGACCCAGTGAGGGACAGAAGTGTGGCTGAAGGAAGGTGCTTATTGATCTGAAACTACTTTGCCTGGCAGGCGAGTTCTAAGTTTAAACAAGAGGCTGGGTGTTTTGCCTTAACTCAAAGGGAAGAAAATGTGTTCTTGAGCCAGGCTAATAATATGGGAGTTTGCAACATAGAAAAAGACAAAACAACTCTATTAGAGTGGAGTTTTAGAGCTAGCAGAAGAAAAATATAACAGACACTGAAGGTTGAGTGTCTGCCATAGGCCAGGCACATTATCGGTACTCTTTATAACAATCTTGCAGGGTTGGAATTGTCTCCTCTTTTTACAGATAAGGAAACCAACACTCAGAAAGGTCATTAACTCTTTCAAGGTCGGGTACCGCCAGCGTTCGGCAGAGCTGGGGTTTGAACTGCATGCAGCCTGTATGACTGAATAGCCTGGGCTTCATGCTTTGAAGCCTGCGTGTGGCCTTGGAGAGTCTAACCCCCTCATTGGACAGATGAGGAAACTAAGACCCAGAGAGGTTGTGTATTTGCTCAGGGGTGTGAAACTAGTTGGTAGTAACAGAGCTGGTACCTCGGCTCCTATTACATTGCTTCTCTGCCAACTTCCTTTAAAAAAAGAGTTAGGGGAGGGGAGGCTATCTGGGTTTGATTTCCTCATTCAGTCAGGAGTTTGGCTTTAGTCTTTTCATGGTTATTGAAGTCCTGTGGAGCCACAATTAAAACTTCCTATTAACCATCAATCCTAAGTATTGGAGCCCCATGTTGGGGCCTGGGGAGAAGAGAGGCTTGCAGTGTGGGTTACTGGGTCAGAAGAGGTAATTTATGAAATGAGTTGGCCACTGAGTGGAGAGCCTAATGAAACATAGATCTTTTCAGATCATGATGGAAGATTTCAGTCTGTTAAATTCAGTGTTTGGAAAGGAGAGACCTCCCTCTTGCAAGATGTGAGAGCTTCCAGTTAACTCAGTTAATTCTGTGACTCCCTTGAGCCCAGCTCTGTCTGTGCGAGGCTCAGCCCCTTTTGGCACCTTTGGGCGAGGAGAACAGGTACTGACTGCCCCTCTGGGTGGTGGGTCTGAGGTTTGGCTGCATTTCAGTGTCTTTGCCTAGTTGGGTGTGTGAGTGAGTCAACTGTGGACAGTGTGGAAGTGGGGAAGGCCCTCCCTTGGTCTGCACCGTGCTCCCCAGGACTGGTGGAGTCTCCTAGCCTGGGTGTAGGATCCTTTATCAGGGCCTGGGGGCCCCTGCCTCCCCAACTCTCTCTGGGGCATGTGTGATACTTGGGCTGCTGAAATCAGAAAATGAGAGTGGCTCTGCACAGCCTCTCCCTGAAGGTGGCGTGTGTTTGTGCTCAGGCTGTTGAGATAAAGGACTTCAAGTGCCTCCTCCATGGTATTGCTGTTCTGTGCTGCAGGAGATACATGAGAAATCAGTGAATGACTGCCCCCAGCCCTGTGGGAACTTAGGATCTTACTGGGGGTAGGGGGAGAGGGAGAGGAGAGCAAACACACATGAAACAGTAGCGAGCAACGTGAGAGCCTGTAGCCAGTCACCAAATTGTAGGTTTCACACCAAATACTCTCCAAGTTCACAAAAAGGAGATACAGGTGCTGTTTGCATTATCCTCCTGTGTGTTTTTAATCACTCAGTAATTGCCTCTAGGGTGTTTGCATTCCATTCTTTGATTCTCTCTGCCGAGTGTACTGCCTCTCCTTTGCAGCAGTGAGGGGGAGGGGAGTTGCAGGGGAGGGTTAATTTCTCCAAATTATATTGTAACACAGTTGGGAGAGAGCCAAGGATTAAGCATTCTTACTATGTTGGTGTCTGATGCTTCCTTCCTCAGGTAGTAAGAGCAGAAGCCACTGCCTTTTGATGGCTTATGACCCTTGTTTCTGTCTGTTTGTGACCCAAGTCCAGACTTCAGTAGGGTTAGCTAGCCTATTTGGAGGCATGGCCTCGCTTTAAAGTAGGAGTCTCCATCGTTATTTCTCGTTCATCCATTCAGCACATATCACAGAGCCAGACTCTGTTACAAGCTGATAATAGCAGTAAAAAGACAGGCAAGGTCCTTGCTCTCCTGCAATACACTGTTAGTTTGGGTTACTGATGATCAGCAAACACAGACATAAGTAAGAAAAATAACAGTCACAATTAAAATAGGGTGATGTGATATGAAGTGACTGGGAGCCTACTTCAGTGGGTGGTTGGGAAGGGCTCTGAGATGACAATTCTGCTGAGGTCTGAATGACCAGGAACCAGTTAGAGAGTATGGGGAAGAGCATCCAGTACAAAGGTTGTTAAGTAAGAGAGAGCTTGGTATTCAGGGAGCAGGAAGGAGACCCATGTGGCCAGAGCAGGATGGGGAGGGAGGATAGTGGTGCAAGAAGAGGCTGGAGCTAGGCAGGGGTCAGATCATCTAGGATCTTGTAAGCCAAGGTAAGGAGCTTGAATTTTACTCTATGTGTGATGTGGAGCTGTTGTAGGGTTGAAAGGAGGAGTGTGTGTGATCTGACATTTTAAAAGATCCATCAGGGGCTTCCCTGGTGGCACAGTTGTTGAGAGTTCGCCTGCCGATGCAGGGGACGCGGGTTCATGCCCCGGTCCGGGAAGGTCCCACATGCCGCGGAGTGGCTGGGCCCGTGAGCCATGGCCGCTGAGCCTGCGCGTCTGGAGCCTGTGCTCCGCAACGGGAGAGGCCACGACAACAGTGAGAGGCCCGCGTAACGCAAAAAAAAAAAAAAAAAAATCCATCAGGCTTTTGATGAGGAGGATGGGTGGTACAGAGGCCAGGGTGGAAGCAGGAAGAGCAGTTAGGTGGCTGTTGTGATGACTAGTGTGCCGGCTGTAGACATGAAAAGAAGCGTATGAGTTCAGAGTATGTTTTTTAGATGGAGGCAACGGGACTTGCGAACATATGATGTGTAGCGGTTAAGGTAAAGGAGTGGAGGATGACTCCTAGGCTGTTGGATAGCGATGCTGATAACGGACATAGGGAAACCTGGAGGAGGAGTATTGCATTTGGTGGGAGTGAGGGGAGGAGATTCATTCTATTTCTGCCCTGTTAAAATTTAGATGCCTGTTAGTCATTGTCATTGTCGAGACACAGCCAGGGGACTTCCCTGGTGGCACAGTGGTTAAGAATCCGCCTGCCAATGCAGGGGACACGGGTTCGATCCCTGGTCCGGGAAGATCCTACATGCCACGGATCAGCTAAGCCCGTGTGCCGCAACTACTGAGCCTGCGCTCTAGAGCCCTCGAGCCACAACTACTGAAGCCTGCACACCTAGAGCCCGCGTACCGCAACGAAGAATAGCCCCCGCTCACTGCAGCTAGAGAAAGCCCGTATGCAGCAACGAAGACGAAACACAACCAAAAAACAAATTAAAAAAAAAAAAAAAAGACACAGCCAGGTTCAACAAACATGAATTGAGTACCTTCTGTATGCTAGGCGTTGTGTGATGCCCTTTCATATATCCTCACAACAACCTTTTGGAAGGATATTATTATTATTTCCTATTTGCAAATGGAAGAAATGAGGCTCAGAGACCTGAGGTGGCTTGTTCTGGTTTGAACCCAGATCTTCTGACCCCAGGACTCTGGGCTGACTTGTTGCCGAGGGTGGATATTGAAGGCGGCTGGTTAATACTGTGTTGATGGCACTCACTTGGAGAGAGGATGGGGACCATATGTTGTCTCGCCAAGGCCTGATTCTCATGCTTCTGGAAGAAGGACCTGTCAGAGTAATGCCAGTGTGCAGCGAGCTGCTTGGCATTTTCAAATAGTGCAAGCTCCAAAGACACTTCAGTAACGTCCTCAGCCCCCTTAGGAAATGCCACACGAATAGCGGTGACACTTTTTACTAAATGAGCAATTTTGTAAAAGTGTTAAGTAAAATAAAACAAAAGTTTCTTAAGAAGTGTTGGGGGAATGTAGAGATGCCATTTCGACTGTTGGCCGCTATCTCTTTACTCTGCAGCCCAAATGGGAGCTGAAGGCGGGGAGGCAATTTCTTGTGTTTTTGGAGTTTTGGTTATTAATTTGGGGACCTAACTAGGAGTATTAGTAGGTTACCTGGAACCTTGGCTTTCTGGAGACACTGGGATTTAGAACAAAGATAGTAAGTGCCTTAACAAGTCTGGAGGCAGTGCTGACTGTGGCTTGATGTCTGTAGGGTGACTCTTTTACAGCATTCTGAGAGCTGTATTGAGGAGCCAGAAGGTCCAGAGTGGCAGCTGCCGCCAAGCATACCAATGAGAAGAGCCTTGATAGAGTCCCCCCGTGGGCTTCAAGGCCGGATACTTTCCTTACATTTTAAGTTGTCTCTTCTCCTCTTTATAGCAGGGGCCAGACAAGAGCTCGTGCTGACAGAGCAGATCTGTCACACTCTCAGCATACCAATACCACCACTGTCAGAAAAGCAGATTTATCAGGCTGCTCCGACCTCCACTCTTGAGCACCATTCACATAACTCCAGAACTTCTTGCCATGCCAAAAAAAATGGCTGTGCTAAGTAAATTGGAACCTTTATGTTTAACCAACCAGAGTCACTGTTCACGTTATAGTCAAAATCTGTATGAATGGAAGAATTAATCTTGCAAAAATGTTGCAAGAAACTGTAGGACTCATTTACATTTTGACTAGCCCTGTCTGTGGCTGTAGGTGGGTTCTTCCTTCTAGTGAGCTCAAACCAGCCTCCAGTTCTCCCTGGTCCTCACTCTGTTCTCTTACCAGGTCTTCTGTGTTGGCTGTCATACTTCTTTAGGGCCTAACACAAGTCCTTCCAGCCCAGGGCTTGTGAAGACGTGCTTGTTTACATGGATGGTTACCCATGGCCCGCCTTTATGGGGCTTGTCCTTCCCTGCCATCTTCCACCCATGCTCCCTGGTCCTCTCACAGGTGAGACTGGCTGCCCTTCAACCTGGAGGGCTGCTCCTGGGAGGAAGAGTGGGATCTGAAAATAAAGGCTAGGTTCTGCTCTACCTCATTTGCCGAGTTACTTTCTCAGTAGTCTGAAATGCAACAGAAGCCCTTGTATGGGGGAGAGAGAGTTTCTGTGCTCCACTGAAACCAGCCGCCTGGCTCCCAGCCGGGTCACCTACATCACTGTCAGGGAGCAAGGTGGCAATTCAGGTTTAAGAACAGGTATTTCAGGGGATTTGTCTGTGCCTGCTAACTTCATCTTAAGATAGGGTCATAGGACATGAGATTCTTCATGGGTTTTAGAAAATCAAAAGTCAGGAAATGGGGCAGGCTGGGGGCTTTTGGGCTGAGGGGTTAAGGACAGCAGGAAAAGCCAGAGGACTTTGCAATCTCCCAATGGGTGGGGGAATCCAGCGTTCAAGAGGCAAACCTCCGTTTGGTGAAGATGAGCCTGGAGTGGTAGAAAGAGATCAGAAAGGTGGTGGGTGCAGGAACACAGGAGTTGACTGTTGTGGGCATGTCATTTCCCCTTTCTGGGCCTTTCCTCACCTGTGGCTTGATGTAACGAAACACAGCCTGCCCTGCTGGGTGTTTAGGCAGATTGAATGAAATAGTCCAAGGACCTAACTCTTCTTCCTTTGCCAGAAAGTGCTGAACCAGAAGCTCTGCCATTAGCAAGCTGGGCGAGTTTGATCAGAAACCATCGAATTTTAAGACCTCAGTATTCAGGAGGCATTACTACTTTTTAAAAATTTTATTTAATTATTATTTATTCGGCTGCATCGGGTCTTCATTGCTGCACATGGGATCTTCGTTGCGGCACGTGGGATCTTTAGTTGCAGCATGCAAACTCTTAGTTGTGGCATGTGGGATCTAGTTCCCTGACCATAGATCGAACCTGGGCCCCCTGCGTTGGGAGCTCGAAGTCTTAGCCACTGGACCACCAGGGAAGTCCCCCAGGAGGCATTGCTTTGATTCATCTCTTTTCTCAATGTATTGAGTCCTGTTTTGTTTTTTAATTTAGTCTTCCAATAACACCCCGTAAACCACATCTTCATTTATTTTTGCATAATATAGGAATAAAAATATCTGTGCTGCCTACCTCAGTGGGTACTTGGGAGGGTCAAATACAATAATGAATGTGACCACACTTAAAACTTCATGTAAATGCAGGAAATGGTGGTGATGGTGCTGTGGTTGATAACTGTTTTTAGCAAAAAGGGCAGTGTCCATATTAGGGAAGGAAGGTTGAGGAGCTGCCTCTAGGTCTGATCAAATGACAGCTATATTTTTGTCCTCTTTAAAAAACTATCTTTCTTCTAATGTTAGAATGTGAAAATCATCGCAGTGCCTACACCTTCCAGCTCAGGATTCATTTACCCAAGACCCTGGGCTTATTTAATCTGGTACAAGTTGGGTGTGGGGAGCCCAGGAGCTGCTCTTCAGGTTGTACAGTGTATATGAAGGCATTGCTGGTTGCCGGATGCTACTCCAAGCACATAGAAGATTTGCTCTTTGCTCACATCCACCAGAGATTCACCAGGCTGACCTTGGGATAGGACCAAAGGCTGTTTGGGGGCTACTGAGTGCCACACAGGTGGTGTCATTCAGAAATTTGGCCCTGGGCATAAGGGGAGGGAGAGGGAGTAGCAGTAGATGATGCTGTTTTTCAGATGCCTTGACTTCAGGGACTTCTGATCTTGACCAGGAAGCTGCCAGCCCCACAGACTCCTAAGGGAAGGGGACAGCAGGTTAGCATGCAAAGAGCATCGAATTTAGAAATTGAAGACCTGGATTCATGTCCCAGTCTTATCACTTATTGACAAAGTTATCTTGAGCAAGTCTCTTAATCTCTCTGAGCCATTTCCTCATTCATAAAACAGGGGTCGATGGTGTTAATACTTAAGATGTGTAAGAAAAGGCTTTGTAGAGGTAATCGTGGTTAGGAATTATTGTTATTCCCGTTATGAGCAGAGCATTTTTTTTTTTTCCTCTAGGTAGAAATGAGGCAGGCTTAGGTAGAATGTTTTCAAATTCCCTGGTGAATGGAGATGGCTAAAAGAAACTGGGTGCAAATAAAGCCTAACCCATGAACACAATGCAAGGATTTCTGAAATAGGTGTTATGGGGGTCTGCTTCTCATCCTTATCCAGACGCTCATTCCTCAACTCTATTTTTTTGGGAAGAACAGTCTGCTGCCTGCCAGATGAGGTCATAGGATTCCAGGGGCTTTGCCTGGAACCAGGAGCTGGGAATTCGGAGGCTGGCAGTGGTTGGGAGGGTTGAGGGGGTGCTAGGGGTGGTGTGCAGTTGCAGGGCCAGGGAGCAGACTGGCCCGATAGCTCTGCCTATTTCACATAGGGCTTATTAGGATTCAGGCTGCTCAGACCTCAGTGCCAGCTTTACCCAGACACCAGAACGCAGGACGCTCTGACAGCTCCAGGGCAGAGGAAGGCAAACTTTGTAGGCTTAGAGGTTTGTTGTTGTTTTTTTTTTTATACCTTTATGCTATGCTCATTTAAACCTACTAATCTCTGGGGGGAGTCAGGGCTCAGTTTGGGGACGGGGCTGATACCTTAACACTATCGAACTGAGATGATATGTTGACTCTGACAAGAAAAAGCATTTTAACCGTCTGTATAAGGAGCCTTAAAAAATGACCATGCCCTTTGATTTAGTAATGTTACTTCTGGGACTTTAACCCAAGGAAATAATTTGAATTGCAGAAAAAGCCCATATATGCAAAGATATATTAACTATAATAGTGGGGGTCGGGTATGGGAAGCACCTAAAATGTCCAGCATTAGAAGAATGTAAATCTTTCTAGAATGTAAGCACTGCGGGGTAAGGACTTTTTTGTTCACTCTGTATCTCTAGCACCTCAGGCAGTACCTGGCACACAGATGGCCAGTAAAAATTTTACATCTATATGATAAAACTATTTATTATTCACCTATTTCAAATGAAGACATCTTAAAGACATAGGAAATTGTCTATGTTAATTGGATGTGAAAAAAGCAGGATACAGATTTCTAAATACAGTAGAATCATATTTTTTTAAATAAAATGATAAAAAAAAAAAAAAGAAAGCTAGGAAGGAGAAGATACCCAGGTATATCTCTAGGTGGTGAGATCATGGGTGGCCTTTTTTCTTTCTATATTTTCTAAAATTTCTAAAGTAACTCTGATTTTGCGATTGAGAAAAACATTTTAACATAAATCATATTCTTTAAAGAATAGAAAAAGGAGGTTAGGTTAGTTTATTCGTGTGGATCAGAGCAGCAGCCTCTAGAGCCAACTCCTCCTTCCTTTCAAAGAACCAGGCAGCCTTTATGAATCCACAAAACACCTACACACTTCGGTTGTGTCTGTCAACTCGGCGTGGAAGCTGATCCCTTCTCACTTCAAAAGGGTGATAGAAACTCACACAGTGTTGAAATTGTACAGGTCATGTTGCAGAGACATGCCCATACATTTATGTCCCATCACTGAAGTGAAGACATTTTGTAGTAGGGAGAAGAATTTTAAGAAGATAGATTTTTCTGGGTGGATGTTAATTCTTAGGATTCTTTCCCTGGTTCATGGGTTTTGGAAGCTGTTGAAAGTGCCATCTGCTTTCCTTCATTCTTGTTTTCAGCTCGTGCCATCTTAAAGTAACTTTCACTGAGTGAGTCAGTTTGTTGGAGTTAGCCCTTCATGGACTGTCTCTCTAAGATACAGTGCTGTCTTGGAGGCAAGACTTGCCTAGAATTGAAATCCCCACGTCTTAGGTGGGCTTTGGCGCCTGAGCTGGAAGTTTTTGGTTTTTCAGTGCAGCTGGGTTCTGGAGTGGTCTTACCCTGGGAGGAGTCTGTGTTGACCAGGGGTCCTCAGACATTAATGACCTATTGTTGTGTCTGTGAGCCTTTCCATTCACAGGATTTCTCATTCATTATCTCTCTTTCTCTTTAGCCATAACCAGCAGACCACAGCCTTCAGGCATCCTGTGAGTGGGCAGTTTTCTCCAGAAAATAGCGAATTTATTCTTCAAGAAGAGTAAGTACATTTGTATATTCTCCTTTTCCAGGCAGAGCTTGGGAACTTAAAGGCATTTGCTTAAAACAAAGCTTGCTGGACTGTTTTCTCTCTCAGACGTAGGGGCTTGGCGTGGATTGTTTGATTCAAGGTGAAACTCGAGAATTTTGTTTGTCAATCTCTAGACTTTCAGCGGGTAGATGTGGAAGCGGGGAGATGATATGGGGATGTGCTGTGATGGTTATTGTCAGAGCCTCTTCATAGCTCCCTTTCCCTGAATGATCCCTTTCCCCTCAAGCGTCACCTAACACACTAGCCGTGCTCTGAGAGGACCACTCACCTGTTGTGAGAGTACCTTAAATACAGCCTCAGGTCCAGCCAAACCTCCTGAGGAGGCCTCATATAGGAGCCCAAAGCCAGGGCTTAGAAGAGAGGAGGGCTGGTGGCACCCATTGTCCCTGAACATTTTGAGTCCTTTCTGCTTGCTTTCCCTAACCACGGGCACCATCTTGCCCCTCAGTCCCATTTCAACCAGGGCATCTGGGGTGCTCAGAGGTAGTTTGTACCACCCAGGGCTTGTCTGCTTAAAAATGCATGTACAGCCCACGCATACACTTTGGGGAGGTGTTCTCCCAAAAATGAAGGCAGAGAAATGTGTGCAAGTGTCTGTGTTCCCTTCTGATCATTTGAGATAGTTATGTTTGAAGAAAACAATTCTGTCTGAGAAACTAATAGAGACATTGGCTTTAAGCGTTTTTCTTTTTTTTCTTTAAAAAAAAAATATACACACACATACATATAATATATGTATAATGTGTGTGTATATATATATATGTGTATATATATATCATATATATATGTATATGATATATATATATATATATATATGATATATATATATAATTTTTTTTTTTGGCCGGCTTGTGGGATCTTAGTTCCCTGACCAGGGATTGAACCCAGTCCCTCGGCAGTGAAAATGCAGAGTCCTAACCACTGGACTGCCAGGGAATTCCCAAGTGTTTTTTTTTTCCCCCCCTTCAAATCATTTTTCTTCTGTTCAATCACCTAGATATGTTGAAATATAATCTTAAATTATCAGTATTTATATTTTTACAGCATTCCCCTCTCTTAGTACTTAAACTTTTAAACTAACACGGAAAATTTCAAACATACACAAAAGTAGAGAGATACAGTAATAAATCCGATATATTCATTACCCATCTTCAACAGTTTCCAAAACATGGCTGATTTTATTTTGTCTGTACCCTCCCCCTCACCCCTGGATTATTTTGAAGCAAATTCCAAACATATTATTTCATCTCAATAGTGTTTTTAACTTAGAATCATTATCCAACAGAACTTTTAAAACTAGAAATCTGTAATTATGGTCATACTGACATTCCTTGCATGTTTACTCTGTGCTGGGGATTTTATATGCATATCTCACTTAATACAATAATCCTGAGAGGTAGACCATCTTCACCATCTTAGAGACGAAGATACTAAGACCCAAAGAAGTCACGTCACTTGCCCAAAGTTGCCTGGCTAGAAGTAGAAAAGCCAGGATGTCATCCCAGCCTGATCTCTTTTTGGTCAGGTCTAACCCTTGCCCTAGTCAGAAGCTGTTTGCTCAGTTATTTTGGTGCTCGTGGCCCACAGGACATGACAGCCAGACTGTGGGGCTTGTGGGGGGTTGGGGGGGGGTGTTTGACTTTGAAAGCATTAATACTATTAGAGAAAGAGGGGACGCAAGGTAAAGATTGTCGTGTCTCCTACATTGAAAAAGACCTGCTGTGTAAAGACAAAGCCAGAATGTGGATTCTCTGAATTCCAGGTTGGAATGAGTTTGTTTATAGAATCCTGAAGGTTGGAAGCTCTTGGGAGGTTATTGAGTTCAGCCCCCCTCCTTAGGCATCCAGGAGACATGGGCGCCTGTCATTATTAAAGGTCTGGATGTAGAATCCATCAGAACATTTAGCTTGAGAAGTTACCAACTTTAATAAGAGCTTCTGGAGAAATGCACACTTTCCATCACTAAACACCTCTGTCACACACATCCTTTTTCTCATTGTTAACAGAAGACTTTATCCCTTGACCACTTCTGAGAAGATAGCCTCTTTATCCTACCAGAATATCTCTGCAGCTAATCTCAATTCCATCCAGTTTCCAAGGAAAAGATATTCCTTCTTTTCAAGGGTCACTTTTCCCCTCTAGATCCCGTTTCCTGAATGTCATAAGGGGTGCTTGCTCATTTCAGATGATGGGTACAACTATATGGCCAGACATTCCTTGAAGCAGTCAGAATGTGCTTTAGGCGTTGAGAGGAAGGGATGATTCCTATGAACTGATGTGGTAATTGCTGCACTTATTCATTGAATACTTAGTCAGTGCCTACATGTGTCAGGGGCTATGCCAGACTCTGCAGTTATAGCAGCAAACAAGACAAATGTGGTCCTGTCTGTGAAGAGCTTACGGTTGAGTAGGGAAGATAATTAAACAAGATATCACAAATGTGATAAATGTTCAGGATAGAGGGAACATAGGGTTCAATGGGAGTTGATAAAAGGGAGTTCTGACCTGGCTCAGGGATTGTGGAAGGCCTCTCCATGCTGGGAAAGGAGGTTGTTTAAATTGAGACCTGTCCAGTCAAGGTGAACAACTTGTGCAAAGACAGAGAGGGGAGAGCATGGGGAATCTATACTAGTTGAGTTAGAATGAAAAACGAAGAGCACCAAGTGGATTCTGGAGATACTTGGGAGGTAAAATTGACAGGACTTGGTGATTCATTGGCTGTGATGGGGACGAAAGAGAGGGAAGACTTTCTTGAAGTGTCTGGCCCTAAACTGGAGGAAGGGGTAAGATTTAGATAAGAGAAGATAAGTGTGCACGAGTGTGAGGGTCATTCACAGCTGAGGGAAGTGTGACCAGCCTTGGCAAGAAGACTGACATGCCACTTCCCAGAACTTCTGCTGCCAGTGTCCTTGTCCCCGTGGTGAGCCACAGCTGCCTCCCGCCTCTGCAGGAGACCCTCCAGCACTAGCAGAAATAAGGCATTACCCTATACATCCACCAGAGGGCAGACAGCGGAAGCAAGAAGAACTACAATCCTGCAGCCTGTGGAATGAGAACCACATTCACAGAAAGATAGATAAAATGAAAAGGCAGAGGACTATGTACCAGATGAAGGAGCAAGATAAAACCCAAGAAAAACAACTCAATAAAGTGGAGATAGGCAGCCTTCCAGAAGACTGACATGTAATGGAGGTTTGTGAAGGAGAGATAAGGTTGGAGAGGGAGGTTGCAGCCAATTATCCAAATTGCTTCCTCTATCCAAATAGACTTGGCTTTTCCTCCAGGTAAATCCTGGGGGAGCTCCGGAGGGTGAGTGAGGCATGATTTGCCTTCCCAGAAACCATTTTTTAAAACTGTGCTAAGGAATATGATTTCCACTTTGTTCCCTTAGAGGAGCTTAATTTTGTTGTGTAGTGTGTTATGTGGTGAGAAAAAAAAGGCTGAGATGACCGTTTGTGTCTTTATATCAGCTCTCAGATTAATGTGTTGGGTAGAAAAAGGAAAACCGGCTCTTTTCTTTTCCTTCTCCAAAGGTCTGTTACGGTCACATTGACTCCTCTCGCCAGAGCCTCTGCCTCGGTTTCACCACTTCTAGAGTGGTGGTTCTCAAAGTGTGGTCTCTGAACCAGCATCCCCTGGGAACTTGTTAGGGATGCAGTTCTCAAGCCCCACCCCAGATCTACTGAATCAGAGATTCTGGAGGTAGGACCCCCATAAACTGTGTTTTAACAAGCCTTCAGGTGATTCTGATTCTGGTAAGAATTTGAGAACCACTGATTTAAACAACCTGCTGTTCCCATCCCTCCTGAATTACTCCCAGATTCTTCTATTTATCCTTAAGTCTCCTCCAGATAACCCACCCTTCTTTGGGCTGCAGTGGCAATCTCAGATGGATTTTAGTCAGATAATCTTGGGATTCCTTATCCTGTGAGAAGAAAAAATACATTCTCCATGGTGACTTCCTTTAGAGCATTACTGACGTGAACAGATAACCCATCTCCCGCACTGCTGGCAGGTGGGGCTCACCTGAGCTGTTTGGTGTACCAGGTGCATGCCCACCAAAAGATTGTTTCCCATCTTACTGAGTAGAAGCATGGAGAAGAGAAATAATGTGAAAGCTATGATCTGGTGGATCTAGAGGACATAAACTCTGAATGTTCTAGTTTCTGTTTCAGTAATACAGGTTCAGTCAGGATAGTCTAGGGTCTGCTCTGGTGATAACAACGACAAATAAAATCTCAATGACTTAGAACAATTAAGGTTCTCACTTTTGCCCCATGTGTCCATCATAGGTCCCCTGAGGGGCTCAGCTCTGTCACCTTTACTGAAGGACCTGCATCTCTGTGCTTCCATGATTGCCAAAGGCCGGAAAAGGGAAACTTGGTGAATTGTGCACCAGCTCCTTCACTCACATCTCATTGGCTAAAGCGAGTCACATGACCACTCCTAACTAGAAGGGGGCAGGGAAGTGCTTTTCTACCAGGCGTCTGGTGAGGGAATCAGAAATATTTGTTGGTCAGCACTAATGACTACACTTAATAACCCACAGTGCAGATTTATTAAGGGAAGCAGGACCTTTTGAGACTGTCCCTGACGAGCATCTTTTGTTGCATGACTAGCGTTTGTTTTTTCATTTCACCTCTTCTGTTATGCTACTGAGTTCTTTGTTAAAACCCCCAAGGCAGGTGGGTATCAGTCAACAGGTCCTGCAGCCTTGACCCCCAGGGGAGACGCCTGCATACCCAAGCCAACAGGCATGTGGAAATCCCTCTTGGAAGAGCTGATATAAGCCCAGGCTGCATTATTAAAAATATAATGTGTAGAGAAAGGGGGGGAATAGTTCTGGTATACCATGGTGTTTGTGGACTACTTCATTAATTCATTCTGAGTTTATGGACCCCCAAGGACATGC
The DNA here is from genome assembly GCF_000442215.2 of Lipotes vexillifer. Taxonomy (NCBI): domain Eukaryota; kingdom Metazoa; phylum Chordata; class Mammalia; order Artiodactyla; family Lipotidae; genus Lipotes; species Lipotes vexillifer. Next base: position 2,013,495 of record NW_006773945.1, on the reverse strand, counting down.
CAAGCCCCAGACGCTCTGATCTGGGTACTAAGTTTCAAGAGGGATGTTGAGCAATTGAGAGATCCCTGAGGAGGGGAATCCCCTTATGAAAATGGGTCTGGAAACCCTGTCCTACGGCCGATCATGTTTAGTCTGTAGGAGAGAAGATGAATGAGGATGTGCTGTAAGTCTTCAAGAAGGGCTGGCAGGTGGAAGTGGGGTATGTTTATCAAGTGGCTGCCAAAGGCAGGCATCAGATCAATGAGTAAAAGTAAAAGGCAGGCAAATTTCAGCTCAGTCTCTAATTTTCTAGGAAGGAGGTTTTCTCTCATCCCTTGTTTCAAGATCTAGAATTTCATCTTTAACATTAAATGAAGTAATCTACTGCTTAGAATAAGAGTTGGCTTTTTCCACTAATAATAATATTGATATTATTATTATCTGTATAGCTAATACTTAGAGTCCTTATGATTTATTGTCAGGTACTTTTCTAAGTGCTTTCCATATATTAATTTCCACAACAGTCCTTTGAGGAAGATAACATTATTATCATGGCACAGAGAGGTTAAGAGTCTTGCCAGAAGTCACACAGCTAATAAGTGGCAGAGTTAGGATTTGAAACCAGGTAGTCTGGCCGCAGATGCTATGCCTCTAACTACTACACCTACTGCCTCTCATTTCAGTGGTCTTCAGGAGACATTCCCCTTCCTTGGCTGTACTTAGGCGTTAATGTGTTGACTAAGTAGGCTACTGCTACTTAGAAGTTTTAATTGTAATTGTATTTGCAGTAATGAAATTTGATCTAATAACTTCACGCTTGCTTGAAAGGCGCCAGCTTCCCTGGTAGTATCTTCTCCAGAAAACATCCTCAAGCCTTTTTACAGGGCTTCAGTTACAGTGATTGCATCATTTGGTCTCTTCTTCTGAAGGCCTCTTTCCTGATTCTCAGTGATTTTCTTGAATTGGGAGCTTGTGGCTTAAAGGGCCACACACCATGGGCCCTCATAAAGGCGGAAGCCTTGGCACAGAGAACTCCCAGGCTGTGGTTTTGGTGGTTGGTGCCGTGCGCAGGAGCATTTACTCCTCAGTGCTGGGATGCCCAGGAAGCCGCTGACAGACGCCTCTGCAGCTCTTGGGGAAGTGGAGAGAAGCATTCTGGAGCCGTGAGGCTGGCAGCTGACTGACAGCAGGCTGTGTACACTGATCCCCAGGCTCTGTTAAACATTTGATGATGAGGTGGGGCCTGGTTGAGAGAGTATGCGCTCTGGAAGTTCAGAAGCCTGCTCTGCTCAGAAGCCAGCTGTAAGGCCCCCAAGATCCCCTTGGAGTTTCCTAACTAGGGGAGAGGATCCTTGCCTGGCCTGTCTTTCTGGGCAACCTAGGAATTTTAGCTTGTTCCTTCCATTGAGGTCTGAGCAGCCCTTCGTTTTCTCATTGGACTGCTTAGAAAAAAAAAAAACAGTTGGAATTGCTTAGAATTTCATGAGTGGTGTTTGGAGGATAAGACTTTAAAAGATACTATCTTGCTGAAGGTTAGACTTACCTTCCTGACCTTTGACCTCTTTAGGGGTTCACTCTGCAGGTTGCAGGGCAAGACTCTCCAAGGCATATGCTGATTATGCCTGGGGGTGGGGTATCTCCTGCTGCTAGAGATGGCTGTCTCCCGTTCTTCCTGCAGTTTCAAGTTGGTGAAAGCTCCCAGTGAGAGATTAAGAGCCCAGGTTGGCAGAGGGGCTGTGCTACAACTCTGAGCTCGGAGAAGGAGTCTGTCCTGTAGCTCAGCTGCTGAGCCCCGGGCTGTGAGGCTGATGTGTTGCTGTCTGCGGCTGATACAGCCAGCACCTTGTCTTTCCAGACTGGCAGTCTTGGGCTAGCTTTGCCTGTTGCATTTGGTTGCCATGGCAGCAGAAAAATGAGGAAAAATGGGAACACCTGGCAAGCAGATGCAGAAACTTGACTGTTCAGTTTTCCTTCCTGGTCTCAGAGACGGTGTTGGTGACAATCACAGGTAAGGGAAGAGGTGATGATGGTGTCCTTAGTTCATTCAGACACCTGGGTGTTGGCTTGGCTTTTGATGTTGATGTTTCGAAGGGCATTGGCACTGGGGATGCAGTCGTTGCCACACAGCAACCACGTCTCTGGCTGTCTGTGCTGAGGAAGATGCTGCAGTGGTGGCTTTGCTGTGTGTGGAAGGGAAGCTGCTGCTCACACAGTGATCTTGTCTTCCTGTGACCGCCCTCCTTGTCCTCTTTTACCTCCTCCTGATCTTGGAAGTACCCAGATCTCCATTAGAAAAGGCTATTTCCTAATGTGTAAAGTGGCTGCCTCGTAATCCAGGAGGAGCGGATATGCTAGAAAAGGGCTTGCCAAAGGCTGGGGTTAGAACTGTAGCATCTCTGAAACAGCAGAACAGAGGTGAAGAGGACAATAGAGGTCAAAGTCTGGCTCTCCCTTGGCATAGACAGAGACATGGAGCCTGGACAGCAGAAGAGACTGGACCAGGCTCATACAGCAGAGCGGGACTCAGGCCAAGTTCAGGACAGTGCTTGGGTTTGAAGGTGGGAGAGAGGAGCCCTCGAAGTTCTCTGGGTTGTTGTTGTGCTGGGTGAGGGCTGCCGTTTGGGCTGGTTTCCAGCCCCCGAGGTGGTGTGGAGTAGGGGGAGGAACGGGAGCTTGTGTTCAAGAGAGGAGCTGCGGGTGAAGGGGAAGGAACGCAGGAAGCCTTAGCTGAGTAATGAGGCCACAGTCGCTGAATGAAAACCCCTGTCAGACAGCCTCCCCCGGGGTGTTGGGAGTGTGTACAGGGAGTGCTGGTGGTCCGTCTGTGTGTCTCTTTCTCTGGGAAGACGGGGTGTGGAGATGTCTGCCTGTTTGGGACAAGAACTTTGTTTTATTCCTGCTTTTCATTGTGCATTGCTCTCCCCAAACCCCTTAGGGTAGTGGGTGTGAGCGCCTTAAAAAATGCTGGTTGTGCTGGTTGTTTGTGAGTGTGCCTGTTCTCATGCACCCAGTAATCTCAGCTGAGTTCTCCATGTAGAATCCTTGAGGATAGAACATGAATTGGGGTGCCTAGTTTTCTTTTTTTTCAAAAAGGGCTTCAAATGCTTGGCTTTTTTTTTTTTTAAATTAATCAATTAATTAATTTATTTATTTATTTTTGGCTGTGTTGGGTCTTCATTTCTGTGCGAGGGCTTTCTCTAGCTGTGGCAAGCGGGGGCCACTCTTCATCGCGGCACGCGGATCTCTCACAAGCGCGGCCTCTCTTGTTGCGGAGCACAGGCTCCAGACGCGCAGGCTCAGTAGTTGTGGCTCACGGGCCTAGTTGCTCCGCGGCATGTGGGATCTTCCCGGACCAGGGCTTGAACCCGTGTCCCCTGCATTAGCAGGGAGATTCTCAACCACTGCGCCACCAGGGAAGCCCGGGGTGCCTATTTTTCTAGGAATTAATGGGACACAGATGTCATCTAATGATGTCTTCTTCGTAAGAGATTCCTGATTTCTCATAGCTTCCTAACCTCCCATCATAGCCTTGAAGACTCTTGACATTATCTTTCTTCTGGAGAAAGAAAGGGAGGCCAACCCCGCAGCCACAGGGTTATTACACATTAAAGAAGCCCCAGCGAAGGTGTTTATAGGGCTGTTTATAGGAAATGATTGCTGTTCAGAAGTTAATGGTCTGGTACCTTCAGCTTTCTGGAGAGAAGTGCCTTAGAAATAAAAATAAAGTATACCTGAGATTTAAACTCTGGAGTCTCCACTGGTAACAGGGACAAACAGTGCTTTTCGTTGAGTGCAGCGCTTCGTGGTTTTCAAAGCGTCCTTTCAGTCTACATAACCAGCTTGTGAGACGAGATTTCACCTCATTTTGCAAAAATGGAAATTGAGGCCCAGAATAGTGATGTGACTCTTGGAGAGTCAGTAAGCTGCAGAGCTTTGTTGAGATCCCGTTATTCTGGGCTCATGGTCTTTCCACCACCCCAGGATCTTCTTAGTTTGGGGGTTGCTCTTGGGGTTGAGAAGAGCAAAAGCCTGTTTCCACCAGACCTTGGGACTTGCCGTGGGATGGTATCTCTGTGGCGAAGCCTAGGTTTTGGAGTCCAGCTTCTCTCTCGGGCAGGTCATTAATCTCTCTGAGCCTCAGTTTCCTCTTTGACAAAATGGAGAAGGTAAAACTGGCTTTGCAAGGGTAAGTGAGATAATGCAGGCAAAGTGCCTGACACAGCAGGTGCTGGACAAATACAGCCTGGTCCCTGGGCTTGCTGGACCTTGTGTACCCGTCTCTAAGGGTTGGTGATACTTGGCCTGGCGACCTACCTGTTGCAACAGCAATAGGGTCTTGCTGTGCCACCGCTTCAACCTGCTCCAGTTCCTGATGTTGACTGAGAGGCAGCTGAGGAGCCCATTAACCAAACTCACCTAAATTCAGACCTAGCAGAAAGGAGTGGCTTCTGAATTTATAACTTCTCTCTCTTACTACGTCTGACAGTGTTATATGCATTTGCTCCTGGAAATGTAGGGAGCAGGAGCAGCTCCTTTTGTAGATGGGTAAATCGAGGGGCAGAGAAAATGACTTCCTGCCCAGGTTCACCTGGCAGACACATCCTTGAGCAAGTTCAGAGTAGAATGAAGGTCACCTTCCTCCTGGGCTTCTCCAGACTGATTTTTTGTGTGGTTCTAACTTCTTTTGTTCTTTTCAGAGGGGAGGCAATTGAGTTAAAACTCTAGCTCACTGTTTTGAACTTCAGCCCACACCCCTCCAGCAAATAATCAGCATTCATGTAGCCCAAGTCAAGGAAAGAGAAGTCTTTGTTCAAATCATCCCGCTGTACTTTGGGATTCAGGATAGCACAGAAACCTGGCAAACAGGCTTTTAAGGTAATAGATTTTATTGAATGACACTAAGAGTCTGCCTTCCCCTAGCGTGTGCAGTTTTTTTGTCGCGTCTGCAGGCATCTGTGTGACTCACGTGCCTGAGGGCATGCTGCTGGGAACCGAACCGCCTTCACAGCTGCTCAGCTCAGGGGCACAGGCTCTTCTCTTCTCTGGGGGAGGGCACTGTTTTTGAGTAAGACCTGTCAGGAGTCTGGGGAGTTGAGGACAGATCCGTGTCTGCCCTGTCAGACTTTTAAGTGGGGAACACACCTGTAAGACGTAACTGGCTGAAGCAAATGTGCCAGAATGCCCACATCCAAGTGATTGTTGCTCCTTTCAGAGTTGTCTCTTCAGGAGGCTACACACATGCTCCATTGATGTTCTCACTGCTCAAAATAATGTGGTAAACGACCTCTAGCAGTTTCCATCAGAGCCAGCTTTTCAGCCAAGTGAGAAAATTGTTTTTGAGACATTTTTCATATCCTCGTTTTTGAATACCAAATGTATCCCAAGTAGGGGCAGAGAAAATGACTTCCTGCCCAGGTTCACCTGGCAGACACATCCTTGAGCAAGTTCAGAGTAGAATGAAGGTCACCTTCCTCCTGGGCTTCTCCAGACTGATTTTTTGTGTGGTTCTAACTTCTTTTGTTCTTTTCAGAGGGGAGGCAATTGAGTTAAAACTCTAGCTCACTGTTTTGAACTTCAGCCCACACCCCTCCAGCAAATAATCAGCATTCATGTAGCCCAAGTCAAGGAAAGAGAAGTCTTTGTTCAAATCATCCCGCTGTACTTTGGGATTCAGGATAGCACAGAAACCTGGCAAACAGGCTTTTAAGGTAATAGATTTTATTGAATGACACTAAGAGTCTGCCTTCCCCTAGCGTGTGCAGTTTTTTTGTCGCGTCTGCAGGCATCTGTGTGACTCACGTGCCTGAGGGCATGCTGCTGGGAACCGAACCGCCTTCACAGCTGCTCAGCTCAGGGGCACAGGCTCTTCTCTTCTCTGGGGGAGGGCACTGTTTTTGAGTAAGACCTGTCAGGAGTCTGGGGAGTTGAGGACAGATCCGTGTCTGCCCTGTCAGACTTTTAAGTGGGGAACACACCTGTAAGACGTAACTGGCTGAAGCAAATGTGCCAGAATGCCCACATCCAAGTGATTGTTGCTCCTTTCAGAGTTGTCTCTTCAGGAGGCTACACACATGCTCCATTGATGTTCTCACTGCTCAAAATAATGTGGTAAACGACCTCTAGCAGTTTCCATCAGAGCCAGCTTTTCAGCCAAGTGAGAAAATTGTTTTTGAGACATTTTTCATATCCTCGTTTTTGAATACCAAATGGTATCCCAAGTGTGACCACCATCGTTTTTTTTGCGGGGGGGGGGGCGGTTGTTTTAAACCAGTTGAAATTCCAGATAACTTCTAGTGATATCCAGAAGTGATAGTCACCCTTGGAGGGACCTAAGAGACCATGACCCATGCTGAAGAGATTCAGAGGAACATCCTCTGAATGCAGATCTTGTTACTTGGCCAGGTGGGTAGCTGTGTGCGCCTTGTTCTTTCAGAGTCAGGTCAGGGACTGCTAGGTAATGGTTGAGTCTTTTGCTTGAGTGGGGAGTCCTGGTGAAGACACGCTCCCTGTTTGTAGAGATGACATGGTCCCCTCTCTGGGGCAAATTTAGTTTGGACTTCAGTCCTGTCTGCTAATAAGGCAGCTTTATCTGGATGTTGCTGAGCAGAGGTCTCTATAGTCATGGAGAATGAAGTTGTCTTCATGTGTTTCTCCCTGTCCTCACCCCGCCACCCCTGTCCCATCCCTCACTAATGTTCAGTGTTGGGGCCACAAACTGTCCTTTTCCAGCTGAAATCTGTTCATACCTGGCTCTCCAGGTGGTAGTCGTACCTTCTTTCCTCACCTACCCAAGGCTGCAAGGAAGTCATCTTTCTTCCTGCACTTGTGGCTAGAGGAGCTCCCCGGCCAGCCAGCATCCCAGAAGCTAGTGTAGGGAGGGGTTAGAATACAGGAAGATGACTACAGTTAGAGCTCAAGATTGTAAGGTGCAGAAATGGCAAAAGTGGTGGGCATCTGTCCCGGATTTCCTGAGCAATCACAAATCCAGATACTCTCTTCTTTGTCTCACAGAGTAGTGATGGCATATCTAGTTGATGGAATGTGATGCAGTCATTTAAAATGACATGGATGAGTTTAAAAGAAAGGAGAGGGACTTCCCTGGTGGTCCAGTGGGTAAGACTGTATGCTCCCAATGCAGGGGGCCCGGGTTCAATCACTGGTCAGGGTAGTAGATCCCCCATGCCGCACCTAAGGGCCCGCGTGCTGCGACTAAAGATTCCACATGCCGCAACTAAGACCTGTTGCAGCCAAATAAATAAATAAATAGTTTTTTAAAAAAGAAGAAGAAGGGCTTCCCTGGTGGCGCAGTGGTTGAGAGTCCGCCTGCCGATGCAGGGGACGCGGGTTCGTGCCCCGGTCCGGGAGGATCCCACATGCCGCGGAGCGGCTGGGCCCGTGAGCCATGGCCGCTGAGCCTGCGCGGCCGGAACCCGTGCTCCGCAACGGGAGAGGCCACAACGGTGAGAGGCCCGCGTACCGCAAAAAAAAAAAAAAGAAAAGAAGAAAGGAGAAGATGTTTATATTACGATAAGTTTAAAAATCAACATGCCAAATCGTAAACACAGTATGGTCGCAATGATATAAAAGCAAAAAAGCACACATCCCCCCCCCCAAAAACACAGGCATATAAAAAAGAATGAAAGTAAATATACCAAGTATTAAAAATGACTTTTCTGTGGGTAACAGGACTATGATGATTTTTTTCTTTCGTTTTAGCTTTTTTTTTTAATATTTCTCAAGTATTCTGTAATAACTGTCATATCAGTGTCTTAAATGGGAGCCAATTAAACTTGATAAAATCCCAAACAAACCTTTCTTACTGTTGGACTTTGTGTCCTGAATTTTGGCTTAGAGATACAGCTGCCGTGACTGAGATAACCTGAGAACCCTTCTTCCTTGTCTCAACCTCTGTAAATCTGAAGTCAGGCAAGACCAGGTTCCAGGAGGATGTTTCGGGCATAGTTCTGTCTGGAGGCAGGGGCTGGACAAGGCAGCCTCTCAGAGCCCCTTCCCACCCCCGGTTGGCGATTATCTGTGCTGCACACAGCTTCTGCCAACACTGAGCGGACTCTAAGTGTGGTGACATTCTCTGAGTGGGGTGCAGTAACAAAAGTCTGGCTGGGATGGAGGCCGGGGGCGGGGAATCTGGAGTGAGTGCCTGAGCTGACAAGGAGCCAGTGATCCTTCTGCCTGGTGGAACTTGCACCTCCAGCTGCCAAGCATCCGGCAGGGCCCAGACGCTTGGAAAGCTGGTGCCCGCTGCAGTGGTCCTGCTGCTGGCACAGCTCAGAGAGCACGGGGGTCACAGCTGCTTCCGCGAAGGACTTCCCTAATGGTACAGGGTGTCAGGTCACTGTCTTGGGGTGTGGGAAGGATCACTTATCCTTTGAGCAGCAGTGGTTTTGAAGGAAGCAGCGTGTCTCCAGGGTGGAAACTAGGATTTTCCCTCGTAGCACCTGTGTAAAAGTGAGCCTGGCAAACAGACATCCACAGCGTGTCTTCCTCAGCTGTGTCTTGCCTGGATCCTCCATCTCCATCTACTCAGGGCCCTGGCCCAGGCCTCCAAATCGGATTTTCTCCACTCCTCAAGCCAAAAGCCTCAGTTTACTGTAGCTACCTGGATCCTGTTGCCCATCAGAGCAGCAGACAACCCAGCCATAGAATGCTGGGACTTACACTTTGAGGAAAGCTTACAGATCCTAGAGTTAGCAGGGTCTAGGAATCAAGCATTGAGCTGTTTAAGGATAGGGATTGGATTGTGTGGAGTCATCTGCTGCCGCTGCTGCTTTGAAAGACTCTGGCAAATGCTGGGGCTCCGTGGAGGCAGGTAAGAAGGGTTCTCTGTGATGGCTCTTAAGTGCTATACCATGATGTTCCCAGGGCGCTGGCCCTCCCAGGGCAGGTGGACCTTCTTGGTGGGACGCATGATGTTGCTGGATGCTGATGGGGACACATCAAGGGAAACTTCACTGGGGATGCAGGCATGCTTCATTTCTTCGTGCTCTCCAGGCATGGCACAAGGGGTTAATATCTTCAGTGGCTCTATTTTGGGGCTAATGGAGTGTTCCTAGAATAAGACTCTTTGTTGAGTAATCTATTTTGGGAGGCAAGCCCCACTGGCATTTATATAAGCGATTCTGTGTATATGGGGGTGTGGATGTGTGCGCAAGTGGTTTCTTGTTACTAATTAGAAACAGCTTCTTTTGGGAGCCAGGGGAAATGGAGGTGTGTGTGTGTGTGTGTGTGTGTGTGTGTGTGTGTGTAAGGATTGCTTTTGCTGTAAAGAGTGGGGTAAACCGTGTGTGCCCATCTAATGGGGCAGTTGCCACAAACACCCGAGTAAGAAAATAAAGGTGGGGACCTTGGGACAGCAGGCAGCAGTGACCTGGCCCCTTCGTGGGGTGTCAGGCTGTGGAGATTGCCCATCTGTCATGCTCTTGATTCCCTGAAGCACGTGGGTAGGCTGGGTGTTGTGGCCCTCTAACGGCAGTCTGGAGTTAGGTGGTGTCTAGAAGATCTGTCCTGGGCTGTTTAAGGTCCATCAACCAGTTCTAACCTGAAATAAATCTCAGATTCCACTTCCCATTGCGGCCTGGCCACTTAATCACTGGATTCCCTTCTGTCCCCCCACAGGCCAAATCCACATATGTCGAAGCAAGACAGAAACCAAAGACCGTCCAGCATGGTCAGTGAAACGTCCACGGCCGGGACCACTTCGACCGTGGAGGCCAAGCCTGGCCCCAAGGTGAGCTCCTGGCCACTTCCCCTCTTCTGCATTTTGCCAGGCCCACTTTGTAGCCAGAAACCCGTTTGATCTTCACCATAGTTTTGTGAGGGAGACACGTAATAAGTATTCTCCCCAGATGACAGATCAGGAAATTGAGGCCAGTTGGGGTTATGTCACATGTCCAAGGAAACAGGTGATTGCTGACAGAACCAGGACTGACATCTACGGCCTTGGCCGCATTCTTCATTTTCCTGTCGTGTCTTTGGAGGGCCACACCTCTGTTCACATGTGTGTCAAAGACCGCATGGTGAGATTCACAATAGAAGGGCCCAGAGGTTTCTGTGCCCACGATATGGAAGCACTGACTGAGGAGCAGGGAAGAGAACCAGCATTGTAGAGAAGGGGAGGGTGCTGAGGAGTGAACCAGACAGGAGGGATTGGCAAATTCTGTGACCAGAGTGTAGCATTGCTCCAGAAAGCCATAGGACATATTAACGGCCAGAAGCTGCTGGTGGAAGTTGATTGAAAAATCCCTTTACGTTTTTTTTCCTCTGTGACCCAAACAGGAAGCTTGCTAGCTCTTGTACCCACGTTTTAACTAGGAGGCTGTGGCCATGTGCACGCCCTTTCTCTGTCTTCTTGCTGTTCTTTTGATGAGAGGGCACTGCTGCATGGATGACGGCACGGGGAGCCTACAGCCCTCCTATCACGCAGATGCTTTTTGGGCCTCCCCAAATCCCCCCTGCTGCTAGAGTTCAAGTCTGCTCTTTCCTAGATAATAAAGTCCAGCAGTAAAGTCCACAGCTTTGGGAAGAGGGACCAAGCCATTCGGAGGAACCCCAATGTTCCGGTGGTGGTGAGGGGCTGGTTGCACAAGCAGGTGAGGAGACTGAGGAGGGAGGGGTGGCAGGGAGGTAGTTCTTGCTGAATTCCTTCCTTATCCTGACCCCCGGGAACTGGGAATAGGCTTATAATAAGCTTTCTGTTCCTGAGTTTGTCTGGGGCCAGTAGATTCTGCCCACTGTGCTGAGCGGCTTGCTGTTCGTTTTTGTGAGTCAGCAGTCTGCTCAGTGGCTGCAGTTTCCTTCCCCAAACCCACTTAACCGCTTTGGTTCCCAGTGCTCTTGGCTGTCCTGGGACTCGGTCCCAAGTGTGGGTGGGTCAGTATGAATCCAGCCTTACCGCCCATCCTCTGCCAGCACTTGCCTTCCTGATGTGAAAGAGCCTTTGTTATCATTTGCCTGAAAAATCCCATCTTTTCCTTTCCCCCAGTCTAACACACACACCTAGCATCCTAGCACCGCAGGTTCCAAATCAGCCAAACTCAGCTCATTGTCTCCTCACCCCTTACCTGTCTTTTTCCCCTAAACTGTTTCTTCTGGATCTTGGTGGGGTACCACCATTTCCCCAGGCACCCAGGTTAGAAACTTCAGCACCATCACCAGCTCCTTCTCCCACAGGCCATCCGTCATCGCTAGCTCCACCACGCTTCCCCACAACTTCACCAGAGGCAGTTGTTCTGCCTCTGGTCCTCTGGCCTTGGATAGGCTGTGAGCTCCCAGGGTCAGAGAACACATCTCTTTTGTCTCCTTCCTTCTCTTCTCGCCATCCATCCATTCATCTACCCACCCACCCACCAAGTGCCTGCCGTGTTCTAAGTGCTCTCACAGCAACGACAAAGAGATGAGTAACATGTGGTTCCCGCCCTTGAGGAACTCATGTCGTAGTCTGCAGGGGGAAACATAGAAACACCTCTCACGTGTCATGTCATCACCCAGCACAGTCTCTCACATAGCATATTATCCAAAAAAACACAAATTCTGAGAGCAATGATGTACATTTTTACTAAAGACTTTGTGGGAAAACAGAGGAAGACATTACCTTTCACACCACACAGAATAAATTCCTAAATGTCCCCTTGAAATCTCCCACAGCTCTCCAGCCTGTTCTGGCTGGTACTCCTCTGGCACCACCCTCTCTTAATGGTTCCCTCTTCCCTCACAGCTCTGTTCTCATTCTCTTTTCTTACCTGAGTAATCTAACCCTCTGACTTTTTCCACTTGCATCCCCGTCTCCGTTAAACAAAAGGATGCTCCTTTGAAATGTGGAGGTAGAGGGAAGGTATTGTAAATAATCCTTCTCCCCAACAGACACCCCCTGGCCCAGGCCCCTCGGCTCCTTGGCTGTAGCTGTGACCAAGGTCTGTGTACAGTGCTGTGGGCACACAGCAGAGAGAATGTAGCTATGCTTGGGGGCGTCCTGAAAGGCTTTCCAGAGGAAATGACATTTGAAGCAGATGTGGAAGGATGGAGAACAGCTTTTCGAACAAAGCAAGTATCATATGTGCCAGATCATCCGGTGAATGCACAAGATAAAAGCAAGAAACGCAGGAGCTTAGCAAGTGTTTAACACTTTAGTAAATGGAGAATGAATAAATTTTTTAAAAATTTAAGCCTGTCAAAAACTTTTGCAGAAGGAAGACAATTTTAACAGCTAAAAATGGCTCTGGAATTTTCCTAGGTTTGGGAGAAAACTGACCCTAAAACGACTATTTTCCTACCATAGCCATATTTTAAAAAAATTTTCACAAGAAAATCCAGGTCTTTTTCTGTTGAAGGGAAGGAAAAACACAGCAAAATCAGTCCTTTGTGGTAGATAACTGAACTTAGTCAAATGAGAACTTTGCCTCATTGATTAATTAGCTAACTTAAACTCTTTGTTTCATACTATGTAAACCAATTTTCTAATCAGTATAAGTGAAGGTATTTTACAGTGTAGCACCTGAATCAGTGAATGAAGGAAGGAAGGAAGGAATAAATAAATAACTTCCCTTTTGTTAAAAACTGATTTCTTTCTTAGTGGATGAAGTGTATTTTTGGGTTTTTTTGGCCACGCTGCGCGACATGTGGGAGTTCCCCAACCAGGGATTGAACCCGCGCCCCTTTTAGTGGAAGCGTGGAATCTTAACCACTGGACTGCCAGGGAAGCCCAAGAACTGTATTTTTGAATTCATATCTTCCTTTCTAAAAGGAGGATGCTTATGATATACTAGTCTGTTTATAGGAAACAAAACTTCCTGGGGATAAACCATCATTGGATCTAAATTTTAATGTCCTATTGAAAGAATGGCTATGCAGTAAAAACTTATTAATTTATTTCGGGCTTCCCTGGTGGCACAGTGGTTGAGAGTCCGCCTGCCAATGCAGGGGACACGGGTTCGTGCCCCGGTCCGGGAAGATCCCACGTGCCGCAGAGCGGCTGGGCCCGTGAGCCATGGCCGCTGAGCCTGCGCATCCAGAGCCTGTGCTCCGCAACGGGAGAGGCCATAACAGTGAGAGGCCCGCGTACCGCAAAAAAAACAGAAAACAAAAACAAAAAAACTTATTAATTTATTGAAAGAAAGAGTGAATATGGGCAAGTCTCGGTTCCAGAATCAGGTTGTACATGACTGGGGAGGGGGAACAGTATGCTCAGATATTGCCCTGATTAGTTTCCTTTGCTTTGCAGGACAGTTCTGGGATGAGGCTGTGGAAGAGGAGGTGGTTTGTGCTTGCTGATTATTGCTTGTTTTACTATAAAGGTGAGCTGAGGCTCAGGCCACCAAGGGGTCTTTGTGCCAGAGGGGGTGGTGAGGTCATGCAAATGGTGGTCTTCTCAAATCCAGTGAATGGACCAGTGGCCTGAGCTAATTGATAACCTGTTAACCTGCCAAAGTGTTCACTTTTACATATGTGTATGGTTGGTGATTTCATTTTTATCAGTCCCAGCACTGGAAGTGCCATTTGTTGAGTTAAAATAATAGAATCTGGTTTGCCTTCCACTTAAGGTCTCAAGATCTGGAGGTTTTCCAGCTTCTGCCCCACTTGGGGCACAGGCACACCTTTGATTCAATCTGGAGAGATGGGAAGTATAGGTGAACATTATATTTTGTAACCTGTTATCTGGATTTATCCCCTGTTATTGGATGGGCAACTGGTGAATTAAATTGGCCACATGAACATTTGTGGAGCCCCAGTACATAGAATTAGGGGCTGTGCAAAGGTGAGAAGAAAGTAAGGCTCAAAATATGGAGGGAGAGATATAGCCTAATTTTAAGACAAGACTAGGTTTTGGAAGACGTCCAAAGTGCTTAGGCAGTTCAAGAGGAACAAGAAGCCAATTCCATATTGGAGAACTTGGGCAGGCTCCTCAGGAGAATTAGGGCTCGAGTTGGGCTTTTTAGGATGGGTAGAGCTTTGCCCATGTGTAGGGGGAAGATGGGCATTTAGGCAGAAGAAACAACTTGATTAAAGTTCTAGAAGCAGAAGAAAGTGGAATGACAGACCTGCAAAGCCAGAGTGAGTCTTGCATGGGGCACACACTAGGAGATAAGGCTCAGGAGGTGGGTAAGAGCCCAAATGCAAAAGGGCTGTGACACTAGACAGAGGAAGTTGGGCTTCATTCTGTATCCAGTGGACAGTCAGCAAGTGCCTTTGGGTGGGAGAGCAGTGGGACCAATTCTGTCATTAGGAAGTTACCTCTGGTAACGAAGACGGTTTGGGGGAGGAAGAGAATAGACAAGAAAGGTAGGATATTTCACACCTGCTCTAACATTGCCTATGAGGTGTGTACCACCCAGAATTCCCTTCCCCATCCTTTACAAAAGTTTAAATATAACCTTCTGAAGCCTTCTCCACTTCCCCAGGCTGTGTGCCACTCCTGTCTGTGTGTTCCCGCAGCACTTGGTACGCCTCTGTGTTTCAGGAGTTAGCAGGTCGAGCTGAGCGTGTTTACATGCCTGTCCCCCTCCTCGGGGAGAGGGCCCTGTCTGATTCAGCTGTGTAGTTCCAGCACTAGCACAAAGGTCCCCAGAGCACCTGAATGGGCGATCCGTGATTGCTGTCACCCTGGGAGAGATAAGGAGCCTTGAACTAGGGCAGTGGGATGGACCAGCCCAAGGAAGGTGCCACAGAAGGTTATTCTGATTTGTATTTCCGTTCAAAGACAGCCGAGAAGAAGTGGTCCTTGGGAGCATCCCTCTGCCCAGCTACGTGATCTCAACAGTGGCCCCCGAGGATCGCATAAGTCGCAAGTATTCCTTTAAGGTACTGCCCCCCCCGCCCCCCACCGCTCCTCCAGTGCAGCAGTTCCATCCTCAGAAATGTTGTGTTCCCCAAAACGGCTTCACAAAAGCAGTTGTTTCTGTTGGGGGTTGGGGGGAAGAAGTTAAGAGGTTGAGCGTTTCAGACTCATGTTAACAAAGTTATAAATTCTTGAAACAAGAATAATGTCACATCACAGTACTTTCATTTGTATCTTAGCTTTCGAGTCCCCCAGCCTTGCTTAAGTACGTAGACCCCTCTTTTCCTGTCGCTATTTCTGTGACTAGTATCAGCACAGCCCTTCTCATGCTTTCTTACCACCGTCACTGTCCCCGGTGACTCCAGAGTTGCTGTGGGTTGAAGATTCTGGATCCTCCTTCACTTCATGTTGCATGATATGGTATTGCCTTATTTCTGTAAAAACCTTTTGTGACTGAGAACTACTTTTATCCATGTTACCTCATTTGGTGTTTGTGGGGAGCCTGTGAGGTCAGAATCATTAGCTTCATTTTATAGATTAGGAACACGAGGATCAGAGAGCTGAAAAAACTTGCCCACAGTCCCAAAGTTGGAAGATGATGGAAGCAGATCTCCACCCTGAACTCTGTCCTCTTTCAGTTGCATTACAGGGAGGGAGGACAATTTCTTTCTCTTCTTCTCTGCTTTTCTTCCATGTCTTACTCTGGTCACCCGTATACACATTGCAGGAGGTGGGAGGTGGTTTCAATTAATGTTTATTGTTATCATTTTAGGAATACTGTTCTATTAAATTGTTCAGAGCCTCTCGCTTATTGTTGGCTCTGAAAACATTTTGTTCGATGAGTGTCACACTGGTCTTTTGCAGCCTGAAAGCCTTCCTCAGAAAAACCTTCCTTTCTAGGGTTCAGTGTTGCTACTGGGCAAACAATTGGGATAACGCTGTTGCATGTGAATTTGGTGGGGGGGGGGGGCGACAGCGTTTGGGATATCCTCAGAGTAACGGATTATAATAACTATATATAGTTCATCTTAACACTTTGTTGGGAGGTGTGAAAATACATTCTAGGAAAACATCTTTTATGTGTCATACATTCTTTTTTTTTCTTTCTTTTTTTAATAGGCTTCACCAAGAGTGTTCCCTAAATATTTTTTTCTGGGAGACGGAAGGCATGCATGTTTGGGGGGATGATTGGGGTCTTCAGGGTCTGAGAAGGGAGAAAAGCTATTGCAGACAGAATGGGTGATGTTCAGGTGGTTCTCCAGACAGGGCTGTGATTTCCTGAGTGTGAAAGACTTCCCTTTCCTTTGGGTTGCAGTGTCATTCTTTTAGGAACCTGAGGATGGGCCCTGGGACAGTTCAGGATCCATGTTCTTGGGCCTACTGAGGAGTGTGCAGTATTTTGTGTCCTGGGCCTTATGCTTGCCTCTGATGTCAGTTCTTCTCAGTTTGCAGAGCTGAAATTCTCTGACTGTTGCTAGGGCACCTTGCCTGAGATTGTTCCTAGTATCTGTAGTGGTACATAGGCAGAGCCTAAAGGGCTATGTGGTCTTCTCTTGTCTGTCTTCTCTAACTGTACTGTCAGCCAGGCAGCTCCTAGGCATTGTCAGGGAGCCAGGGTGCTAGATGCACCCTGAGGCTCCGCTAGGTCTGCAGGACGAGCCAAGCAGGGCTCTCGGTGGCCTTTAGGAGCCATCGTTCCCCCCCCCACCCCCACCCCCCTTGAGCTTTAGTCACAGCCTGGAATGCCCTGAAGAGTTCCCCAGCCTTACTTACTTGTCCTTTAGGTGTCTGCTCAGGGGCCACCTCCTCCAGGAAGCCTTCCTTAAGTCCTCGGGTTAGGTACTTTTCTTCTGAACATCCACAGGTCTGGTATCACTGCACTATAAGTGGTTGACTAACCATTCAGAGCTTTCTGCAGGAAAACTAACCATCAGCTAGTTCTGCCAGGGTAGATGGGGCTAGTCCCATTCTGCAAACAGGTAACATGGAGCAGTCATTTGTAGTAGGAGTTGTGGTGAATGACACTCCTTATACTTCCCAAGTTAAGGTCGGTTCAGGCTTACTTCTGTTTCATGTTTAGTCCTCTGTAAGTCAGTGATTATTCACTGTATCACCTTAGCTTACTCAAGTAAATGCCTGCCCCAGAACCCGCTGTGGAACCCTTAGCTGCAGGCCGAGTTTGCCTAGACTTCCTTGGCACTGGGCTGGATGGATTCAGATATGTGAATGTCACAAGCAGGCCCGTATTTAATATCGTTTTTGGACCTGGATGTTAGGCATGTGAGTGGAGAAGTGAATGCTGACAGTTCATCTGAGAGGTTTTATCCATGACCATTGGTGATTTTAGAAACATGTCATTTTCCAGGTTCTGTTTAGTTCTCTCATTTTGCTTTCTCTGACTGGTCCTTGCATGGCATCTGTCTGTCATTCTGGATCCAGATTATCAGACTAGTGATCTGTATCAGACTCATATCTGGATAGAGCCTGAGAGCACTATCAGGCTCTCACTATCTCACTACAGAGAAGATTGGACTCAGAGTCAGACATTCCTAGGTGTGAATCCTGCCTCCAACTTTTCATTCATTCAAAAAATATTTATTGGGCTTCCCTGGTGGTGCAGTGGTTGAGAGTCCGCCTGCCGGTGCAGGGGACACGGGTTCGTGCTCCGGTCCGGGAAGATCCCACATGCCGCGGAGCGGCTGGGCCCATGAGCCATGGCCGCTGAGCCTGCGCGTCCACAGCCTGTGCTCCGCAACGGGAGGGGCCACAGCAGTGAGAGGCCCGCGTACTGTAAAACAAAACAAAACAAACAAACAAACAAACAAACAAAAATATATATATATTTATTGGGCACCTACTATGTACCAGGCACTGTTCCTGGGGATATAGTAGTGAACAAAATAGACAGAATCCCTGCTCTCATCGAGTTTATATTCTGCAGGGAAGAGACAGATGATAAACAAGCGTGTAAAATAAAGAATACCAGGTAATAGGTGCTGTGAAGAATCTGTGACCAAGAGTGGAAATCTAGGAAAGTTACTTAACTTCTCAGAGCTTCACTTACCACATCTGTGAAAGAGATTCTGTTCCTTCCTTATAAGGCTGTTAGGATTAAGATGAGATTAAAGTCACGGAAGTACCTAGGAGACACATAGTAGGCACTCTGTAAATCTTCCTATTTCCACATCATTTTCCTATGTGGATTTGGTGAGCTTTTTCCTTGCAAATTTAAAGGACCTTGCTTATCAGAGCACAAGGGGGAAAACCTCTTGTTCGCAGTCCATTGCAGTTGCTTTTCCCCATACCTGTGGAACATGTGAAAGCACCTTGATGCTTCCTGACGTATAGTAGGTGCGCCAGGGTCTTCAGTCAAGTGTTAGACTGCTCAGCTGAACTTTGTATTGCCTCTTTGGCGAGACAAAAGAGCAGCTTCCTTGATGGGCATACATCATGTTTCATGCCCAAGCAGGAAGCAGAGTGAATATCTGCACCGAGCTGCCTGCTGTTGAGCAGCTGATTTTTGAATCAGTTCCAGTCAGCAGGTGCTTCAGAAGAACCAAAACAGGGATTCCCGAGAGTCTGCTTCTATGGAATGAGGGTTTTTAAAAAAAATCTCTTTCTCAAATAAACCTTGGATTGACTGTGTGCCCCTCCCTAAGTGGGAGTAAGATAAGTAGGAAACAGGTACAGCTGCGGGGCTTTTGCTGTGGGGAACAGGCACAGCTGTTCCTAGGCCTGGCTTCACCAAGAAAAGGGAATCCAGCCTGTGACGTTTTTTCCAGGTGTGGAAATAAGCTGGGTGGTGCGTGGGCTTTTAGTCTGGAAGAAGGGAGAACCTGGCCGGGGCGTTTCTGGTTTTTGCTCCTGGAAGTGAGACGCGCGCTAACCTCTCTGACCTGGGTTTCCGTCTTCTCCCTCCAGGCCGTGCACATGGGGATGCGAGCCCTCATCTATAATAGCTCCACCAGGGGCTCTCAGGCTGAGCAGTCAGGCATGAGGACCTACTACTTCAGTGCCGACACCCAGGAGGACATGAACGCTTGGGTCAGGGCCATGAACCAGGCTGCACAGGTGCTATCTCGATCGTCACTGAAGAGGTCAGTCCCCATGGAGGGTCCCTGCCAGAGAGCTTCCTACACAGGCGGGGGAACCCAAATAAGAACTCTTGGATGCCCAGAATTCCACCGTTCACTCACTCTTGTTAAGCATTGCCCTCTCTTTGAAGTCCTTTTAAATGGTGACTTCCTCCAGGAGGAGACTGTTTACAGGGCCAGCACATGCTGCAGGCAGAGCTGGAAGGTCCCGTAGGAATTATCTAGTCCACTGTCCTCATTAAACAGAGAAACAGGAAGGCCTGGGAGGGTGAAATGACTGCCTGGGATACACAGCCTTGGTACCTGGTTGTATGTTTCTCAGTCTTTCTTCTCTTGTGTGTGGTGGAAGGGAAAACCTTGGGGCTAAGATTGGGGAGGAGGGAGCGGACAGACAAGAAAGATCTTGCAAACTGGAAACATGCCATCGACGGCCCACCTTGTTGTTGGGAGCTGACTTGGGAGCTGTCTTCCAGCTGCCTCTTCCCTCGAGTGGGCCAACCAGGGTACCATCAGGGATCTTGAAGTTCCTGAGTCTGTTGACTGTGGGTGATTCCCTGTGAGAAAGCAGAGGAGAAACATGAGTGGAGTCATGGGCGTGGAGAAGGTGGGGTAGTCCTGGAAAGTCTGGGTGCCTTTAGCCAGTCCTCATCTGACATGAGCCCCGTTCTTCACTCTCTGGACACCTTGCTCTGCTTAGAGGCCTCTTTGACAAAGATCTGCTAGTGAGGCCTCAAAACAAGAGTAGTGTTCTCCAGCAACCTAAAGGCAAGATTCTTCGGTAACTGCAAGTGGGTTTCACGCGGATGTTTTTATATTGTCCACCTTTTCCAACTCATGTGTATGCGATTTTTGGTGTTAGTGGTACTTCCTAGCTTCATGATATCTTTCCTGAGACGATCAGACCTTTGATATAGATAGTGACCTCCCTCAAGAGGCCAGGTTGGGGTCAGGCTCTACCCTTGGAGCTTCCTAGCAACTCAGTCGAGCATTTGTCATGCTGGGTTTTTTTTTCTATTTTTCAGTATCCTAGGCTTCCAGTGGGAATCATCTTTGTATATTCTGCACACCTAACATATAGTAAGCTCTCAAGTGTCTGTTGAGTGAGTAAGTGAGAGATAGGAAGAATGAATGAATACATTGAACAGAACAGGACCAAAGACTGTCCTGGAGGTTTCCCCGTGGGCCCTGAATCAGTAACTCTTAACTACAGGTATTCAGTCAGGTTTGCCCCTGCTTCTTAGCATTGTCATCCAGCCTGAATTTTTCTGTTGTGTCCATAATGATGATATGAGAGCCTGTGCCATTAACCTGCAGGTACTCTGTTCATAGTGACATTGGCATTTCTGCCTTCATCCTAGGAGAAGGAAACTGGGCAGGTTTGACACGACTTACTCCTAGTGTACATGCTCACTGTTTCCTAGTTTTTGTTGTTCATTCTTTTTTAAAAAAATAATTTTTATTTATTTATTTATACATACATACGTACATACGTACCATAAGTGAAGACATTCCCTGGCGGTCCAGTGGTTAAGACTCCACACTGCCAATGCAGGGGGCACAGGTTCGATCCCCGGTCGGGGAACTAAGATCCCACATGCCACGTGGCACGGCCAAAAAAAAAAAAAAAAAAAAATCAGCACAATAAAGGCAAGAAAAATTAACAATTAAAAAAAATGCAGAAAGAAAAGAGAACTATCCTTGGTCACCTTCCCAGGGTTACCTCTGTTACCAAGTTAACAGGGATCCTTTTAAACTATTTTCTATTCATATATGTGCTTATATAAATATAGAGGGTATTTTGTGCTTTTTTTTATAGCATGAATGATATTAATCTTGAGTCATTCTGTATCGGTGTATATGGGCTACCTTTATTTTTGACTGTTGTATGGTACTTCATAAGGTAGAGGTACCATAATGTATTTTTAAGCATGTGCCATATCTTGGATAGTTTATTTTTTGTCCTCTTTTACTGTTGTAGGTAGTTGAGTAATGAAAAACTTTCTACAAGCCTCTGCGTGTGTGAGGCTTTCAGATTGCTAGGTCAATATACAATGCATTTTTAATTTTAATCAATACCACCAAACTGTCCTTTAAAGAAAGCTGTATATTCCACTAGTGAGAGCGCTCATTTCCCCACATCTTTGCCAACAGTTGATATTATCAATCTTTTTCATTTTTGCTGAGCTGCTGTGTAGGTAAACGGTATCTGGTTATTTAATGTGTATTTTCATGATGGTAGGGACCTTTTATATTTATTGACCACTTGTATTTCCTCTGCACTGAATTGCCGGTACCTATTCTCTGCCCATTTTCCTACCAAGTTGCTTGCTTTTCCTCGGTGCTTCCTTTCCTACATGTGCTGATATCTGCCCAGTTAGGAATGCAGCTTAGCCTATTGCAGAGGTTGTTTATAGGCTCTCCAGTCTTGTTATTTAGTCTGTAATATTCTGGCATTTTCCCTGTTCTCTTGGATTCCTCAGAGATCACCTGAGAGGTTTCTTGAGCCCATCTCCGAGTTCCCTTAGGGCCCTGGTGTGCTAACAGCTGGGCCTTTTCCATCTTCCTCCCCACCTTGGTCTTTCAGTCTCTCTTAACCAAGGTTGTTCTCTTATTCATGATGAAGTTCATTCATCTTGATGAAGATAAGGAACTAAATCCAGAAGTTGAAGAATTCAACTTTATTTGTGCTGTGGTCATCTTCCCAAGCAGAGATACCTATGCCTCATATTTTTTTAAAAGTTCTCCCCTTCTTTATTTTAATTCTTAGAAAATAGAAAATTTTGTTTTATTTTACTTTGCTTCAAATAAAGAAACCTCAGTCCCTTCTAGACTTTACCATTTCTGTAGTCATGCATGTAGGCCCATTCCACTGGATTTGTATTTTATCTCTGCTTGATGCATTTCTTGTGTCCTTCTATAACGTGAGCTCTGAGAGCTCCCTGTGTTTTTACATTGGTTTCTTTCTACCAGCAATGTTTAATGGGTTCTTTCTTGTGTCCCAGCTTTGCTCAGTTCTTCGTGCCTGACTAGGGCACTGGGTCAAAGATAACTTGAGAATGAGATCAGGCTTAATAGGAAAAAGTGCTGTGATTGATAAGTGATGTCTGCCTTGAACCGTTCAGGATGAATTTGCTAGCTGAGATTAGGATTTTTTTGTTGTTGTTTTTTTACTTTTTCCTACCTGAAGATTTTGTAATTAACTATAAGATTTTGGTTTTAGAGGGGCTCCTTCCCTTCTCCACTGGGCTGCCTTCCAGATCTCAGGCCATATGTATAGTCCCTAGCTTTTCTCTGAACTTTTTTTTTTTTTGCGGTGCACGGGGCTCTCACTGCTGTGGCCTCTCCCGTTGCGGAACACAGGCTCCGGACGTGCAGGCTCAGCGGCCATGGCTCACGGGCCTAGCCCCTCCATGGCATGTGGGATCCTCCTGGACCAGGGCACAAAATGTGGGATCTTCCCGGACCGGGGCACGAACCCCTGTCCCCTGCATTGGCAGGCGGACTCTCAACAACTGCGCCACCAGGGAAGCCCCTGAACTTTTAAAATGTGTTCTTACTATGCTCTTAATAAACTCTTAAAATCCCATAATCATCTTTGCCCAAGGTTTCTTCCCCATTTAAAAAAAAAAAAAAAAACTTGTTATACCTTCTGCCGCAGACGAAAAGCAGAATAACATTTCCTCTTAATTTTCTGAGAGATGAAATTGTCAGCCAAGGAAATTCAGACTTATTAAATGTTCTATTTTACCAGAATAAGATGGTCAGACATTTGGTTAGTTAGAAGTATTCATCATGCAGGACTACATCTTGCCTCTCCTCTACTTTGGTGATCTGCTCTGCAAAACCTCCGTCTCTGTTACGTGGGTGGCCCCAACCATAGCTCTTTGTTCTCTCCCTCCTTGTTTCTCACCCAAAAGCTTCTATCCTTATTCATACAGGCAAATGCTTTCTTTATGAATGTGGTACATTAGGACTTCTGACTGCAGGTAAAAGAAAATGCAAATTTACCTTAAAAGGGGAGGAATTTATTGATTCATTTCAATGAAAAGCTCAGGATAGCTTCTAGCTTTAGAAACAGTTGGGTTCAAGGCTCAGACAGTATCATTACAAGTGATTCTCTCAGGCTCTGCCTGCCTGGGCTGGATTCATTCTTTTTTTTTTTTTTTAATCTTTTTTTTTTTTTAGTCGTTGGGGATAGGAGTTTATTAATTAATTTATTTATTTTTCCTGTGTTGGGTCTTCGTTTCTATGCAAGGACTTTCTCTAGTTGTGGCAAGCGGGGGCCACTCTTCATCGTGGCACGCGGATCTCTCACTATCGCGGCCTCTCTTGTTGCGGAGCACAAGCTCCAGACGCGCAGGCTCAGTAGTTGTGGCTCACAGGCCTAGTTGCTCCGCGGCATGTGGGATCCTCCCAGACCGGGCTCGAACCCATGTCCTCTGCATTAGCAGGCAGATTCTCAACCGCTGCGCCACCAGGGAAGCCCTGGGCTGGATTCATTCTTAAACTCCATGTGGAGGTCCCTGGCATATCTAGGACCTGGTGGCTAGATAGCTGCAGTAGCCCCAGACTTGTGTTGTCCAAGGTAAGTTCAACAGGAAAGAGCCAGAGTCTTATCCAGAAGCTCTGAGGTCTTATTCTGATTAGACAGGCTTAGGTCACATTGATTCCCAAAATCACATACTGTGGCTAGGGAATGCATGTACTGATTGGCACAGACCTGGGATACATGCTTCACTTCTGAGAACTAGACCATGGGAACTGAGAGCCAAGTAGGGGTGGGTTCTCAAGTAATGCTAGAGTTATGGGCACAGGAAGGAGAAATGACTTGATGCCATGTGGTAAACGAGATGCAAGCAACCAAAATCCAGGCCACTTCCTACTGTATCAATTTCTTTTGCCTTAAGTACTAACTCCTCCCAGAGTTTAGTCTCTGAAGTTGGGTAGACCGGGGTTTAAATCCCAGCTTTACTACTTTCTAGCTGTGTCACTTGTGCAATTTAGGTATGCTTTTTCAACCTCAGTTTTTCTAAGTTATCGGATTTTTGCAAAGATTAAATTAAACGAGTGTATAAAGTGCTTACTTCGCACGTTGCCTAAGACATAGTTGATACTCCATCCCAGATGTGCCAGCTTCCATAGGGTTTGGTTTAACAATGTCATTGGGTCTTTTTCCTTTGCACCCTTCCAGTTTCATCGTTAGTCCTCTGGATTACATTGGTGATGAATCTCCTCTGAGCAAATCATACTCTCTCCCTTGCCAGGATGTGCCCATCCCCTAGCAGTGTGAGTTGCGGCTCAGCAATCCAGGCTCCCTACAGCACTGCCCCTCAGCCTGCCCCTCACCGCCCTCCTCCTCCAGCCTCTTCCTACGTCCTCCAACCACAGAGGGTGCTGAGCACCATTGCTGCACCTCCTCCCTTTGTCCTCTTGTTTCCTACACAGGCTTCAGGGTCTCTTGATAGACAAGTATTCTTGAGACCTCAGCCCTATGCTGTAAGGAGCACCCAGCACTGCTGCCAGAGCCTGCCCCCTCCCTCCTTCTGTCCATAATTTCTTCTCCCCTATTTCCATGTTATTCCACTTACCAGACTTTGGATTCTGGTTTTTGATTCTCTACAGCCTCCTTGAAATTTGTCTTCTGAGTTGCCCCCTGTTGAACTGGTTATTCTTCTCTTGTCTAAGGATGTCTTGTTCTTTCCAGTAAGCTAAAGCACTAAGCAAGGAGGTCGGCTTGTCCTTACAGTTCACAAAACTGACAAGCAATTCAGATAGGAGGGCCTATGGGAAGACAACTTAATCTCTTTTTTAATCAGTTTCCAAACCCCTCTGGTCTGTGGTGTAACTATAGTCCTGTCTTGGCACTGAAGGAACTTATAGCCTAGTCACCTTTGGCATACAATCCAATCTCCTTAGTAGGGCTTTTGATCCCTGCCTGAGTCTGGTCCCTGCAGGTGCCTTTGGCTCACATTATGCTATTCCTTATCCTCTCGGCCCCAACCATACTCAAATTATTGAATTGGGTGCATTTGTCTGTACTTTTGTCCGCTTCGTCTTTAATTCTACAGTTATTTATTGAGGGCATATTGTGCGTCAGACACTGTTAAGCATACTGAGAAATACAGCAGTCTTCAATAGAGAGGCAAAGTCCCATGCATTCTTGGGTGGGTGAGGGGGAGAGAGACCGTATACAGGCAAACAAATCAACAAGATGATTTTCTATCATGATCTATGCATGAAGGCAGTAAAGTGGAGTGATGAGGTGGGGAGGGACCAAGGGGCAGGGAGTAGCCGCTTTTGTTTGGGTGGTCAGGGGAGGCCTCCATATGGGGAAGGTGTGGAGGTGAGGCCTGATTGATGCAAGAAAGTTGCGTATGTAAAACTTCGAAGAAGAAGAAGAGTGCTCTGGGCAGAAGGTGTGGCACTTACAAATGCCCTGAGGCAGGAATGAGCTCGGAAGTTGTGGCCAATCAGAGCGAGCTAGGGGGAGAAGAGACTGTGATGAGCTCTGGCAGGTAGATGGAGGTCCATACCGTGAGGCCCAGGATCCCTCTGGGCCTTGCTCATCTGCTCCCCTGGCCCTCACCCTTATTAGGACAATTCAGCACAGCCTTCAGGTCCTAGCCTATGCATATTTCTTCCTTCTTTGACCCTCAGTGTGTCAGATGCCTCTGCTTATAGCACTCTTTCGTTCCCTATGCATAGAACTTTCATGTTAAAGTTATGTTGGCCTCCTTTCTCACTGTCACCCTGCTAGACTGTACGCTCCTTGAAAATGAGAATAGTCCTGGCACATAGTAAGCACTCAGTTAATGGATGGGTGTGTGGATGTTTGGCTGGGCACGTGGGTGGTTGGATGGATGAACAAAACTTCTACCTGTAAGATGTTCAGATAAGGACTTGTGGTGTCTGAGAGCAGTCTGAGCACTGCCGTGGGATTGATTGTGGGGATTCAACCTGCTCAGAAGTGGCCCACACGTTTCTGGCTATCTGCACTCTCCTCAGAGCATGGAGTCTTTGGCCTTCCAAACTCTGATCACTTTGGTTAAAGTGTGGCAGGACAACGCCTGAGGTTGGACAAGCCCCATGGACCCCTGACAAAAGTAATTTATAGACATGTTTTCAGCCCAGGTGCAGGGCTTTGGAGTTGGATCAGATGGAATTTGAGTCCTGCTTATGTCACTGGTTGCATGATTCAGAGCAAGTTGCTTAACCTCTCTGAGTTTCACGTTCATTACCTATAATGAAACAATAATATCTCTAGCTTTGTGCAATGATAAGAAGAGATAATATATTTGATAGTGCTTATAGCTTAACTTACTTTTGCAGTTAGTAAGTGCTCACCACAGTCCCTATCTTTCAGTAGAGACAATTTATTGTAAGTAATCTGGTGCTCACGTGAGTGCCCTCAGCCTCTCTGGGCTTGACAGTACTGACCTTGCAAGATTGTTGTAGGGATTAGAGATGGACTATGTCAGGTTCCTGGCACACAGTAGGACGCAGCATATAATAACCAAGCATTGGCCACAGAAAATGAATGACCCAGACTGCAACTGCCGTAGAGAGATGGGAAGTGAGTGAGCTTGGTGCGTGCCAGAACTCCAGACTGGCTCAGGTTGGGCTGTGACAGTTGAGCGTTACTTACCCAGCTAGAAGGAAGAGGGATGGATTCTCCGGGCAGGAATGAACAAAGTTGAGGAGACCTGGCAGCCTTTATGTATCTTTCCTTTCTTCTTCGTCTGGTTTGTCAGGTCCTTAAAGCTTCACAGGGGACTTTGCCGATAGCCACTCTGCTGAGGCAAGTGATGGCCTCGGGTGGGAGTCTGGTGTTTCATTTATCCTTCAGTCTCACTCTTCTCTGGGGGAGGACAGGCCCTCTTCTTGTTTATTTACAGCAGAGCGTGAAAGGAAGCAAGTTATCTTCCCCCATCCCAGGGGAACTGCCCTATTTAACTCTGGGGAAAAGTAGAAACCGATTCCTGTCTCTGTTTCTCTCCAGCCATTTCCTTCCTCAAATCTAGGAACTAATTCAACTGAGCAAGCCTGCCTTCATGCTTCCTAGAGACTTTGGGCCCATTCTCTTCAGCCTTTTATGCAAGTCTATGGACTGTGCTCAGGGTGGGCTCTAGCTTTTGAGCCCACTGTCCTCCTGAGCCTTGGGGTCAGTGCTCAGGAACTTCTGCTCTTGACCTGGCTCAGACCAAACTCTCTAAGGATATCAGTGGCCTGACCCTTGTTCTTGGGCTATTAGTTTGGTCATTTAGGTATGGTGAGTAGGGAGGGATCCTCCAGTGGGATTGCGACAGGAAGGCTGTGTCTGCCAACAGGACCAAGGTCCAGCCAAGCTCCTACAAGCTGTCGTTCCTTTTCTCACCCAAATCTTTGAATGAGATTTCAGGGGTGTGTGTGTTTAACATTAAGATAGAAGTAAATATTGTTCCTTATTTCCTGGTGAGATAAAGGGTTTGGAGGCAGAATAAAATAATAGTCAGTGTACAACTGCTTGGTATGATCTGTTTACTTCCAAGTTCTTGTGAAGGACAGGAATAAGAAAGAAGTATCCTCAGTCTGAGATAGGTGCTCTCCCCACTTGCAGGGGAAAACAAGGATTTTCTCTAAGCAGACATAAAGCATTGCTGTGATGTGCTGAAAATGGGGTGGCCCAGTCCCTGCTAATGATGGGCTCAGCCCCTTGTATCAGTTAGGGATTGCATTTGGTTGCCAGTAATAGAACAATCCAACTTAGGGTGGCGTAATCAAATTGAGTTTTAGTTTTCTCACTAGCAGGGATCCAGAGTCAGTTAATTTGGGCTAATGTAGTAGCTCCATGATGCTATCAGGGACCCAGGCTCTTTCTCACTTTCTACCCAGATTTTGGCAGGTGGCTTTCATCCTCATTTTTGTCACCTTGCAATCCAGCATAGAGTCTAAGTTCCAGGCAGGAAGAAGGGAAGGGTTAGCTAAGAGAGCTAAGCGTTCCTTCTTTTAAAGGCTTTCCTGGAAGACCCATCCAGCAATTTCTGTGCACATCTTATTGGCCAGATTTATGTTACACCGTCAGCTCCAAGGGAGGTTAGGAAATTTAAGTTTTTTGTTGGGTACATTTGCCACTTTGAAAAAACTGGGGCCAGGAAGAAGGAGGGAATAGACGTTGGAAGCCAGTACATTTGTATTTGAGGACACGCTGTTTGCCAGCCCCAGTGCTGTGCTCTTCCTGTGCATTGTCTCCTTTAATCCTCAAAACGACCCAAGGAGGCGGGGGTTGTCCGCATTTTGCAGATGAGGAACCTCAGACCAGAGAGGTTAGGGACTTGCCCAAGGTCACCCAGCTTCTATGGGCAGGAGCCAGCTCTTGAATCCGGGTCTGACTGGCTCTAATCCTATGCACTCTGGGTTTGTCAAGCTTGAGAAGTGACACATGTGGCCAAAATGGTCACCAAATGTCAGGAATTCCCTGTGTTTTTGAATAGTCACTGATTCCAGGTGCTCACAACAATAGTAATGACCTGCACAAGAAAGGCTTGTGTCATCTTAGCTGAACATCTGTGCCCTGCATGGCCAACTTCTCTGAATGACACCGTCACTGAAAGCCAAGGAATACTTCATTCTTTCCCACCACTGTGCTAAACTGAGCATTGCAAATCTATTGTGATAGATCTCCTGATGTGAGAAGTCATGTGTTACACTGGTGGGAATGCAAGGAGACAGGGAGAAGACCAAAAAACACTTTTGCCTTAAATCCTGTAACTTACTAAGTTAAATGTTTGTGAGGTAAGGTGGGGGAGTCGGGAACATTCCCTTCACCTTTCTTACCTGTAGCCAGAGCCTGAACGTTTTGGACACAAAGGCATCTTATCTGAGGTGAGTCCCAGCAGCTGTGGAAATAGAAGCTGTTCATAACCCCGAGTATTAGGGCCTAGAAAGCTGCCAGGTAGCAAGCAGATAGCCATTCCTTTAGCCGTCCTCTAAAGGTTTGTTTTGCAGTAAATGCTGGTGTCGATCTGAGAAAAGGGTTTGTCTTTCTCAATCAACTTTATATTCAGGACGTGTTGGCATGTATCGGAGTATGTACACTCATATGTACACACACAGTAGGGACTACTATTTGTAGTTATAAGTTAATTCCAAGGTTAGAAAAGACTGGCAAACTCCGTGATTTGGGGTCAGCTTATGAGAACAGTATTAAATGTGGTTACCATGATTAAATCAGGCTTTAGGATTGTCTGGGTTTGACAGCAGAGGCTATTTTCTCTACTACTTTCTTATATCTCCTAGTGCCTGTACCAGTGGGGATATATAGGTTCTCAATAAATACGTGGAAGTTGATTGGTAAAGGAAGAAAAATCCCCGTTGCAGTTGGTTCGACTAAGACATAGTACCCACAACCCCCGGGTTCTGAAGTTGAGGAAATCCTCTTATTTTATTTTATTTTAAAATTTATTTTATTGAAGTATAGTTGGTTTACAATGTTGTGTTAATTTCTGCTGTACAGCAAAGTGACTGTACAAAGTGCTGTACATTCATTTTCATATTCTTTTCCATTCTGGTTTATCACAGGATATTGAATATAGTTCCCTGTGCTATACAGTAGGACCTTATTGGTTATCCATTCTATATATAATAGTTTGCATCTGCTAATCCCAAACTCCCAATCCATCCCCACACCTCCCCACCCCCTGCAACCATAAGTCTCTTCTCTGTATCTGTGGGTCTGTTTCATAGATAAGTTCATTTGTGTCATATTTTAGATTCTACATATCAGTGATATTATATGGTATTTGTCTTTCTCTGTCTGACTTACTTCACTTAGTATGCTATCTCCAGGTCCATCCATGTTGCTGCAAATGGCATTATTTCATTCTTTTTAATGGCTAAGTAACATTTCATTGCATATATGTACCACATCTTCTTTATCCATTCATCTGTCGACTGAAGAAACCCTCTTTTCCCTTCAATTCTAACGTCATCCATTTAGGTGCATATTCGTTTTACTACATGGCTTTTACGGCAAGGGGCTGTTTATCTTTGTGGTGGGAATAACAAGGAGGTATAGTTACTTCGGTCTCACAATTGGAGTAAGCAGGTTATAAAGCTTCATTCCGTATCTTGGCTGGGGTGTGACCCAGAGGGCAGCCAGAGCTTTAATCTTCTAGACATCAGCCTAAGCACACCACTAAGGGGTGGTTTCCTGAATGTGAGAAACAGTAGAGAAGATAAAGGCCAACTTAGATGACTTGAAGGCTGGGGTTACACTGATGTGGTGATGGGAGGGAGGATTAAAGGGAGAAAAGAAAGACAAAGTTAAAACCTGTAATGTGTACATTGTGGAACAGAGTTGTCCCTTTAAAAACTTACGGTAAGAATTGCTTTTTCTTAAAGTGCAGGTCCCTGAATATTTCCCATATGTTCCTACTACTTGAGCTTATAGACTCACTGGACTTTAAGAATGGAAGGGTCCTTGGAGATCACCATCTAAATATGTCATTATAAAATGATGTAATAGGACTCCTTCTGCTATAAGTAATAGAGACCAAACTCAGACTAGCTTAAGTGAGAAACAGAATATATTGATGCACAACCAAAAAGTCCAAGGATATATCTGGTTTAGGTATGGCTAGATCTAGGAGTTCAGGCCAAGTCTTTAAGATTCTATTTCTCTCCGTCTGCTTTTCTTGGTGTTGGTTTCACTCTCAAGTAGCTGCTTCCCATGTAGTCGTAGCAGCTCAAGACCAGCTCCAACCAGAGTCCTAGAGCTAACTCTGATTGGCCTGGATTGGGTGATGTGTCAGCCTCTGAGCCAGTCACTGAGACTTTGGAGCCTCAGCTCCACAGGGACTTGTAGAGTCAGCAGCACCTTTTAAACCACAAGGACTGAGCGTGGGGGAGGGTGATCCCCAAATGAAAATTGAAACACTGTTAGGAGAAGGGGTGGGAGATGTGGGGGAAGATGTCCCCTAGTGATGGATAGAAGAAGGTCCAAACAAGCTTTTTTTTCCCCCTCACAAAGCTTTGGGTTTTCATGGAGAAGTCACGAGTACATGGACATGAGATGTGAGATTGCTTTTCTCAGTTTCCATGCCTAAGTTAAGGCCAACAGTTCAGCCTGCACACACTAAGAAGCAGACCTGTGTTAGGGTTTGTATTTTCACTTTACATTGACATTTTAACCAGCTCCTTGACTGGATTGATCTGCCCTGAATCAGTGCTGATTACTGGTAGCTGAGGTTCTGAGATATGTTGCAGGGACGCCTGAGGTCTGGCCACTGAGATGTAAAGGCAGCAGCATTTCCATTGTTCATTCTCCTGTTGAAATGGAGAACCCTCAGGCTTGGCTATTTCAAGGAGTGATGGATGTCTAGACCAGGACCTTTTTACCAAGGAGCACAAGTCGACCAGCTGCCCATTCAAGGTTCCCTGGTAATTTTTCTGGTCCTTCTGAGCTAGGCTGGAGTGGGTTCCCCTGCCTCCCCAGTCTAAACTCTGCTAAGATCATGGAACTGCTGCTGCTGTCTCTCTGGTATCAAGTAATGAGGAGGCAGACATAACTAGGACCCAAGGAGGTGGGGAGAAAGGCAGCTTCCAGTGCGAGATGGGCCATGAAAGAAACCTGCCCTTCTCTATGCCCCAGAAGCTCTTTAGCCTCGGTTCACGTCCTCCGCTGTCACCCCCACCCCATTCTCCTTTACAGTTTCCAGGTCTGCATATGTGCAAATCATGGACATGCATTTGGAGAGGCAGTAGAGAGCAGTGGCTATAGCACATTGGCTCTGCAGTCTGCCTGGGATTAAGCCCTGGTGTCTCTCTTTCCCAGCAGTATGGTCTTGGGCAAATCATTTATCTTCTCTGTACCTCCGTTTCCTTATCTCTGAGATCTGCCTAATAATACTTCAGAGAATTTTTGTCAGGTCAGTGTTCTTGCATTCCTGTTTGAACAGTTCCCCGACAAGATAGATAAGTAGTCATATAAAGAGATTGCTGTGCCAATTCTCTACTCACCATCTTGGAAGAATGTTAATTATGCTGCTAATTGTACTTTGGGCCGTGCTGGATGCCAGTGGGAGAGACCCTTGGCTCAGGAGCCTTCTGTCCAAGCTGAGCTGCCCCAGACAGACAGGTGGACAAATAGCAAAAGGGAAAGGCATGAGAATACCACATGTACCATTTGTTTGTTCATTGGTATTTATAGAGCTCCTATTCTGTACCGTTATTTCACGGAAGTTCTGGGCATACGATGAATGGCCAGCTGGGCCTCTGGCCTGAAGGAGCTCATAGTCTACTTGGGCGCTAGATGAGTAAACATGCAGTTATGGTCCAGTGTGATTAGTGTAATAGTGGGGTCAGCTGAGATCCTGATCTAGACTGGGTGTGTGCATGTGTATGGTGGCTTCCTGGAGGAGGTGACATTTAAGCCAGATCCCCGAGGAGTAGAAGTTAGGCCAGCAGAGTAAGGGGATAGGTATGAAAGGAGCTCCAGGCAGAGGGAAGAGCCCATGCAAAGGCCTGGAGGTAATTGGAGTGTAAAGTGTATCCTTTGGGGAGTCTTGGCTGGGGGTTCCAGTCTGGATTGGGCTGAACGTGCTGCTGTCATTGCAGGGACATGGAGAAGGTGGAGCGGCAGGCGGTCCCCCAGGCCAACCACACAGAGTCCTGTCGAGAATGTGGCCGCATGGGACCCGGACATGCAAGGGATTGTTCTCATCGCAAACACGAGGATTCCTTTGGATTCGAGAGGCGGGAGCAGGAGGAAGACCGGTACCGCTCCCAGAGGGACCCGCTGGAGGGCAAGCGGGACAGGAGCAAGGCCAGGTCCCCATACTCACCCGCCGAAGAGGATGCCTTGTTCGTGGATTTACCCTGTGGCCCGAGAGGCCAGCAGGCTCAGCCCCAAAGGGCGGAGAGGAACGGTGTGCTGCCTGGCACATCTGGCCCAGGAGAGCAGAACGGGACTGGCGGGTACCAGCGGGTCTTTCCTTCTAGGACCAACGCTGAGAAGCACAGCCAGAGGAAGAGCAGCCTGGCGCACGTGGAGCAGTGGGCAAAGACCCAGAAGGCGGACGGCAGGAGGTCAGTAATGGACTCAGGATCGCTGCCGCTAATGAGCATAAAAATGTAAAAAGAGTAGCTATCACTTACCCAGCACATGCTGGTACATTGCTGGCCTTGAACTCTACCTCTGTTATCTCCATAAATCCCTGCAATAGCCTTGCAAGGAGGGGTGATAACCTCAATTTATAAACAAAGAAATTGGGGCTTGGAGAAGTGAGGGAACCTGCCCAGGGCACACAGATAAGCAGCAAAGGGAGAGTTTAGACTCAGTCCGTGAGCCTCCCAAGTGCACGCGAGATTATATCGGGGGTAGGGGTTTCCCATTCCCCAGGGAGCGTACCTTGAGACTGTCGGCATGTAGACAGTAACTGACCTTCTCCTCTTACTTAGTTACTTCTCTGCATCTGGGAAGTATTTGTAGCAGCCGGAGTAAATACAGATCCGTTTTTAGTTCCAGGCACGTAGAGAAGTGCTCAGGCACTGTTGACATTAAGCTTTATTATACCCATTCCTTCAAGAAGTGGTTTTAATTATTTAGAGGGGATGCACCTCTTGCTATTTGCAAAGCACTATCTGTATTTTATTATAATTTTAGATTAACTAGGACACATTTATGAATGTGAAGAATTCAGGGTCACTCAGCTTCCACATTGTCCTTAGAAGCCACCGTGTGTTGTCTTCACTTTGAAGACAGCAAATCCCCCTCACCATCCTCAGGCTTCTATTTATTTATTTATTTATTTATTTTTGCGGTACACGGCCCTCTCACTGCCGTAGCCTCTCCCGCTGCGGAACACAGGCTCCGGACGCGCAAGCTCAGCAGCCACGGCCCACGGGCCCAGCCGCTCCGCAGCATGTGGGATCCTCCTGGACCGGGGCACGAACCCGTGTCCCCTGCATCGGCAGGCGGACTCCCAACCACTGCGCCACCAGGGAAGCCCATCCTCAGGCTTCTAAAACAAACCCCAGACTGGAGACGAGATAGCAAAGTCGTGGTGCATTCAGAAAACCCGCCAAGGGCTGGAGGGGCCACAGTGGATGTGTCAGAGCTCAGGCCAAGTCTGCCACAGGCCTGATACACATGCCTTTAAAGTGCCGCTCTCCATTCTCCCTGCTGTGAGGCCCACACTTTCCGCTGTGGGGTCTGGAGGTGGTGGTGCTCCAAGGGGAATAGGCTAGGCCTCTTTTTAGGTGGGTGGGGCTGTTGTGAATATGTGGGTGTTGTATGCATGTGTGGGTTGTGTAACTTCTTTAATCTGGTCCAGGTGGGCTATTGTGAGGTTAGGTGGTGGAGAACTCACTGGGAGTTAATGGAAACGCCCTAAGCAGTTGGTAGACATTGTTGTGGGTCAGACTAGGAGAAGGAAGGCCCTTTGTGTTGTAGCTAAGACCTTCCCATTCCCTCCTGGGACAGACCAGGTGTCAGTTCTGTTTGATCAGATTTTGTGTTTTATTGAAAATAGCTACTGCCCAAGGGCACAGAGGAGGGAAGCTGCTATTCTTGGTGCTGGGCTAGGTAGACCTCCTAGGAGGTAGTTCTAAGTGACCTTACTGCTGAATGAGATTGGAAAGCTGGCAGGGGTTGTATCGTGCAGGTCCTCATAGTCCAAGGTAAGGAATTTGGATTTTATTTGAAAAAGCAATAAGGAGAGCCACTGGAAGGTTTTAAACAGGTAAATGATGTGATCTGATTCACAAAGAAGATAAGAGCCTAGGGAAGAGGCTGTTGCAGTAGTCCAGCATGGTGCCAATGGAAATAGAAATAGATTTGAGGTACATTTTGGAGCTTGAAACAGAAAAGTTTGTCAATGAATTGGATGTGCAGGATGAGAGAAAGGGAAGAGGAACAAGGATGACCCCTTAAATTTTGACTTAACAACCGGGTGGTTGCTGAGATGGGGAAGACTTAGGAACAAGTTTTGGGGGCAAATCGGGGTTTCCATTTTGGGGACTTTTTTTTTTTTTTTTGCGGTACGCGGGCCTCTCACTGTTGTGGCCTCTCCCGTTGCGGAGCACAGGCTCCGGACGCGCAGGCTCAGCGGCCATGGCTCACGGGCCCAGCCGCTCCGCGGCATGTGGGATCTTCCCGGACCGGGGCACGAACCTGCATCCCCTGCATTGGCAGGCGGACTCTCAACCACTGCGCCACCAGGGAAGCCCCATTTTGGGGACTTTTAAGTTTGACAAACCTATTAACTATCCAGTGAGGGAGGTGTTAAGTTAGGCACTTGGATATGGATTGTGGTGTGGAGGTTTGACATTTGGTTGGACATGCTGATTGGGAGCAATCAGTGCATAAGTGGTATCCCAACTTGGATGTTAGCAACAGAAGGGGGATCCAGTAGAGGAGACAGTGTGTCAGGGAGAAGCTACTCGTGATAAGTTAGCTGTTTCCTTTTATATGTATTGATAGCAACTCTTAGGAACTGAAGTTGGTATGGGGCTGACTAGGGCAGGTAAAAGCAGGAGAAACCAGAAATAGAAGCAGATAGAAAGGGCATGGGTTTGGCCCTGATAAGCCTGTATTTCCTACTGAAGAGTCTGGATTTAATCTTGAAGGCCCATGAAAGCCATTGATGGACTTAAAACAGGAGCATGGCATGATAGTTTCTAATATTTAGGAGGGTGGTTTGAAGGGTGTCGGCAGGGAAGAGGCCTCAGGAGATTTTTCAGACTAGATATTCCTTACCTCATCTCAGTTCTCACACAGCAGGCCCATGAATATGGTGAAGAAATTTCCCAGGCTATTCTGATGTACCCCACCCAAAATGAGAATGGCAGGTGTTTTTTTGTTTTTTGTTTTTTGTTTTTTGCGGTACGCGGGCCTCTCACTATTGTGGCCTCTCCCGTTGCAGAGCACAGGCTCCAGACGCGCAGGCCCAGCGGCCATGGCTCACGGGCCCAGGCGCTCCGCGGCATGTGAGATCTTCCCGGACTGGAGCATGAACCCACGTCCCCTGCATTGGCAGGCTGATTCTTAACCACTGCGCCACCAGGGAAGCCCAGAATGGCAGTTTTAATTACCCCTTGTTTAAAAAACTTTTTTTTATTAAAGTAATACCTGTATATAGTTTTAAGAATTTAAGTAGTATGACCCCATCCATCCCTATTCCTGATTCCACCATCTTTGAGGCAACCACTTTCACTTCTTTTAGTAGTTTTATGTATTTATCTCTATATTTCCAAATAAGATAACTTATACTGCTGTTTCTTGAGTTTTCAGTTTTAGTTAACTATCAACATTCTACTCTAGGTGATAAAGATTCAAGTCTCATTCCCCCCCTCTACCTTTCCTTTCCAAAGACACACGTACCCTTATCCCAGCTTCATAATATAGTTATAGCATAATTTTTGTTTAGATCACTAGTCAGTTTTTACATTATTATATATGTGAAGTATAAATATTCACAGCTGGACCATGTAGTATACAATAATTAAATTTCATTTGTGGTACAGTTTTTTATTTTCTGGTATTGATAATTTTCATGCTTATAGCTTGCTTAGTTTTCTCTGTACCCATTACTAATTCATCACCAAATTCATAGCTAAATGTGTAAATCTCTCTTTGCTCAGTACCCTCAAATAATCAGTAATCTACTTACAATGTAAAAAATCCAAATAAGACCAATGGGTAAATACTGAAAAATAAGTGTCCTCCTATTTTATTTCAGAAACCTAGATCTACTCCCCAAAGACCAACCACTATATTAAAAACAAAACAAAACAAAAATCCATGTTCTTCACCTTGCTTTGTTCCACTTAATATATCAATAAGTATATCGATAGATATTTTAAGATGTCTTGGCTTATCTGTATCAGCACATATAGACATATTATTAATTTGAAATGGTGCAGAGTATTGCATTGTATGCATCTACAGTGATCTTTATACCATTTCCCTATTGATGGGTAATTAGGTTGGTTATAAACACTTGCTATTACAAACTATGCTGCAGTGAATATCCGTGCTTAATTGTCTTTGCAAACACGTGCAGGTATACTTGAAGAACAAATTACTTGAAGTGGAATAACTAGGTCGGAGGATATATGTGATTTTAATTTTGATTGATATTACAAAATTGACCTTCAACAATGCTGTTTGAGTTTATACCCCACCAAAAGTGTCCCTGTTTCCCCACCCCACATCATCTCTGGAAACTGCTATTTTAGGTTAACTGCTTGCTCTGGTGACCATATAGAAGATGGTTAAATGGAGAAGAGTCTGGAAAGAACATGACCAAGTATGAGGTGGTCATATTTTGGGTAGGAGGCAAAGAAGACCTAAACAGAAGCGGTAAAGATGGTGAGGATTGTGAGGAGGGGAGGGACAGGATACATAGACGTTGAGACTGGGTAGGTATAGGGCTTGGGAAACTGATTCATCCAGGGCTGGAAGGTGAGGAGGGCCACAGGTGGAGTTGAGGTTAACATCCAAGTTTGACTTGGTTAATAGGTGCATGTGGTGCTGTGCACAAGATGTGAGCATGGGAGAAAGAAATGAGCTTGGAGAGGAATGCGGTGCCTGTGGAGTGGCCAGGTGGAGATAAGCAGTAGGTTATAGGGAATGTGGGTTCAGCTTAGGGAGAGATTTGGAAGTCATTGCCCTAGAGGTGGTAACTGATGCCCTGGCAATAGTCAAGATCACCGAGGGTTGAATGCTTAGAGCAGTGGTTCTTAATCGTGGCCACACAATTTGGTCATTTGAGGCCCTGCTCAAGAGATTTTGCCTTATTTGGTCTGGGGCAAGGTGAGGGCATCAGTCTGCTTTAAAAGCTCTCCAGGTGATACCAGTATATGAGAGAGGTTTGACATTTACTGAGGCCTGGGTCCCATGCTGGAAAATCTGATTCTGATGATCCGAATTTCAGCCTGGACCTCAGGAGTTTTCAAACCCCCCCCTACCCCTGGTGATTCTAGCATGTAATCAGGGTTGAGAATAACTAGCTTAGAACAATAGCAGAGGGCCAAAGGCAGAACCCTGAGGATCTCCCGTCCAAGGGGGTGGGCAAAAGCAGAGTCTGCATAAAGAAGTCTAGCAGAAGATGGAGGAGGAAAACCGGCGTGTGGTGAGGGAAGTTTCCTTTGGAAGGAGTCCAGTGGGCAGCATGAGACTGCTCCCTGGATGTGGTGCCTTCTAAGGAGGCTGGGTACCACGGAAGGAGAATCTGGAATGTCAGGGTCTCTCTCCTGGTCTCACGCTCAGTAGCAGAGGCCTTTGGTTCCCCTGAGCTTCTTGATGGGCTTAAATGAGTAGACCTTCTTAATAGAACTAGAATTTTGAAGTTAAGTCAGGAGGCAGAGTAATGCGAGGGGAAGGCCAAAGGGAACCAGAAGGAAGGCATGGCCATTGAGAAACCCTTCGTGGCAGGGGTGCAGAAAGGAGTTTGCAAAGCTGTACTGCTGGTATAAGTTGTAAGTTATGAGTTGTGGTTGTGAAATGTCTCTACATAACTCTGGCAGCCCACAGACCTACGTTATTCTGCTATACATAATGAGGGCTGGGAGCACATGGGGAGCTAAAGGATGAGAAGTCAACTGCAAGGAGATAAGAGGTGGTTGGGGAAGGCGTCAGACTGTCCCTAGGATGTGAGGGGGGAGTTCGAGCCCTTCTTATCTAAGGGGCAGGGAGACATTAGGTCTAAATGAAAACAGTGTGTTGGCCTTGGAGGCCATTGAGCGCTCGGTAAGAGGAATCTCAGTCTAATGACAGAAGTAGTTCTGAGGAGGCTGAAAGTAAACATGAGGGATTGAAGACGACCCTTTGAGAAGAAAGCCGTCAGCCTCTGCGTAAGCAGAGTGCTCAACGTCTGATCGTTCACCTGTAGCTGGGAAGGACTGCATATTGCATCTCACAGTTATCTTTTTTTTTTTTTTTCCTTAAAGATGTGTTTGTAATTTCTTACAGTCAAGTAATAAGTAGTTCTGGCCTCCTGTTGATAGTACAGAAGAGGGCTATCCCTGCTCTGTGTATGATTGAGACTGTGCTAAATTGGAAGGAGGGTTGTTTGAGCTGTGATATGATCTCATATTCTCGGCTCTAGACCACACAGGGAATTATTTCTAATTGTTCTTTTAGTACTTGGAGATGTATATTATATTTCACTTTTTTAAACTCCTTTGGAATGATGGTTTGCAAGGACAGACTGATACACCCTTAGAATCTTACCACATTCTTTGAGGTTGTTTCGAAATTCTAGCCTTCCATTTTTTCCCCGGTGTTTAAAGTAATGCATACTTGTAAAATAAAATGGCAGGGGTGGGTGTCGAGTCAGGGATGCAAACATTACCACAAGGAACAGAGTAAAGCGTGGAAGTCCTGCACAACCGATGTGGAAGCTCAGGTAAGGACTGCCTGCTGCATAAGTAATTGGTTGTAAAACTTGATTTCACGTTTCGATATGACCATTTTATAGGGGCTATATCAGAATATATAGGTGCCTTTTGGAAAGGGAGCCCCCCGTGGCACAGCGGGATTTGAGGGCAGGAGATCTCGAGCCTTCTTTTGGATAAAGCTGGGGTTGGGGGCCAGCAAATGGATCTGCTCTTAGGACAGAGCTGCTCTGCGCGTTCCTGCCTGCTCCAGGGTGACCCTTTACCTCATCTTACAACCCTACCTCCTGTGTTCCTCCCTCCACCATCCGTTGGTTACTGTGGTTTGGCCTCTGGCACCAGGACTCACCATTGATTGCACTGGGGTCTTTGGGGTCACCCCCAAATGGCCAGCTCTGGGGGGATGGCCAGCAGTGCATAAGCAGAGGGCACAGGCTAGAGGATAAGCTGAGGGCTTTGGGGCACTGCCTTGGCGGCGGTGGACTCTGACCATCTGAACACCACAGGCAGGCATGGGGAGTGGGCTGCAGGGCCAGACTGAAGGGGTGTATAGAGCGAGCAGGGCTGGGACGTGCTTTGCATCGTTTGCATTTTGCTTCAGGCACAATGATCAATGGTTAGTAAAGTCATGAACTCCCCAGGGGAAGCCCCCAGCCTGGTTTCTGCCATTGCCACCACTGCTGTTTGAGGGTTCAGGCACTGCCCCTTCCTCACAGACTCATTCCCCTCTGACTCTGGGAAATCCATAGCAAACCCTGCCACCTGGTGGCAAGGAGACAAGCTGGGCAAGCTGAAGAGATCTTAAAATTACTTCCCGTAATTGCAAAGATAACGATAAAAAGGGAGAAGAAAGCCACCCTTTTTTGAATGACAACTACTTTTAATCCTCACAACAATCTATTAAATGGTTCTTAGTAGCCCCATTTTACAGTAAGGAGAGTGGACAATGAGTTAAAAAACAATTAGAACAGCACTTCTCAAACATCAACCACCTGGAGGGCTTGTTAAACCACAGGTGGCTGGGCCCCACCCCCAGGGTTCCTGATTTCAGGTGGGGCCTGATAACCTGCATTTCTGGCAAGCTCCCAGGTAGTGCTGATGCTGCCGGACTACACTTCGAGCTTAGAACAAGGTCCGGTGAGCGCCGCTGTAATAAAGATTTGGTAGATAAAATTGATAGGTAAAGGCAGAGTCAGGATTCCAGCCCAGGCCTGACTCCAGAACCTGTCCGTTTTACATCCTGCTGCCTCTCAGGTTAGACTTTTAAAGCTTAATAAAACTGTAGCTGGCCCTTGCTGAATTTTTCTTTCAGAAAATAAGATGGCTGGTCGGTAGTAGTTTTCACCATCCTATCCAGCTTTTGCGTGCCGGAGTATTTGTTGAAGGGCTGGTTATGTGTCAACACTTTCTCAGACTGCGGACAACACCGCAGAGTGTAAGACACAGTTGCTGCCCAGCAAGGATTTACAGCTTGTCTGGGGAAGAGACAGCTTACGGGTAGGAAAAGGTTACATCAATACAGGACCTTGGAAAAGTTACAGACTGTACAGTAACTAGGTCAGAGCAGGGCAGGAACCCTGAGGGCTGTGGCATTGCAGAAGGCCTCTGTGGAAGAGGCGTGGGACAGTGTCCTGGAGAATGAGTGAGATTTGGTGATAGGGCAAGGTGAGCCCATACAGGTAGGGGAAGGAGGAACAGTATTATGAGAATAAGGAGAGAGAAGTGGGA
Organism: Lipotes vexillifer; assembly: GCF_000442215.2. NCBI lineage: Eukaryota > Metazoa > Chordata > Mammalia > Artiodactyla > Lipotidae > Lipotes > Lipotes vexillifer. Next base: position 1,972,530 of record NW_006773945.1, on the reverse strand, counting down.
AGGGAGCACCCACTGGTGAAGGTACTGCCTGTGTATCAGGCAAGGAGCCTGTGTTCTCTTCCTGTCTCATGTATTCTTCAGGGCAGCCTTAGGAGGCAGGTAGTTCTGTCCTCATGTTATAGGTAAGGAAGCTGAGGCTCAGAGCAGTCAGGTAAGCTGCCTAAGGCCACACAGCTAGTGGATTCAACCCTAGGTCAGACTTCCTCTGCTTTTTCTACTGCAGAAAGTTGTCCAAGTGTGTAGGAGGCCAGGCAAGATTAAGATGAGGCCCTCACACTCAAGCTCCAGCAAGTGCAGGGGTGCACCTGAGAGGGGGGTGCCTCCTTAAATGTTGGACCCTTGACGGCCAACTTGCCCCAATTTGATTCTGGCCCGGGTAGGAGGAGCAGTGAGAAAACAGCAGGAAGGGAAGGTGGGTTGAGGTCAGGTGCTAGAGAGCTGTGAGTATCAGGAGAAGGGGGTTAGATTTTATTTCATAAGCATTAGGGAGCCATTGATGGTTTTTGGAGCACAGGAGTGATTAGATCCAAGCAGTTGACTCTGTACGGCATAGAAACTAATTAGGAAGGTCTCAGAGTTGTCTGGGTGGAGGGAGTTAATCAGGATCTGGATTAAAGTAATAGGGAAA
>NW_006773945.1:1962496-1971064 GCF_000442215.2 Lipotes vexillifer | reverse complement strand
AAGAAAGGAACTGATGCCAGCCACTTCCTTTAAGAACCTCCAGGTTTTGGTGCTGGGGAACATCTTGGTGACCGGGAGAATCGTGAGGCATCTCCTAGAGATATGCACACCTGATGGAAAAGCTGACTGATGGCAAGAGAGAGAGGCAGGTTTAATCATGCTGCACTTGAAGTGGGGCAGCCAAGTCGGCCTGGTAGGGTGGTTGACACTCCAAGGTTAATGGATAAAGTGGTTTAGGAATCCTCTGCAAAGGGAAGAAGTGACTGAAGTCCTGGGTGTCTCCGTTGATTGTTCTTTGGGGTTCATACAGGGCTCCCTCACGTGCCTGGCTTTGTGGCTTTGCCTAGCTGTGTTTCCAGAAGCCCAGCAGACCCCTTGCTTATCCTCTTACCTGTCCTCTCCTTTCTCCTCAGCCTGGTCCTGGACCAGACCCTTCCTTGCCAGGGTCCCAGCCAATCCCTGTCCTTCCCAGAAAACTACCAGACTCTTCCCAGGAGCAGCCGACACCCCTCAGGGGGCTCTTCACCCCCTCCCCGCAACCTGCCGAGTGACTACAAGTACGCGCAGGACCGAGCCAGCCACCTGAAGATGTCGAGTGAGGAGCGCCGGGCACACCGGGACGGCACCGTGTGGCAGCTCTACGAGTGGCAGCAGCGGCAGCAGTTCCGGCACGGCAGCCCCACGGCGCCCATCTGTGCCGGTTCCCCAGAGTTCACCGACCAGGGCCGAAGCAGGAGCATGCTAGAGGTGCCCCGCTCCATCTCTGTGCCTCCATCTCCCTCGGACATCCCTCCCCTGGGACCCCTGAGGGCCTTCCCACCCCGGCGGCCACATACGCCAGCAGAGAGGGTCACTGTGAAGCCACCGGACCGGAGAAGGAGTGTGGACATCTCGCTGAGCGGTTCTCCTAGGAAGGCATGGGGCCACACCACCAAGGTGAGACTCCGGATGCCCTGCCAGGCTGCTGGGGCCCAGCATTAGGGCGTTAGGAGCCTCACATGGTTTGAACACAAACTTGAGCAATGTAGGATAATGATAGGTAACACTTACATGGTACTGTACTTTAAAAGGCTTTAATTCTTACAACAGCCCTATGAGGTAGGTGCTATTATTTCAGGTTTTCCCCGCTATCTGAAGGTAGAGTGTTCCTATGAAACCTTTAGTAAGCCAAAGTGGCGTAAAGCGAAGAAGCAATTCCATTTTCTGTGAAAGTGAAAATCCCCTTTGGATTTCGGTTATCAGGTGCTAAAGGTAGGTCTTTTGTAAAATCAAAGTGGCATAAAGCGAACTTCTGTAAAGCAGGGGATACCCGTGTGCCCATTTCACAAGTGAGAACTCTTAGGCATTAAGGGATGAAGTTACTTGCACACGGTCACACAACTAGAAGTCTGCTTCCTTGCAGCTTGGAAGGCAGGGAGAGATGTCTGTGTTTAACTAGTTCAGTTATTTATAATAACCTGACTTAAGTTTTAAATATGGAGGGGCTCTCACAGTTTGTCATTGTCATAACCTGGCGAGAAAGACGTGTATCCCAATTTGACAGATGAAGAGTCTGAGGCTGAGAGAGGTGCCATGCCATGTGCTTGGCTGCCCTGGTAGTGAGTGGCAGAGGCTCTGGCCCCCGCCCCCCTCCACGCCCGGCTCTCGGTGTGACTTCATGTCTCCCCTCCTGCAGAACTCCTCTCATGTGGACCGGCGCTCCATGCCCTCCATGGGTTACATGACCCACACTGTCAGTGCTCCCAGTTTACATGGAAAATCGGTAAGCAGCACCTCCTCTCCCCCTCCAGGCGACTGATCTTATCCAGCTTTCAAAGGGCTGATCTCATCAGAGTTATCCCCTGAGCCAGTCAGATGCAATCCCCATTTTAGAGATGAGGAAACTGAGACTCAGAGAGGTCGAATGACTTGCTCAGGCCCATCCCGCTGGCATTGGGACCTCCTGAGGTCAGCAGAAGAGCCGGGTAGGGCGGGGGCGGGGGAAGTGGAGGAGACTGTGGTGTTTGTTCCCCTTTGGGCAGCATTTTGTCTGCAGCATTTTCCAGCCACCTGCCTTTTTCTCCGGTTAGCTCCTCTCCTTTCTTCCTGGTCTTTGCTTTGATTAGTTCACTGTCTTCAAAGCTCACGTCTGGGTGAGGTTGCACTGCTGGTGGCTGTTTCCTGATAAAAACTACTTCCTGCAGCCCCTTTTCTGCCGGTGCCTTTACTTGTCCTAATGACAGAATTAATGCAATAATTACTTAATGGTGTCACATCAATGCTGTGCCGGCACTGGGGTGAAGAGTAATTATAGCGTCGTGCTCCTGCGGTGGCTAATTTCCTCATGATGTGTCTACACACCTGCAGCTGGAGGAGCTCTCACTGCTTCTCACCCGGTTACGGCGGCACCAGGCCAAGTTGGCCAGGGTGCGAAATTTCGCCATCAGCCAGTTACTGCAGCACGAGCTGACCTTTCCCACCTGCCAGGTCAGCGCTGGTGGGCTCTCTCAGGGCTGGGGGCCACCCCGGGGACAGGGGAGTGACATGCTGGCCTGTGCTCCCTCATGCCCGTGCTCTAGTCTGTCCTGCTATCTGGCTCTCTCCCTTGTTCCTGCCTGTTTGCTTCTGGATGCTGCTGCCAGACACTGTGCAGCCATCATGGGGCCCACGCCCCTGTTGCTGGGGAGGAGGCTGCATGTGGTGTGAGGGACCTGAACTGTGGCTTCTCTGCCTGTGAGTAATGACTGCCAGGCTGGTGTGTGGTCATGTCCAAGGGCTGTGCTAGCTGTCATCCTTGTTGCCACCTTGGGTACTCCTTGGGATGCTGAGAGGTGTGTGTCAGCCTGGAGGGAGAAGGCATGGTGCCCTCTCATCTGGACAGTGCCCTGCTGACTGTCAGAGCATCTTCACACCCCTTATCCCAGTGAATTTCACAGTAGCCTGGGAGAGGTTAGGTAGGACAGGTGGGAAAGTGACTTGCCCAGGATCCCTCAGCTAGTGGCCTGCAGGCTGGAGCCAGATTCCAGGTCCTGTCTGGCACAGTGTTCTAAACTGTTTCCAAGACATGAGGGGTTGCAGGCAAGCTCCTCGAGGAGTAGCCAGACAGTCGTTCTCCTGGGCATCCCGAGCATCTTAAAGAAGATGCTGGTCCACACGAGCCTGGTCCCTCAAGCTGCACAGAAGTAAGCAGAGGACAGATGAGGAGGTTGAGGGAATTGTCACTATCCTTCCCTGTCCTATTTTAGTGGGACCTGAGAGATACAGGAAATGTATTTGGAAAAATGAATATAAGGGAGCACGTGCAAAAATCCTAATTTGTGAATTCGGGTGACTTTTAATAACATTGCTCTGTCCCTCTCACTGCGGGACTGGGCTGATTGAGGAAGTAGGGATGGGTAAGGAGACAGTTCAGGGACAGAAATTAGATCTTGCAAACCACTGGTGTCCCTGGCAGTGGTCCTTCAGGCCTTCTCATGCTTAAAAGCACTGCCTGAACGTTTTGCATTATTTATTTTTGTTGTTTTACATCAGAGCTCTAAACTCGGACCACCTTCCTAGCCCTGGCTTGCTCTGGCTTGCTGAGAGGCCTCTTAGTTGGCTGAGAAAGTGCCTGGACTGTTTTTCTTAAGCTTTCGTAGCCCCTCTCCCTCACAGTTAGCTTCTGTGATCCATTACATAGGAAGCACAAGTTCTAGGAAATCAAAGAGTCTTTTCCTTATTCTCACCGTTTCTGGTAATTATACTGAAGAACTCAACAAGGCTGTCAGAGATGACACAAGCAGACAGGTCTGCCTGGACCTTCCTTATCTAGCTCCTGACCCAGCTACCTTGGCTCCATGCTCAGCAAACGGAGCCAAAACTTCCAGGAAACTTTCTGCAGCTACTGGTGCTTATCGTTCTAGAACCCAAGGTCAGAAGGGAACCTCCCTGGGTCACCTAGGTCATCTCCATGCCTCTTCCAGGCATCCATCCGCACCCATCAGGGGGTCATTTTCCTTCATGCATGTGAAGTGGCCCAGTGCAAAGGTTTGGAGCGTGGCATGTCCTCTTCCAGGTAGACCTCTCTAGTTCTGTCTCAGGAGCTCGCCTCTGCCTCAGCTGCTCTGCTGGCCTGGTCCTCTGGTGGGATGTGTGCTTTCTCCCTCCTCCTCATCAAACTGTCCCCAGCCAATGGTGGGAACAAGCTGGCTTTCCCCACATGGTAGACCTGTGAGATCCACCATGCTGAGAGAGCTCTGAGCTGCACCGAGACATTTGTGCTTCCTCTGTGGCCTGGATGTGTTGGTCTGCTGTGGTCTCTTGTCTCCGAAGCTGCACAGGTGTAAATGAGTCACATGTGAAGCCCTGAGTTGTGGACACCTTTGGTGTTCATAACTGGCTTTTTTCTCTCTCTGCTTCATTTGAAGGCTGACGATACCTACCTCCAGCTGAAGAAAGACCTGGAGTACCTGGACCTAAAGGTGAGTGGCCTCAGGGGTCTTGCTTTCCTGGGACACTTACCTTTCTGAGAGTGTCAGCCTCATTGGAGACCAGCGCCAAAGCCAAAGGCCTTGCAGGTCTTACGAATCTGGGTTTCAAATGAAGACGTCTCCTGTCTGAATCAGAAGGGGGATTTTTTTGTTTTGGGGTTTTTGATTTTTTTCTTTGGTTGCTGTGACTTTTGGAAATTTCATTTTTAAATTGAATATAATTGACATATAACATTGTATTAGTTCCAGGTGTACAACATAATGATATTTGTATATATTGCGAAATGATCACTAATCTAATCAACATCCATCACCATTCTTGGTTACGAATTTTTTTTTTCCTTATGATGAGAACTTTTAAGATCTGCTCTCTTAGCAGCATTCAAATATGCAATACAGTATTGTTAACTATAGTCACTATGCTGTACATTACATCCTCATGATTTATTTATTTTATAACTGGAAGTTTGTACCTTTTAGAAGAGTCTTACTTCTTGTAGCCCAGACTCTGGGCTCTTCTCAGTTTCTTGTGAATTCTGCTGTAAGGTCTCTGGCTTACAGAATGAGGGCGCGAGATCTTGCTTTCTTCCTGTCCTTGGTTAGAACCACAAGGTTCCTCCAAATAATAACCAGTTGCTTCTTCAGAGCCTCCAGTGGGGCGGGGATGGGTTTGGTTCACAGGGTGCCACTGATGTGTGTTTTCAGGCACAAGCAGTTTGGTGGATTGTCTGGTTTTGTAGTGGGGGGAGCAAGTGCCACATGGAATCATGTGGCTCTGAGGGGTACCGGAGTCTCCCATCCCTCCCATCCGTGTTTAGGAGATGAACGTCGGGCCTCACCCTGTAGGTGATGACGTTCAGGCTCTAAATCGGCCTCCATAGCACAGACAGAGCTGGGAAAGCTGCTAGAGAAGCGAGAGGCATTCTGCCTGGAAGAGAGCTGCTATTGTTCTGTTCCCACAGCTCTCTGAAAGCTCCCACTGTGAAAAACACTTCTTATGCCTGAGCCATGACTTAGACTGAAGGAATGTGACCTTTAATTAACTGCGGGTGTGAGAGGGCGGGCAGAGGGCCCTGCCGGCGGACACCCAGGTGACTGCGGCGGGGGGCATGACTCCCTCGGTCCCCAGTGTACCTGGCTTGAGATATTTTTAACTTGGGGATTGTCATCCAGCCTTGTATAAGCAGGGGTATGAACATTAGGTCCTAAGGCAGCAGAGGAGGGGCCTCCCCACTCTGAGGCAAGATCAACACCTTTGATAAGGAATGCCTCAGTTAACTTAATGTATCTGGTAATGAGCACTTGTGCTGTATCCAGCTCTGGAGAAGCTAGGGGGGATGGAAGAGAAAAATCGAGGCTCTCTGGCCTTGAGAAACTTCCAGATGCTCTGGGTCAGGGAAAGAAAGCGTCCTGAAATAACACAGACTTTTTTGCAATGAGCGTATAAAGATTTGTCTGGCCCAGTGCTCAGAGCTGAGATAGTGAGGATGACTGTGGCTGCAGTGCTGGGAAGGCTTCTGGAGGAGGTGGTGTGTGTCCAGAGCCGTGAAGAGCCAAGGGTTTAGGTTGGTTGACGTTAGAGGGAAGGGAACTGTGGGAGCCAGGGTGAGGGTGGTGTGGCTGGAAAAGTGGGGACAGATTGTCCAGGTTCCGGAGTCTTTCTAGGCTTTAGGAAGGAAGGTGCAGTGAAGAAAAGTCAGGCTTGGCTTTCAGACATGAGCAAAACAAGGAGGGTTCTCTCAAAACCAGGACGTTTTCTAGCTTACGTGGTATTCAGGTCACGTAGAGCATGAGTGAGCGAGTATGGTAGTCAGGCCTCAGTGCCCAGACGTGGTGGTGTGGGCCAGATGTGCAGCCCAGCCCTCCCTCCTGCACTCTGAACCTGGGTAGGTCCTTCCACCATGCCCACCTCCCCCATCTGACCTGGAGCAGCCCCCGGCCTCCACCTGCCCTGTGTAGCACCATGTCCCTGTTCCCTGGCCTCACCATGCCCGGGGCCGTGCAGGTGACACAGAAGTATTTGTAGAGCGTCCACGATGTGCCTAGGCCTGGGGGGAGAGGCGTGGCTCACAGCAGCACAGGTGTGCCACAGAACACTCTTCAGCGTGCTTGGTGCAGGCGCGAGGGAACTTCGTAAAGTGCCTGAGCCAGAGTAACAGGAAATAGCTGTCTTCTGATTCCTGTTTGTGTGAGATAGCCGACCTCACAGTTGGTCCCGGAGAGAAGATCCAGCTCAGGTTGGTTTTATTTAAAGATTACAGAACTTGAGCTCAATAAAAGGGATTTAGAGAGAGAGAGAAAAACTGAGGCATAGGATAGCAGAGTAGAGCCAGGAGTCTGTGTCCTGACTGCCAACACAAGCGGAGTAACAATAGAGGGTAAAATGTGTGTCAGTCACCATGTTTTACTTCTGTTAAATTATGTACCTGCGGCAGTAGCCCTATAAGGGAGGTGGTGTTATCTTTTTTTCACTGACTGAGGCTCAAAGAAGTAAATGACTCTCCCAAGGGCATGTTAGTAGTTACGGGGGAGTCAGGACTTGGGAGCAGCACTGGTGCTGTTAGTCACCCTGCCTCCCAGCCGCTCTTTACAATGCTGCTTCTACTACTGTGGACCCAAAGGTATTAAGTTTTTTGTGGAGCTGAACTGGGGTCCTTCTGCCAGGAAATATTTATGCTGTGATAGAGACAAGGTTGCATCCTTGGGGTGTTTCACCAGCTAGGAGCCGTACGTGACCAAAACGTTAACTAGTGATCGGAAGTTGTCACTGTTTATCTTGAAAAACAGCTGTGTTGATACCAGAATTTCCATGGTCTTATAGCTGCTACTTCAGTTGCTAAGCTCCTCTCAGAGAGCCAGTCCCCCAATAACAGCACCAGCAGGTGAGACACACTTGGCTTACCAGCAACATGGGTGGGAAAAAATGCTGGAGTTTGTGTTGTGTGTGAGTCATCGTTCAGGAAGGCTGACATCACCTTGGCCTCCCTCCAAGAGACAGGCCTCCCTCCAAATCAGGGAGGCAGTGGGTCTGCTCTGCTCAGACCCAGCTGGGGTGTAGAGTTCCCAGATGGATGTTTCACTTCAGGATCCAGACGAGGGAAGGGCTGGAATCAAAGGAGAAGTGATGAGGGGCTGCAAGAACTGTGGCTGAGGAGTGTATTAGGCGGGATGCTTTTGTTGGCAGGTATCCGAAACCCAAATCAGCCTGCTGAGCCACAAGGGGAATATACTGGTTCACGTAGCCAGGGCTTGTGTTCCAGGAGCTCAGGCCATGCCACCAACTGTTCTACTTTCCACATGGCCAGGGAAGAGACGTGGCCACTTGCACACTCAGGTTGGCTTCATCCCAGCTGAGCCTCCCTGTGGAGTGAAGGGTGGGGGATTCCCTAATGGAAAGCAGACTGGGCAGAAACAAGAAACACAGCAGCAGGCAGCACAGCTACAGTGTGGTCGGTTGAAGGAGGAAGGGGCAATGCAGGCAAGGCATAGAGACAGTCTATAAAGCTCTAAAATGTTACCACGTGTCTTCCATGGCTCTGAGGGGCGATTAAGACAAGTGGATCACAGCCACAAGTAGACAGGTTTTAGTTGAGTAGAAGAAAGACTTCTCTAAAAGGGCCACCACAGGTCACAGTGACCTCCCCATCACTGGGGTGCAGCTGAGGCCAGGTGAGCACTGAGTGGGATGTGACTGGATCAGGAAAACCCTCAGGCCCGTTGACTCTTGAGATCCTGTGACGTGCTAGACAAGATGAGCTGCCACGGAAGATGAGGGCCTCGGAAGAGACAACTGAATGGGCGCCATCTCCACAACCAGGCGGTGTAGCCCAGCCTGGTCGTGGAGATGGCGCCGAGCACAGCCCCGCTGTGACCAGCTTCTTGTGAGAGGTCCCTCCTGCGTCCTTGTGGGGAGAGGTAAGCCTCTCTGGAGAAGGATGGTCTCCCTGCCCCCACCAGGTTGGCACAGGGTCCCTCGCATCCCTGTCCCAAAGGCCACAGACTTAAGGATCCAGAGCCCATGTCCCCTCTGCCTCCATCAGCTGATGCTTGGGTTCCAGAACCCGTTGGTGGTGTTTGCCCACACGTGGTGGAGCTTGGTCTCCTGAAGTGAGCATTCCTG
>NW_006773945.1:1960194-1962473 GCF_000442215.2 Lipotes vexillifer | reverse complement strand
TTCCTGCTGGGGTGCCAAATGAGCAAATAAAAGCAGACTCCACTCTCTTAGAAGATGCTCTGTGTTAGTGTTCTCTTTGGAAATGTTTACTTTCCTGGCGTTTTACTTGGCAGTGCCAGGGCGGAAAGGATTTCATGCTGATTAAGCATCTGTTCTTGCCTGGCCATTTTGGGGCACCCGTTGTTCATTATCTCACTTAATCCTCTCAGCACCTCTGAGCAAATAAGAATTATTATCCCCACCTTACTAATCAGGAACCCGTGTATCAGAGAGGTAACTTCTGCAAAGGTATGCAGCTGAGATTCGAACCCTGTGACTAACTTCACACCTGCCTCCTTTCTTCCGTGTGCCATGTACCTCATCTGCCCTGAAGGTGTGTTCGCTGAGTTGTATTTCTGGCATTAACGTTCTGCTCTTCAGAACCCTACACCGGAGCCAGGTCTGAAAAGGGGGTATGAAGTTTTGCTGTTGTTTACGGCTTGAATTGTTTTTATGCATCTGGGAAGCACAGCTGGTAAAGTGAGGTGGGGGAGGGCACCCGCAACTACACAGGTGGTGCCTTTTAGGTGGAGCAGATTGAAGTCAGCCCCAAAGGGGCCCTTGTCCTTAGTGACTGACGTCATCAGTGGCTCCAGGTGCCTGGCCTCTGGACTTTTCCTGACAGAGCCTGAGATGTAGGCTTCTCTGTTCAGAGTCTGTTTCCAGTTAGCTTCTGGAGCAGAGTTCTTAAGTCATGGTCTGGAACGCCATCTATCTCAGAATGATCTGGGAGCTTGATATAAAATTGCAGATCTGGAGGGTTCTGTTGAATTAGAACCGCTGGAAATGATGCCCAGAATTCTGTGTTTTTAAAATCAAGCTCTGGGGTGATTCTTGTGCACAGTAAGCGGAGGTCTTTTATTCTGAAGAGAGATTGTTAACGCTGGTCATGAACTAGAGCAATGAATGTGGATGCTTGGGTCTTACCCCTTAGAGACTCTGATTTAATTGGTAATACTCAGGTATTACTCTTTAAGAAAGAAAGACACTCCCTAGGTGTTCTAATGTGTAGGTATGGCTGAGAAACATGGTTTAAAAGCAGTGGTCCTCAAAGTGTGATCCCAGATGAACAGTGTCAGCAATTCCTGGGGCTTTGTTAGAAATGAGCAATCTTGGCTCCCACCCCAGAGCTGCTTAGTGAGAACCTTTGGAGGTGGGGCCCAGCAAGTCTGTATATTCACAGCCCTCCAGATGATTCTGAAGCATGCTCAAGTGTGAGAACCATTTTTCAGTGGAGTGATTCCCACTCCTGGCTGCACATCAGACTCACCCAGGAGGGCTTTTAAGAATCCCAGTGCCTAGGCCCCACCCCAGACCAATTATACCCAAGTTTTCTTGGAGTGGGACTCAGGCATCAGTCTTTTAAAGCTCCTGGGTGATCTCAGTGGTGGAGGCAGGGTTGAGATCCAGTGTCTTAGTGGGTGGGGACAGTTCCTTCTCAAAGGAGCTGGAAGCATTTGGCATCATGGGTAAGACATAGTGGTTTAGGTGTGGAGGCGAGGGTCTGAGGGACCCTCGTCCCTCAGTGGGGCTGAGACTAATGCATGGCTCCACTCTAAACTACAGATTCAGTATCTTACAGTATGTGATGGGGGGAGGGCAGAGGAAGAAGCAGTCCCCTCTTGCCTTCTGTGGCAGAACCAGGAAGGACATGGGCACTGAAATCAGCACTCTCACGTAAACTAGCCTGCACGAAGACCCTTCAGGCAGCGCTTATGATCCCCCATTTACGGGTGAGGGAACTGAAGTCTGGAAAGGTCCACTGGCTGGGAAGCCGCATAACCAGACTGAGACACACTCATTTGAACTGCACAACGCACATCCTCCTTAAGGTTTCCCCTTGCCAGTTCCCCAAATTCTGGCTCCTTCAAATGTCATTTGATGTCTTACCTGTTACGATTTGTTGTATTTGCCTTTTTGTTTGGAACAGATAAAAAATAATGAACCTTTGATCAACGTGCTTTACAAAGTGCTGAAGAAGTCAGCACAGGGCTGTCGGCCCAGGAGAAGCGTAAGATGATCTGATCTGTATCTCCAGGCGGGGCCATTCCATTGCTTCTGGCTAGGTGCCGACTCCATCACTTGCTTCACCAGGGGCTCTCCTGACCGCCTCCAGGCTTCCCGCGAGTCATTTCGGTTTATTTTCTATTGAAGCTCCCTCAGCGTTTTGGCTGGTGCACCAGGCTGAGCCTCTCATCCGTAGTGTTTTGTGACTCCATCTTTTGTGCTGCCATTGGGGG
>NW_006773945.1:1950771-1960131 GCF_000442215.2 Lipotes vexillifer | reverse complement strand
TTGGGGTGGGGTGGGGCTTGCCTAGCTTGCCACCAGCTTGTGTGTGTCCCCATTCTCGCTCGTCTGCCTTCATGGTGAGGGCTGCCCTAGAGCCTGGGTTCCTTGGGAGGGAGCAGCAGTTCCTGGTCACCTTGGAGGAGCTGGGGTGTCCTGAGATTCCACCGTGGCCCTGGGATTAGGGCGGCTCTTCCTCAGGGCAGGGTGTTGATGTTTGAAAACATTCTGGAGCTGGACTAGAACAAAACGCCCACCTCCCCACCATCCCCCCTTTGAGAGATGCAGAGGTAGTGCCTGAAACGTGGCCAGCTTTTATAGCATTCCAAGGGAGGCTGCAGGTTGGAAAGCAGGAGCTGTGTCCAGTCATCTTGAGCCCTGCATATAGGTGTCTTGGGATGTGCTGGAGGGGAGTAAGATGCCTGGGAGGCCTTTAATTGCTTTCCGATGTGGAGACTCTTTCAAATGGATGAGTGCCCACTAACTTTCACTTTTTCTGGTGACAGAGCTGCTAGGGACCCATAGTTGATGTTTTGAATGGATTTAAACATTGCTATCACAAAGTGCAATTTTAAAAGGAAAATGAGATGTAATATACTGTTTGTGGCTGTGTCTTAGAAGCCTCAGCTCTCTGGAACAAAGCTAAATTCAGAAGCTTAAAGGGCCTGTGAGTTGTGTAAACACTGTCATGAAGCCCCTGCTCTAAACCCTGTGACCTTTACTCCACAGAAAGAGGTCTCAGGCCCTGAGCACAGCCAACTCACCTCGTTTTGTCACATTCACAGACTCACTAAGCAAACGCTTCTCACGCCGGGCCCTGGGCTGGGCTTTGAGGGTACTGAGAAAATACATCACAGTCCCCACAGTCCCTCCTAATTAGGTTATTGTCAAGTGAGGGGAGACAGAACAGACCATCTACTAAGGCCCATAATAGTGGCAGACACAAGAGGTGGGAGGATGTCCCTTGATGAGTACCAAACCCAGATGGAGGGAGGGAGACAGGGAAGAGCAGCAAGTGTGTCCCTTCTGCTGAGTTTCTAATCCTCATAGATGCAGTCATTTGAACTCCTAATTCATAGCATCTTAAAAGCAGCACATTAAAAGGGGGCAAGGACAAAGTTACTTCTTAGGAAAGAGGGAGTGCTCATATCCTGAGAGAGAGAAGAAACATTATAAGCCAATCTGAAATGGAAATGAAAGCGCAGAAATTTGGGAGCATTTAGCTAGATAGGCAAATAGCCCTAAACACGAACTTCTAAGAAATTCTATATTACTGATTTTTATGATGACTCTGATTCATCCCCCAAAAGGTTGAATTTATATTCAGTGTTCTGTGAAGGTAGTAAAGGACATACTTTTAGAAAGCTTTCCATCAAAAAGTTTAAAAGACAGCTTTCTGAAAGTGCCCTTTTTGTGCAGAAATATCTCATTCCTTGCCTGATGGTGCTGGATAAATGAGGCATTGCTCAGTTAGACTCTCTGCCTAGCTCTTTCAGTATCAAAAACATATCATCTGGAAAAAGCTTCAGTGACATAAAGGGAAGAGTTTTGCTAAGAGGAGAAGTCCCCAAAGAATTATCTCAATTTGAAAATGATTTCTTCCTAGGAAGCGAGGCAAGGGTCAGCCCCTTGGAGAGTAGACAAGCTTATGGCCCCTCACTTTGGCAAAGGACTGTGACACAGAGTGAAGACTCCCCTACCTCTACCCGCTAGGGTCCCAAGTCCTGCCTGGGAAATTCAACACCTGCCTGGTGTTGTTGGTTCACCAGGATTAATTCCCCGTCCTCGCTTCCCACGCTGCGCCCCCTACCCTTGCAGGAGCCAGCATTTTTTGTGGATTGTTGCTGTGGTCAGTGTGTTCTGTGACTGTGTGTATGGTTGTATGTACACGTAATTTGCCAGTTTGAAGAGCAGAATTTGGCTGGAGTTCTACTTTTTCTAGGACTGACCTACATGTATTTCCCTTTCACCTACCTGTGAGGCAATAAGCAATTTGCCGAGTGCATTCCAGTGTGCCAGGCCTTCCGTTTGGGGCTGACTTTACCAAGATAAAGAAGACAGTGGTCCCTGTCCTCTACTGTGCCGCCAAAGGGAGCAGGGGAATGAGAGGGGGCAGGTCTGCAGCCCAGGCTCAGCCTTCAGCTCAAGGCGTGGACAGGGCTTCTCCCTTGACCTTTAGATTTGGGCACATGGTCGGCTTGAGTTTTGAGGGGAATGTTTGCTAATATATCTCTGCTTCTGATTCACACTCACAAGCTTAATGGAGTAGGGAGAAAGTGAGGGCCATTTCTCCAGCAGCTGTGTGTCCCTCCATACTGGGACCCTCTGCATAGTGACTCTGCTATGGCTAGCTCCATCCTCCATTTCTCTGGTCAGATCTACAAAATGGAGTTCAGCCAGACGGCCTCCCCTACAAGGGGCACGTTTGACCTGGCCATCCCTGACCATGGTTTGGCCATGGGGGTACATCTGTGAAAATGGTTCCCCTGCCCCTGCACAGTTTTTGACGAAGAAGGAGATTTGGAGGAAATGAAAACATGGACTAAAAGAGTTGGTGTTTAACTTCGTAGGTGTCCGTGAGAGATGGGCAACGTATCGCCCACGCTGGGTCTAGGGAAAGATGGCAAATGTTGTGAAATTCCACTGGCTTCTGAGTTTGGGTGATTTTTGTCTACTGCTTTGTGGTTTCCTTTCTTGAGAGGACAGGGTAGCTTGTAACTTGTATTGCAAGTACAGCTATTCAGGGATCAGTTGAAAACCTCAGCCAGGAACAATCCAGGTTTCTTCTCTTGGCCACATCCTCTTCCCAAATAGCAGAAGAGTGAGGAAGGCTGATCTCAGTCATGGGGAGGTGGGCTGTTCAGACTTCCTTGAAGTAAGGCTCAACGATGCCCAAGGGATTTGCTAGTTCTTCTTGTTCCACCCATCCTATGGCCCTGGGCCGGGTCGTGGACTTCTGTTAATTATGTTTGACCCCAGGTTTAGTAGCAAAACTCTCTTATCCAGTGGCGAATCTTCCAAGATTCATACTGAACTCACTTGGGGCAAATTTAAGCCTTTACAGTTGATGATACTGTAACTTGAAAGTCTGTGTTTTCTTCAGTTTGAGAAATTTACAAGTACTACTAAAAGATCTCAAAAAGGTTTTCTTTTTTCCCTGAAATGAAATAAGCATAAAAATAAAGTAGGTATTGCCCAAGTTTTTGCCCTTTCCATGCTGTGGCCCTACCTGCCACTGACGAGACTTCCACATCTGTCCGTTGTAGGGGTAACTTTCCTTCTTGACTTCTGATTCCGAACCCCGTGGTTAAACCTCCTTTAAATTGTTCACCTCCCAGATGACAGGCCGGGATCTTCTCAAGGACCGAAGTCTGAAGCCAGTGAAGATTGCCGAGAGTGACATTGACGTGAGTGAGCAGAGTGACAGGCTGACCCCTCACCTGCCTGCTGCCTCCAGACCCAGGGTGGGCAGCTTCAGGCAGGGTTTGGATGGATCTGTAGCCAAAGGCTTTTGGATCATGCTCCAAGGCCACGGCCCTTTCTCATCATCCCAGGCCCTCTCCAACCTGTTCTTGTTCACAGGTTAAACTGAGCGTCTTCTGTGAACAAGACAGGATCCTCCAGGACTTGGAAGACAAGATACGAGCCCTTAAGGAGAACAAAGTATGTATCGGTTTTGCATAGTCTTGGGCTGGGTGGCAGGGGTTTTGTCATCCTGTGTTTCCTCAGTGTAGACTGGACTCTCATGTTAGTACTGGACAACAGATGTCTGTTAGTTTATCCAGAACAATGTCTTTGAATTTAAAGGGTATTTCTTGTGGGGTTTCTGTCTGAACCCAGAGGAGACCTTACAGGGAGACCTCAGCCTACTTATTCCAAGTACTACCTCCCTGACCTTAATTCTGCTCTGGGCCACCCCCACCTCTCCCTGGAAGCCCTGTGAGGTGAGCCTGGGAGAGGACGGCTCCACTGGCTTGCAGTGATGACCCCAGGCTCCTGAACCCCAGGGAAGCGGGGGCTGCCTTGGAGAAAGTGGCCAGAGTCGTAGCAGGGCAGAGGCTCTCACTTCCTAAAGCTCCTTTCCTCTAAGGATCCGGGCCATAGGGGAAACAAGTCTGGTTGGAAGGGAAGGAATAGGCTGGTAGCCACTGATGTTTGGTCTCTTAGACACTTCGTGTGAATTTTTTCTTTTCCACATTTTAACAAGGCATTATATTTGTGATGCCCAAGGTTTATAAATAACATGGCCTTTTTATTCAAGTGCTTAGAGGGTTTTCCATCTGTTCTTTTGATTTAGCCTCATAGTTTATCCCCTAAGGAGCGGATGGCCTAATGCCCAGTTTATAGGTGAGGAAACAGGCACAGAGCTGTTAGGTGATTTGTCCCAGGAGGCCACCCAATGGGCAGAGTCAGAGCTGGAATCAGAGGCCTTGACTCTCAGGCCCCTAGCTGGGCGCTGGCCCCTTCAACCTCGGTTAGATCCGGCAGGTTTGCTTAGTTCCTGGCGTGGCGGGGCAGGGTTGGAGGGGACGGCCTCCCGGGAATGTTCTGCCATTCTCTTGCTCTTTGGCCCCGGTCTGTCTGGTGCAGGATCAGCTGGAATCCGTGCTGGAGGTGTTGCACAGACAGATGGAGCAGTACCGAGACCAGCCCCAGCACCTGGAGAAGATTGCCTACCAGCAGAGGCTGCTGCAGGAGGACCTTGTCCACATCCGGGCAGAGCTCTCCAGAGAGTCCACTGTGTGTGGAGGGTGGCAGACGCTCCCCTGCCCTCCCCAGCATGGGCTGGCCAGGGGGCTGCTTTTCTCACCTCCCAAGCTGTAGTGGAGTTGGTGGCCGGGGGCGAGAGTCTTGGCATAGGAGAACGCCTCCAGGCTGCCTCCTAACAGTAGCTTACCTTGTCTCTACCGGTGCCTTAAGGTGCTTTCTGTCAGTGACTCCTGGGTAGCTACAGTGCCACCCAAGTGGTCAGATGTTTGAGAGCAGCCTGCAAGGCTGTTCCCCTGATCTGTGCACAGTTAACTCTGAGACGTCAGAATTTCTGCTCTTTTATTTGTCTGTCTGATGTGGTACAGGCCCTTTCTGCCAGAGCTGGGACAAAGCATCCCCAAGGGTGGGAGAGGGGACGGTGCAGGTGGCCTGTCTCTCTCCCCAGGCCTGCCTGAGACCCACCAGGCTCCCCTTCCCTCTTCCCCTGTCGGGTCAGCAGTGGTCAGGAGCACAGGTGCTCATGGGGCCTTCTGAGGGGTGGGTGTGGCATAAGGAAGAATCAGAAGCATTTCCTTGGCCAACAGGAGATGGAAAATGCCTGGAATGAATACCTGAAGTTAGAGAGAGATGTGGAGCAGCTGAAGCAGACCCTGCAGGAGCAACACAGAAGAGCCTTTTTTTTCCAGGTGACCCAAGGGTTCTTCATCCCTTCTGAGCTCTGATTTCTTCTTGGAGTCTTCACCTGTGGGGGATGTTAGCCCTACCCAGGGGCCTTCTCTTTTTGCACCTGGACTCAGCCTGCTCACCATCCCAAGCGCTCCCTTGGGGAACCCTTGCCCCAGCCAGGCTGTCGTGAGAAGCCTCGCCTCAGCTCCCTCTGCCTCTCTGCTCTCAAAGACAAGCTCCTGGGCATTTTTCTAAGGGTTTTACTACTGATCATTTGGGGAAACAGCCCCAAGGGGAGACGGTAGTGACCTAACCTTGCAGATACTTGAGGGTGATCTGTGTTCCTGGTTCTTGGCCCTGCCTTGGGTTCCTAGCTACTCACTTAGCAGCAGGAAGCCCCGCCTCCTTCCCTCCCGGACTCCTGAGGCTAGATGTTATCAAGCCTTCACCTGATCAGTAGTGTGTGAATTCAGGCCAGGTGGGGTGATACCCATTGCTGTGGCCCCTGCCTCACTCAAGAAAGGCAGCCTTAGAGCCCTGCCTTCTCTGCCCTAAAACCAGGCTGCCCCATTGATAGCTGCCTCTGCCTCCAAAGCTGAGAGGAAGAAAGGCCCTGTGTGGTTTTCCTTCTTCCAGGTTGGGTCCTCCAGCTGCCAGTGTTCCCCCATTGGGTGCCCAACCAGGCTTCTCCCCCACCCTCAAAGGTTTGAAAATGGAAAATAACCTGCTTTTGAACCTAACTTCAGATCTGTATCTCTTCTTTCAGGACCCTGACATAAATTCTCTTTATCTGAATTCAGCAAGCATTAACTGAGGGTTCTTGTGTACAAGGCAGCCTGTTGGGCCAGTCTGGGGGCCAGGCTTGCTAGTTGATGAGCTAGTTCTAGCCAAGCCTCTTCATTCAAGTGACTTAATGAATGTGTTGACTCTCTTCACATCAGCATCACCCCAGAAAACTGAAGGAATTCGGGAGGAGGTTTAGGTTTGTGGACTAGGAGGCTTTTCCCAGGCCCTGCTATGCTTCCACTCACCTCCACTCAGCGCTTTAGAGCTGGTCCCAGAGAGCCCAGTCTAGGAGCATGTGGAGGAAACTCTTTCCTGTAGTTCAGGGTTGGCCTGTGACGTCACGCAGAACTTCTGTCTCCTGTGGCTGTTGGGTTTTTCCCATAATTTCCCTTCATTTGAGCTAACATTTTCCTCTTCTTTTTGTATCCCCAGTATTTAGCATAGTGGCTTGAAAATAAATAGGTGAATATTGTTGGCAAAGTCCTTTAAACAATTGTTTCTAGTTACTAGTTCCTTGAACTGTTCCATCTCATTAGACTTATCTTCCTGGACTTCAACCATCCACATTAATTTCAGCCATAATTTTTTTTTTTTAGCTTTTCATTCCTTATGTTTCTTTAATTATACAGAAAACACATAAATGCGTCTCCCTGGAAAGTCCAAACAATGAGAAGCAAAACCAAAACAGGACACAAAAGCTCCTCCTCCCTCCTTCCCTTCTCTGCCCAGTCCCTCACCTTCCCAGCATGTAATCAGTGCCATCGGTTTGCAGTGTTGCCTTCCAGACCATTTTCTGTGCATTTCCAAACGTATGCATGTACATAGTATCATATAATTTATCTGGGGGAGGGAGTTGGCCTTACTTAAACAGGAATCATACTTACACATTGTTTGGTAACTTGCTTTTTTGTCATAACTTTATGTAATGGAAATCTTTCCAAGAAAGATACCCCTAAGTTTATGCTTCCCTGTATGGTAGCTATTTAAATTTAAACATAAATTAATTAAAATTAACTAAATTAAAAATATATTCCTTAGTCACACCAGAATTATTTCATGTGGCTAGTGGCTTTCTGTATTGGACAGCACAGATTATGGAAGATTTACATAATCTCAGAAATTGTATTAGACATTGTTGGTCTTGATGCTACAGATTTCATAGTGTGGATATCCCATACTTTATTTAGTCATTCCTCTTCTGATGGGCATTTAAGTTATTTGCAGTGTTTTGCTTTTATAAATGGTATCACAGTGAGCATCTATGTAACTGCCTTTAGAGCTTGTTTATGAGCATTTATCTAAGATAGGCTCCTAGGAGTGGACTTGTTGGGTTGACATGAGTGTACATCTTAAATGTTGGCAGATACCGCCAAATCACCCTCTAAAAGTCTGCAGTCATTTGCCCTCCCACCCATAGTGCATGAGAGTACTGAACCTGTTTACCTATATCCTTGCCAACACTTGATGTTATCAGTCTTCTTAGTTTTTGCCAGTCTGCATGCTGAAAAAGGACATCATGTTTTTATTTGCATTCATTTAACCACTAGTAGGTTAAACATCTTTTTTTTATGATTATTGGCTATTTTTATTTCTACTGTGCCTTATTTCGTGGTAATTTAACATACAGCAGGCCCAGAATCCTTTTTTCCCTCCAAAAAACAAATGGGTGCCATGTATAGGTCTTGTTACAGACTTCCTAGAGAACTTAGCCCTATAAGTTACTAGGAGATAGGCCAGTTTGAAGCCTGGTCCCTGCAGCTTGATTTCCACCTAGCCTAGTGGCATTGCTCATGCTTTCCCTGAGTGCCACAATGTCCTGGGAAGCTCACAAAGCCTTTCTTTGAGCAGGCTCTGTGCTAACTTCTTTGGTGTAATTCTAGGCCAGGCAAGCTGTTAGAGTCCTGAATAAATCATTGACGCTGGAGATAGGCTTGCAGCCCCATATGCAAATTCTCAGTAATGGGGCTTGGAAACTCACCCCTCTTTAGCCAGGGTTGGCTGTGAGAAAACCCATAGCCTTTTGAGTAAAGATGAGTAGGTTTATTTATGAAGATCCTCATGGCCACCCAAGCAGGGAAACCAGAGGATAAAAGAACTTCCAGGTAACCCTGAGAGTCAGTGAGAGGTGAGGCTACGTGTAGGTGTCCCTACTTCTGGACAGTGAGTTCAAGCCTTTGCTGAATGTAGTACATTGGAGCCTTCCTGCTCGGTGTGATGTGAGGATACAGGTATGAAACCCCACTCTCGTGTTCCCCAAAAGCTTCCTTGACCTTGTTGTTAAGTTCTGAAATTCCATCGTCCTTGGATTGAAGTTCTCTGGCCTTTGCTTCGCTCTGCTCTTCTCTTACACGTTGAGGTGACAGGCAAAATGGGGGCAGGATTGTGAACTGACAGGTAGCAGTACGCCAGGTCGACTGCCAGGGGAGGAAAGAGAGAGAGGGAGAGATGATCTTAACCCCATGCTCCTTCTTTACCTGTTCCCAAACACTCTGCTTGGAGACCTCAGCTCTAGAGATAATCCTGTTAGCTCAGAAACATGTCTGTTTTAGGACACTCGTTCTTTAGTGGGGAGCTGAGCATTAAGCCTGTTATTTGCTTATCAGCCCTGAGGATGTGCACTGGTGTTGGAAGGGTGGAGAGAGTATGAGAGTGTGAGCTCCCCTTAGGAGGGAGGCTTCAGACGTCTGTTGTTATGCCTGTTAGATAGTATTTGATCAGGGAATTTTTTGTGATTGGTCCTTTATTTATTCAGCGTACATGTACTGAGAACCTGCTCACTGCCCAGCCCTGTGAGGATGTATCCAGGAGCAGTGGTCCATAAATATCACACACGTGAGAACTCTTCCAATTGAGGCCGGCGATGTGCCTGGAAAGGAGATGGGGGTGTGGAGCCTTCCTTTTTAAGTCCATGGGGTGGGACCATGATAATTTTTTAAAAAAGAGTACCATATCTGATGTTTACACAACTCGATTAAAAGGTGCCCACGACCCTTTAATCACAGCAGACCCTGCTCACCTCTTTCTAGGGCCTCTTCCCTGGTGGTTTGGGTGTAGCTTCTCAGAGTTTGCGCATGGTTGTGTAGCCTGCCTCTTTTCCCATCGTACTTTTTTAAAAAAAATAACAGCTTTATCATGTAATTCACATACCATAAAATTCACTATTTTGAAGTATGTAATTCACTGATTTTTTTTTTTTTTTTTTTT
>NW_006773945.1:1949237-1950442 GCF_000442215.2 Lipotes vexillifer | reverse complement strand
TTTTTTTTTTTTTTTTTTTTTTTTAGCACATTCACAGAGTTGGGTAACCATCCCCACAGTCAGTTGTGTAACATTTCCATCAAGCCCCAAAAGCAACCCGGTACCCATTTACAGTCACTCCTCACCCCCACCCCAACTTTCTACCCCTGCTCTAGCCAACGACTAATCTACTTTCTGTCTTTATGGACTTAATCTATTCTGGACAGTTCCTAAGAATGAAATCATACAGTATGTGGCACTTTGTGTCTGGCTTCTTTCACTTAGCGTAACGTTTCCAAGGTTCATCCGTGTTGTAGCATTCCTTTTTACTGCCAAATAATATCCACTGCCCCTTATACTAAATCCCAAATCCCAAGATTCAGCTCTGTCTTCAAAAAATGCTCTTTATGTTCTAGGGATGGTGTAACCTCTAGTCCTTGCCTTCTCTTCCCTTCTGCCATGGTTGCCTAAGACAGTCTTTTTTTAAATTGTAAAACGTATGTAGCATAAAAATTTACCTAACCATTTTTAAGGGTACAGTTTGGTCCTGTTAAGTGGATTCACATTGTTGTATAGCCAATCTCCAGAAATTTTTTTCATCTTGAAAAACTGCAACTCTGTACACATTAAACAACAATCTTCATTCCCCCCCCTCCCCCCAACCAAAACTGGAGCTCTGTACCCATTAAAAAAACAATCCCTATTCCCCCTCGTCCCAGCCTCTGGCAACCACCCTTCTATTTTTCTGTCTCTGAATTTGGCTACTTTAGATAACCTCATATAAGTGGAATCATACTGTATTTAAGGGAGTCTATTTTTAAATGAGGTGGAAACAGGAAAGGTAGACTGTGAGAGCTTCTCTGAAACTTCTCCCCTGGACCTTGGGCGTCTTTCACGTCTGCACTTGCCCAGGAAGCCATGAAGCAGGCTTGGCTGTAGACCTGGTGGGGTTTCCAAAGGGGATACTGACCCCCCAGGGTGAGGGGCTCTGTCTGAATGACAGCAGAAGTCCTAAGAAGAAACTCCTGGTGAGGAGCTAAGAAGGAAGTGAACCCACTGCCTCATCTTCCTCAGGAGAAATCGCAGATACAGAAGGATCTCTGGAGGATCGAAGATGTCATTGCAGGCCTGAGTACAAATAAAGAGAACTTCAGAATCCTGGTGGAATCAGTCAAAAATCCGGGTGAGGGCTTCCCTGGTGGCGCTAGTGGTTGAGAGTCCGCCTG
>NW_006773945.1:1947483-1949060 GCF_000442215.2 Lipotes vexillifer | reverse complement strand
AAAAAAAAAAAAAAAAAGAAATCCGGGTGAGCGGGCCATCTTCCTGGGGGTGGGGGTGGCGGAGGCCAGCGCCTGGAGCCTGGGGGATGGCCCCTGGGGAGGTCGGGCCTTCGTGGCCTAAGTCACTCCCCTTGTCCTCCGAGGAAGAGGGTCTTTGTTTCATCGCACCCTTTGCTTCTCTCCACACCCCTCAGAGAGGAAAACAGTGCCTTTGCTTCCTTACCCGCCTGTGCCTTCAATCTCTTCTGAGAGCAAGCCGTCCCTGCTGCCCAGCCCGCCCACCAGCCCCATGCGGACCCCTCTGGAGGTTCGACTCTTCCCCCAGCTGCAAACCTATGTGCCGTACCGACCTCACCTGCCCCAGCTGAGGAAGGTGATGTCTCCCCTTCAGTCACCAACCAAGACGAAGCCCAAAGTTGTGAGTATTGATGACCAGGAGCTGGGCGCTGTCGTTTCCTCTCTGGCAGACGATTGTCCTTCTCTGTCCTCAGGTCCTCTTCTCTTGGGAGAGAAGCTTTTAGGGGAGCTTGGGGAGACAGACCAGCCAGAGTCCTGAGGGGTTCCTGAGCCATGAGCAGTTAAGGAGAGGTAGGGGCTCCTGCCATTGTGCTTAGTCTCCCAGAACTGGAAGGGGCCTTAGAGGCGATCTAGCCCACTCTCCCATTTTGCAGCTGGAAAAACTGAAGCCTAGCAAGAGGCAGTGACTGCACTGAGTAGGGTAGAATTTTTGATCTGCATCGTGCAGAGAAGTGTGTGGCTGCCCCATGCAGGGCTCCATGCAAACCTGCGGTTTGGGCAGTGAGCTCATCTGAGCAGAGAGTATCCTTATCTCCACCTGCAGCTGAGGATTGTGCTGGGCTGTGAGGATACATGTGATCTTCACAGTAACCTCCTGGGGTATAGACAGGAAGGTCAGCATCTCCATCCCACAGATAAGAGAACTGAGGCCCAAGGTGTTAAAATTTGCATGAGGTCTCCATATTAGTTAGTGAATCCAATCCACATCTCCTGACCATTCTTTGTGCCATCTGACATGTAACTGGACATTCAGCCCTGGTCCTCAGGTTAGGTATGCGGCCCATGTGGTTGCCTGGGCCAACACCTTGGCTTGCCTGGCATAGAGAGGGGCCAAGCCCTTGGCTGAGTCTGGGAGCACAGAAGGCTCTAAGGAAATAAAAGATGTGGTCAGGTACTGTGATGGCTCATGTTTCCAGGGCAGGCCAACCTTGGCTGGCAAACATGAGGGGCCTGGTCCAAGTGACAGGGAAGCTATAGCAGAGGGGACCTTGGAATGGAGACCTCTAGGTTTTTGCCGACAAGGGCTTGAAGGAGCTTTGCCTGGGCACCGTGTACGTTTAGGACGTCTGACAAGATCAGTGCACAGTGCTGGCTAAAACACACGAGTTCCTATCCCTGGTCTTCACCGTTCACCTGCTTCCAGCCATGGTCTAGAGCCCAGAGCTGGAAGACACGTGCAGGGAACCAGGGTCATTGTGAACTTCTTTATCTTGAGATTTCCTTCCCACTCCCAGATCTAAGAGTCATGGAGCACCACCCACAAAACAGGAGGTCGGAAA
>NW_006773945.1:1927598-1947473 GCF_000442215.2 Lipotes vexillifer | reverse complement strand
GCAGGAATGGCTGGGACAGACAGGTGCTAATATAATGCAAGACACCTGCCCTCTGGGACGAGGGGCAAAGGGAAAAAGGCCTGTGAGCAGGACTGCCTGGATTCCAGCCCCTGTCTGTCTCTGGGTCTTCAGGCAAGGCCCATACCCTCTCTGAGCATCCTCAGTTTCCCCTTGTGCAGAACAAGCAGCTTGAAATAGATGAAGACAGAGGCCCCTCTTCATAGCTTGGTTGCTGTGGCTCAGAAGCAGGGCTTTTCAACTTGGTTGAGCATCAGGGTCACCAAGGTGGGTGGGTCTTCTCTCCCCTCCTTCTAGTTGTATATATGTTCACCAGTTTTACCATTTTTATTGTTGGTTGCTTGTTTTATATTTATTTTTGTGAAACAATGATATCCATCCTGAAATTGACATAAAACATGGATATTGGGCTTCCCTGGTGGCACAGTGGTTGAGAGTCCGCCTGCCAATGCAGGGGACACGGGTTCGTGCCCCGGTCCGGGAGGATCCCACATGCCGCGGAGCGGCTAGGTCCGTGAGCCATGGCCGCTGAGCCTGCGCGTCCGGAGCCTGTGCTCCGCAACGGGAGAGGCCACAACAGTGAGAGGCCCGCGTACCGCAAAAAACAAACAAAAAAACACGGATATATAATTTAGTAAATAATAATAAAGAGACTACCCATTTCATACCAACACTCAGACCAAGAAATAGGACTTTTTTTTTTTAATGAATTTTTATTGGAGGATGGTTGTTTTACAATGTTGTTATCCTCCACTGCACAACAAAATAAACCAGCCATATACATACAGATATCCCCTCCCTTTGGGACTTCCCTCCCATTAGGTTACCACAGTGCATTAAGTAGAGTTCCCTGTGCAATACAGTATGTTCCCATCAGTTGTCTATTTTATGCATAGTATCAATAACGTATATGTGTCGATCCCAGTCTCCCAATTCCTCCCACCCCACCCCTTTCCCCCATGGTATCCTTACATTTGTTCTCTACGTCTGTGACTCTAAGAAATAGGACTTTGCCAGCAATCAGAAGCCCTTGGGCCTGTGGGTCCCTTCCCAGTGTAGGCCCTTTGGGTCCCTTGGGCCTGTGGGTCCCTTGGGCCTCTGGGTCCCTTCCCAGTGTAGGGCCTGTGGGTCCCTTCCCAGTGTAGGTCAAGTAACCACTATCTTGACTTTCTTGATAATTTCCTTGCTTTTTTGTTTTGTTTTGTTTCACTACCGATATTTGCATCCAAAACACTTCTATTTTGCCCATATGTAATACTGTGTTTATTCTTTCATATCTTGCATCCTTTCAACAGTATGTTTGTGAGATTTACCCATGTTGTTGCATGTAGCTATAGTTCTTTTTTTTTTTTTTTTTTGTGGTACACGGGCCTCTCACTGTTGCGGCCTCTCCCGTTTTGGAGCACGGGCTCCGGATGCGCAGGCTCAGCGGCCATGGCTCACGGGCCCAGCCTCTCCACGGCATGTGGGATCTTCCCGGTACGGGGCACGAACCCGTGTCCCCTGCATCAGCAGGCGGACCGTCAACCACTGTGCCACCAGGGAAGCCCAGTTCTTTCATTTTTATTTGGCTTTTCTTAAATTTAATGCCATTTTTTTTTATTAAACAATACTCTGAAAGGGTACAAAATCAAAGGATATAAAAAAATATGTAATAAAATGTCTCCCTTCCACCCTGTGTCTCCAGACATTCTATTCCCTTCAATCAAAGGCAATCAATGGTTTGCGTTTATCTTTCTGGGGGACTTTTTTAGGAATTGGTGATTCCAAGGTCTTGTCAGGGTTTGGAAACCACTGATGCTCAGAGAGCCTCTGGGTATCTTAGGTAGGCAGCTTAAACTTCACACAATAATCAAATGTGTTGCTTTAGAAGAGTGCTGATAAGCTTTTGCAAAACAAGCTTACAGCACCCTTTCCTGAACTCTGAAAAACAAAGCAAAATGAGGCTAAGAAAGGGGGTGGTTAGGAGGAAGGAGTCTGGATGGTCATTTGTGCCAGGAGTGGGTGTCCATGGCAGTCAGGGGCCAGGCTGTCGGTCTGTAGAGAGGCCACAGCCCTCGGAGAGCATTGTGGACAGGGGGGTTCAAGGAAAATAGTTACATTCATCCCAGCCCAGGGAGTGGGCTGTGGAGAAGGCAGTGAGTCACCCATCCTGACTGCCTATTCTGTGCCTGAGTCAGGAAGGAGGAAATATTTTGTAACCATGTGCATTTCTGATAGAAAGGGCAGGAGCATGTAGATGGTCCTTGCTCAGATCCCCAGGCTGCTGAAGGATCCAGAGACGGTGCAGGGACCGCGGGCTGGCTCCGTCTGAGCATGGTGGGATGGGGTGGCGGTGGTGGGGTGCTGTCATCAACATAAAGGTAAACACAGAGTTACCAGCCTGCCTCCCCTGATGGTGCACTCCGAGCCAGTGGAATGAGAGCGTGGACCCATGTCCTGAGTTCTGGATTATGTGTAGATCACACTTTGAAAAATGGAAGATGTGTGAATCAAAGGGGAGGATGGGGTTGGAGCAGAGACGTCTCCCGACCTCACAGCTCAACCAGGGGAAACATTGGCATCTTTGGGCTGAAGTGGTCACTCCCTGCAGACCCAGGGTGTCCTGCTCCTTCCCTTGGGCCACCACTGTGATGGTGCCACTGAGCATTCTCTCACCGGGCACTGGTTCTGGTTTTGTTTCTGAGCAGGAAGACGAGGCACCTCCCAGGCCCCCGCTCCCTGAGCTCTACAGCCCGGAGGACCAGCCCCCGGCTGTGCCACCTCTACCGAGGGAGGCCACCATCATCCGGCACACTTCAGTGAGGGGCCTCAAGCGGCAGTCGGACGAGAGGAAACGGGACCGGGAGCAGGGGCAGTGTGTGAACGGGGACTCGAGGGTGAGCAGGGGGCACCCCTGGGGTTGCCCCGCTGTGGGGAGAGGGATGGCGGCGGGGCAGGTGTGACGGCCTCAGACTCTGCCCACAGGTGGAGCTCCGGTCATACGTCAGTGAGCCTGAGCTGGCGACCTTCGGTGGGGACATGGCCCCTCCCTCCCTGGGACTCGTGGGCTCTGAGAGCAGGTACCAGACGTTGCCAGGCAGAGGTAAGGCGAGACTTTCCATGGAGTCTTCCTGGGCATCCCCGCCACTGCCACACCACTGCTCTCCAGCCCTACCCGGTCCTCACACCCTTCTGCCTGCAGGCTGGGGCCTCAGCCTGGGTAGCAGCTGTCAGCCAACTCTGGGCTGTAGGGAGGGCCTGTCCTTCCTGCCTCTGGCTCACATCCTGATTCTCATCCTCTTTTATTACATCTGCCCCCGGGAACAATGATAATAGCAGTTACTATAAAGCCCAGTGCTGTTTTAAGCACTTTATTATATTCACTTAGTTAAGATTCATGATAATCCCGTGAGGGAAGTACTGTTGTTATCCCCATTTTAGAGATAAGCAAACCGAGGCCCAGAGAAATGAAACAACTTGCCAGTTAGCCAATAAGTGACAGAGCCAGAATCCCACCCTGCAGGCTGGGATGTTGGGTGACTGTCATCAGCTTGGCCATCCCATCTCATGCCTTCCAGAGGCTTTTCTCCTCTTCTGTGTCACTCTAAGACTCAATGAGTCCTTTATTTAAACAGACACACCTTTCTCCTCAGTTGCGTCTTCTCCCTCTCCTCCCCTATCCCTTTGAGATGGGGGTGGGAAGAGATTTAGGCCATTAGGCTCGCCCATGCCCTATTTTTCCCCATAGCCAGATCCTCTTTCTGAAATCCTTTTAAAAGGAGGCCATCAGGAACCCCAGAGAAGGTTGACCACACTCCCTCATTTGGTGGGAGGTCAGGCGCTTTTCCCCCCTTGACAGGGTGTGGAAACAGGAGGCCACACCGTCATGATTTGGACTCCTATGGGGTTATGTGACTCCCAGCCCACGATGCTGGGTAGGCTTGCTGTGTCCTGAGCTGGTCCCTGGAGGGGACTGGCTTTTGCTGAGTTGGGCCACAGCAACCCTTGGCACTGTGCCTGGGGACCCTTTTCCCTTCTTTCATTACAGCCTCGAGGTGTTCATCAATGGCAGTGTTAGTGGCCTGTGGGCAGGACAGTTCTTTGTCGCTCAGGAGTCTCTGGGCATTGCAGGACATTTATCATTCTTTTTCCTACGTGCTAAATGCTGGTGGAGTCCTTGGTGTGATGCCCGTTTCCAGATGTCAGGGACCAGCCTTGTTAAGAATGTTGCTAGTGGAGAAAGCACGGGCTGAGGCTCCATGTGACCTTGGACAAGTTGCTTAACCTCTCTGAGCTTTAGACTGCGTACCTCCACAGTGGTTAGGTAATGCTACTTTGTAGGGCCAGCGGGACAAAATCTATATGAAATACCTGGCACGATGCCTGCCTGTTATATAGTAAGTACTCAGTAAATGCTTGGTGCCTTCTTTCCATTCTTCATTTATTCACTCAGTCATTTATTCATTCAACCAGGCATTGTTGAATTTGTAGACAGGCATGTTGACACTGTGGTCAGTGCAGTAACCAGTGAATATACTGAAGAATACAGGGAATAACTGATTCTGCCTGGAGCATTTGAAAAGGCTTCTCACAGGCAGGCATCCAAGTTGGGTCACACAGGGTGCAATAGGAGTTCATCAGGAGGAAGTGATGCAGGGCATTCCTCGCCCTGCATCCTTTCCTCCTGCCAAGCAGCCCAGGTCTTCTGCATGTGAGGGAAGACGAGGGTAGTCCCCAGATCTTCCTTTGGGGACAGAGGGCACCCATGGGCTGGCCCCTCATTCCCTGCCTGGGGCCTTGCTCTTCCGGGCTCTGGGGAGGAAGAAGCATGGGTTGTTGGCTGGGTCCTTGTGGTCCCCTCACGGGAGTGAGAGTTGATCAAGAAGGGGCTGGTGGCCTGTCCTCCTCACCACAAATCCACTTGCATTTCTCTTTCCTCACTAAGGGCTCTCGGGGTCCACGTCAAGGCTCCAGCAGTCGTCCACCATTGCTCCCTACGTCACGCTTCGGAGGGGTCTAGATGCCGAAAGCAGCAAGGTGACCTACCCTGTGAGTGGCCTTGAGAAGTTCCTGAGGGGCTCACTGCTCCCTCACGCACAGAGGGGAGGGCTCCGAGGTAGACGGTAACTGGTGATCCTGTCAGGTGACCCCTCCAGAGCTCAGATTCCCTGTCACCATGTGCTCATGATGCCTTCACCACTGCCCACCAAGAAGGGCATCACACTGCCCTCCCCATTTCCCAAGGGGCTCCCACCTTTCTCCCCAGTCTTGCCCAGTGAGTCACACCCTGAGTTGTGGCCCATGACGTGCTTCTGCCCAACTGGACAGGCCTGGGCCTCAGTGTCTGCATCTGCAGAATTGGATGCTGCCCAGAGAGCCCATGAGGGCCAGCGGTATCATGTCCACGAGTGTGCTTAGAGGAGCTGCTTTTCAGTGGCCAGGAGGAGCCCAACTGGCATGTGTGTGTGTGTGTGTGTGTGTGTGTGTGTGTGTGTGTGTGTGTGTGTGTGTGTGTGAGAGAGAGACAGAGAAAGAAAGACGGGGAGGAAGCCAGTGTGTGTGGGTGTGTGTGTGACAGAGACAGAGAGAAAGAAAGACGGGGAGGAAGCCAGTGTGTGTGGGTGTGTGTGTGACAGAGACAGAGAGAAAGAAAGACGGGGATGAAGCCAGTGTGTGTGTGTGTGACAGAGACAGAGAGAAAGAAAGACGGGGATGAAGCCAGTCGGGCGGCTGCCCTCTGTGTTCCCAGCCCAGCTGCCCTGTCTGTCCCTCCTGCCCCTCAGAGACCCAGGAGTGCCTTGGAGCGCCTGTACTCAGGGGACCACCAGCGGGACAAGATGAGCGCAGAGGAGCAGCTCGAGCGCATGAAGCGGCACCAGAAGGCCCTGGTCCGGGAGCGCAAGAGGACGCTGAGCCAAGGAGAGAGGACGGGTCTGCCCTCGTCCCGCTACCTCGGCCAACCACTCCCTGGAGATCTCGGCTCAGTATGTTAGGAGGGTCCAGGCAGGAGGGGCTGGGACAGGGAGCAGAGCTTCCCCGAGTCCCCCAGACACAAGCACTTCTCAGCCCCGAGAGAGTGGGCTGTCGACCTGGATGGCTCAGAGAACACCCCACGGGCTGTGTGTCCACAAGCCGGGACGCATGTGTGACTTGGTCAGAGGGTGCCCCGGAACTAGAGCAGGAACGAGGATGTCACTGCAGGAGCCCAGGAGCCAGAGAGAACGTCCACAGTCAGTTTTGCAGTCGAGCTTGAGGGAGGCCTTTGTAAGCATTCAGTCTCTCAGCTGAACCAAGGACTTGGGAAGTACAGGGTTCGAGGAGTGGAGGAGAAAGATGGTGCTATGATTTGAGGAGGAGGAGTGCAAGCCAGCCAGCCTCCCGGACCTCCAAGCGGGCGCCCCGTGGGGCAGCTGAGCAGAGGGTGGTGGCCCTCACCTCTGAGGACTGGGGCTCTCCCACCGCCGCGGTGCTGACGGGCCTCCCCATGCCCCAGGAGAGCCGGGGCGTCTTCTGCCCTCTGGTGGTGCTTCCAGGCACTGCACCCTGCCCACAGTCGCCTTAGGTCCCTTTTGGAAACATTCCATTTGACTTTTCCCTGTTGTTTGAAATCAAATGTTTCCCTAGACCTCTAGCCTGACTGCTCTTCCCCTAATTCATTGCACAAGCTCTTTTGCTTTTAGCGTTACCGCTCATTGCCTCTCTAATCCTGCCTGATTGTGTCTACAGACGCTTCTAATTTGCATCAACCATTCTCTAACTGGCCTGTGCTCTTGTTACCAGGCTTATAATAGCAGCTCTTTTCTCCATAGCCTAGTGAGCACTCCCATGTGTGACTCACCTTTCTGCCGCCCCCTTTATGCAGGCTTACTGACTCATAATTCCCTTATCCCAAAAGCTGCCCCACAAGTTTGAGCCAGCCCCACTGCCTGAGGGCCGTGGTCATTGTCAGAGGTCTGGGCATGATGAATTTATCAAAGTCCATGCCTCACATCTGGACAGTAGACACAGACTTCAGAGATTGCATGTTGGAATAAATTCTGCCAAGTCTGAGGTGGTTCAGTTTTAATTCCTCCGGCCCCATCGGCACAATTTCTTACGGAAAACTTTTTGTGTTTCTAGTATTTAATAACTTGAACGGGTAGCAAGATACATTATGATCTGTATTCAGAGGGCCTCTCTGCAGCTGTTAGCTCAGACACCAAAGGGGTAAGACCCAGGATACTCATATCCTGAAAAGCTGCAAAGCCAGTAACTTTTAAACTTTATAAGTAAATGTCATATGAGGTAAAACTGACTTTTCACAACCTGATGTCTCAAATGTAGAAAAGTGATCTAAAAATCGTAACTTGAATACCTTGTAATTTTTCTCTTTAAGAAAAAAGACTTGTGTAAGTCTCTGCCTCAGCGCCAATAAACGTGTTGCTTAATGATAATGGATTGGCGTGGTTCTTCCCCAGGATACATTGTAGAGTCCAGTGAACTTTTTCTGTTTGTGGAAACAATCAGGCTGGGTTTATGTGAGGTCTTGTCTCTCTTTGGGGCACTGGTGAGCGTGTAAGAAAATGTGTGTTTTCTTTGTGAATCATGAAATTAATTTTTCATCCCTGAATCTTCAACTGCCTAATCCTTTTACATTTTAATTGGAAACCATCACCTAAAAGCGATTACGTTGACGTAGAGTCAGTATGGAGAGCTTGTGCACGAATGGGTGAAATGTGCTGCTATGGCTGTGGGTTTGGGGCTTGGGTGAGTGCGGGCTTGAGGGGGCATTAAAGACAACGGTGACCACTTGGGGCTCTGTGAGGCGGGTGGGGTGGGAAGAAGAAGGCAACCTGGGATGGAGAAGCGTCTGCTTGGCTTCTGCTCAAGAAAAGGGAGGCTTTGGGCCCGTTCCCTCCTCTCAACAACCTGCTCAGTGTCGAGGCCTGTGGGGATGCAGGCCACAGGTGATTAGGAAGGCTGCGGCGGAGCCAAACCATTGTGCTGGGATCTTAAAGTGGCTGGGTTAGAGTTTCCCTCTGTGAAGCCTGCTTGTTACAGAGTTGGAATTGTTGCATTTGATTTAGCATTTAAATTTTACATGTGTTTGGTTTTTCTAACTTAAAACATCTGCCCCAAATAGCTGCGTGATACGCAGCTTATCTGCCTCCCTGGCCACAAGCTGCTCCTGCTTGCACCTCCCCAGTCCCACCGTGGGGGCATTATTCCCCACCCTTAACTGTGTCCTACTGGGACTGCCCACTAGAGAGGCTCTTGGCTATTCCACTTGCTTACCAGGGCCTCAGAGGGTTTGTTTCACCCATTGTTTCTGAGCTGGAACAACATATGGCTCCCGAACCAGAAGGGCTTCCGTGATCTGTCATGCAACAGAAGCGGCAAGCCTCTTCTCTTGAGCTCTGTCCCAGCTTCTGTTTTAGGGTCACCTTCTTGGACCTGGGAGCCTCCTGTATCCCTGGGGACCATTGTGAGTCTAAAGTCGTGGATCTTAGACCCGTGCCCGGGAGGTTTGGACACTTTGGGGCCCATATCAGAGAGAAATCGGCAGTCTGGAGTCTGGCTGTATCAAAGGGGCAGAGGCCTTGTTCTCTCTGTCACAGAGTTTCAGAACACAGCAGAGACCATCCGTGTCACAGGATTGCTGCTGCCTTGTTTTAGAGATGAGGTTGAGGTCCATGGTCACACAGCTTTTCCCTAATGAGTCACAGGTCCATCTTCCCAAGGACCCCAGTACCTGCAAGACCTACCCAAAAGGGATAGCCAGGAAGTGACTACATTTCACCCTCTTATTCTGTTACCAGTGGAAGCGCGAGCAGGACTTTGACCTGCAGCTGCTGGAACGGGCCGTACAAGGGGACAGAAAGGACAAGGAGGAGAATGGCTGGCTGAAGGTGCAGGCTATGCCTGTCACTGAGTTGGACCTGGAACCACAAGACTATGACGTGGACATCAGCAGAGAGGTGAGGGCAGGGGCTTCCTTCATGCTGCCCCCAGGAGGCCCAGCCTTCAGACGCCAGCCTGACCAACCCTCCCAGGGGCATGGAGGTGGTGGGGGGCGGTTGTTGCCCTGAATGGGGACAGGCTCGGTTTCAGTGTGGCCCAGGAGGGTGGACTACCTACACCTGGAGGTAGTAAGGGGAGACCAGACACTTTGATGCAGGTTCAGATCTGTCTCTCTTTGTAATTTGTGGCAAGTCATTTAACTTCTCTGTGCCTCAGTTTCCTCAGCAGTAATGTGGGTTGTGGGGAGGGTTAAGTGACTCAGCACATTGCCCGAACGATTAGCAATGATCAGAAAGCTGTGAGCACAGGGCCTGGCACATAGTAGGCATGTGATGAGGTGGTAGTTACTGTTAGGATACGTTCCCTGGAAAACCAGGGATTGGTCTTGCATCTGGCCAGTCAGGCCAATTTGGGCAGTCAGACTTGGGGAAAAGGCAGTGCAGGTTTAGAAATCACAGGTGAAATATCCAGCCATGGCAGAGGCTAGGAGACCTGGATAGGTCTGGTCTGGGTTCTTTCGCCCTCTGGTGGCTCAAACGCATCATGGCCGGGCAGGCCCAGAAAAGCAAGTAACCGCAGTCAGGACCATCTCTTACCCGCGGGGAGAGAAAGGGGGTCGGAGCGCGACAGACTTAGGGTCTTCAAGACATAGGGTGGTCTCCTGTGACCTATGTTGTGCCATTTGTAAGCTCTGTAGAGCAGTGTCTTTGGCTGTTTGGTTCACCTTTGTGCACCCAGCACCAGGCCTGGCACAGAGTAGATGCTCTGTAAATATTTGCTGAATGACGACTCTGTTGAATGAAGTGCACAGTGGCCCCCAGATATCCCAAACACATTTGTATGAGGACTTGGCCTGGCCTGAAACTGCATGAGAGGAAATGCTCTCACCACATGAAGGATAGATCAGACAGGATGGGCGCAAATTGACGCCTGTGGAGTCGCTGGGTTCTGGGATCAGCTGGGGCTCCAGGGTTTAACGAGGTTGGTCCCCTGCCTTCAGACCTTTTCCCTTTGGCACCTCTGAAACAGCCAAAGGTCCGTGCTTTCTCAGGTCCACAAAAGAAGCTTCTACACACTGCCTTGGCAATGGAAGTGCATTTTGCGGTGTCCTAATTGGCCTGCCAGCCAGGGGAAAAAGTTCTTCCTTATCTCTGACCTAAATCCCTCCTGCTACAATGTAATCTGCTTCCTTCCTCTGCATCTGCCCTCATGGGAAATAACAGAAAAGAGCTTATTTCTTGCCATCTTTCACCAGAATGAAAGGTCTGCATGGGCTTAAATTCAAGTCCAGATTTGCCCTGGGATTGGATTTAGCTTGTTTTTGGAAGTTTCAATCAACCCCATTTTAATGTAGTTCAAGGAAGAAAAAAATTCCCTGAGGTGTGTGCAAAAGTTGCCTTTAGCGTTCTTGGCCCACGCAAAGGTTCACCAAGCTGAGGTTGCTGTTGGGTTTGTGTGAGACACTGGTGAGGGGAGGAGCTGGGGTCATTTTCCTCTTGAGAGCAGTAGATTCAATGTGGCTGCCTCCTGTCTGGGTCTTTTGTAGGGGCAGAAAGCACTATCACTTTCTTTCATCCCTCCACCCAGCCACCCAGCCACCCATCCAAGGAGTGTTTGCTGAAGGGCTGCTAAGTACCAAGTCCCTGCTCTAGACAGTGGAGAAACAAACAGGAAACGGGAGGGAGTGGCAGGGGTGGGTGGATGGGAGAAGGAGGGTCAGGGAAGCCTTCTGGAGGTGAGGTTGGGAGGATGAGAAAGAGGCCATGGGGCCCAAGGAAGGAGCATCTCAGGCAGAGGAAAGAGCAGGGGCCGAGGTGGGTCAGTGAGGCTGGAGAGGTCAGATCACATCAAGGGTAGCTTTTAGGGTGATCATTTGTATCCTCAGGGCTTACTGGTCTAGTTATTTTGCCTTCCCCCTTCCCTTCCCTTGGCCTGTAGGAGGTTGCCTGGTACGGTAGATAGAACACGGGCTTTGGAGTCAGACCCAGATTCAGGTCGGGACTGCACAGTGAACTGCCATTGTGATCTTAGCAAGTTACTGAAGTCTGCGGGCTCCTCTGCGTGCCTCATGGCAGGAGACAGGATGGGGGGAGCAGG
Organism: Lipotes vexillifer; assembly: GCF_000442215.2. NCBI lineage: Eukaryota > Metazoa > Chordata > Mammalia > Artiodactyla > Lipotidae > Lipotes > Lipotes vexillifer. Next base: position 1,936,376 of record NW_006773945.1, on the reverse strand, counting down.
TCCCAAACCCAACATCTGTGCCTCCCACCACCTTTCCTCAGCTCTCCAAACCAGAGAAGGTCTCCATCCCCGAGCGTTATGTGGAGCTGGATCCTGAAGAGCCGCCCAGCCTGGAGGAGCTGCAGGCGCGGTACCGCAAGGCCGAGAAGATCCGTAACATCCTTACCCGGTCCAGGTCAGCCCTCATGCTGCCTGAGCCCTGACGACCTGCTAGGCCGACCCCAGGGGTGTCTCAACTGAATGGGCCCTGGGCTGGGCTGGCCGGGGAGTGTGTCTTGTCAGGCCTCCGTCTCAGACCAGCGCTGCTCATGGTAAGGAGCAGGCTGGCTCTCAGCACGTCACCCGCAGATCAGCGAGGAAGCTTGCCCAGGTCATCTGGGAGGTCTAAAGCACTCAGAGGGCCATCCTAGGCCCTTGGCCCCAAATCTGTGTAACGTGGCCCTGGCAAGCGTGGGGAGTGGAGCCAAGTGTGGTGGTGAAGTGGACACAGTTGGAGATAGGCCCCAAGGACGGCCCTCCCAGCCTTAGGGCCCATGTTCCCTCACACAGACCCCCAGACCAGAGCCAGGGGCCCAGCCTTGTCCTGAGGTGCCAGAGGCCTTGCCCACATCCCTGGAGGCCAGGTTGGTAGCCTCAGAAACGTAAACTGGGTATTTGAGGGCCTCCCTTTCAGAGAGCGGTTAGCTTTTTCCCATCTGGACTTAATAGGAGCTTAGAGCTGGAACTCTTACCTTGAGGTCTGTGATCCGCCAAAGGAGGAACAAAGCTGTGACTAGGTGTTTGGGGAGAAGCAGGTGCACCTTTGTCTGGAGAGAAGGTGCACCATTTTTATCTGATGCCCCCCAAAGGGTGAGATCCTCTGGCCAGGGAGACCCTGCTCTCCTGAGGCGGGTGCCTGGGGGTGGCGAGGCCCACAGCCTGCTTTCTGGCTCTCCCACAGCATGTGCAACCTGCAGCCGGTGTCCGGCCAGGACCGGGATGGCGTGGCCGACCTGGACTCGCAGCTGCAGGCGCAGGAGCGCATCATCAACATCTCCTACGCCCTGGCCTCAGAGGCCTCCCAGCGCAGCAAGCAGGTGGCAGGTGAGGCCCTGGGGACAGCCTCTGAGGCTGGGCCACACCCCCTGCTCCTTGGGCTCAGGGCCTGGCATGGCCTGTCGGGGTCAGTGGAAAAGCAGGCGTCAGGCTCGCTAGTTGAGGGACAGTGGTATGTTCCCCTGTCCCAGGCGCACTGCAGGGCTTGCGAGGGGGACTGGGGCTCAGGAGTGTCCCGGGAGAGGGTGTATAGCTCATTCTTAAATCTTGGGAGTGGTACTGCTATTCTGCTTTCTCTGAGGTTGTGGGTTGAGAACAGGTTTTTCCTGTTCTCCTGAGCTAAGGGGTCAAGGCTAAGGTTTCTGGCCTCACGAAGAAGGGACAGGAAAGCCTTTTGGTGCTTGGATTTCTTGCTGGGACAAGGCAGAATGGGGCCCCTCTAACCCTCCCTGGAGTCCCTGCTTTGGTTCCCAAATCAAAGTCACTGTTCACCTATCAGAGTGGCCTGTGCCAGAAAGCAGAACTTGGGAAGTGGGATTTTGCTGTCCAGTGGGAAAAAAATAGCACCATGGGATGGGAGTGTGTGTGTGTGTGTGTGTGTGTGTGTGTGTGTGTGTGTGTGCGCGCGCGCGCGTGCGCGCGCGTGTGCCAGGAAGGAGACTCCTGGCTCCTCTCCCCACCCACATGTGCCCCCGCTGTGTGAGCTCTCACAGTTCACCTAGTGCTGTTTCTCCCCAGATGCAGCCGCCACTGCATGTCTAGGTGGTGCCCTTGGCCAGGTGTGACAGGGGTGGTCATAGAGCCTGAAGTGGGATCACAGTCCCCACCAGTCCTGCAGCCCTGGCCAAAGGGTCTAGAAGTGACCACGGGTGGGGCCTGCTGGACCTTGAAGTGGCTGGCCCTGGGAAGCAGAACCACGGGTATGACCGAGGACAAGGGGCAGCCTGTTCTCTGTCTCCCAGCTCGGATCCCGTACAGAGTCGCTGAAGTCCCTGCTGTTCTGACTCCCCTGAGGACGTGTGCGTGAGCTGAGAGGGGGTCTTCCTTGGGGACACAGCAGACGGCTTTCCCGGGCCCCTCCTCGTAATGATCCTGGGGCCCTCTGAGCCCATCGTGGCGATTTTGAATTCCTTCCCATGTCCAGGGCTCTAGCAGGGGCACCTTCCCTGCCATAAAGTGCCCTCCTCTCTGGCCTGTGCTTGCTCTACCTATGTGGACCTACTGTCCTCGGCTTCCTTAACCACCAGCAGGCGAGCGTGCCCCAGACCTGGCACCCTGACACCCGCAGTCACGTCCCTGCTCAGTGGCCACCTTTGCTGCAGCCTTTGCTCACTCTTGCTCCCTCTCTCCAGCTCAGAGACATTTCTGGGAACTGCAGGCCAGGCCCCCGCCAGGCCCCATGGATATGCCCCCGCAAGCCCAGGCCGTTAGTGGTGGGCAGCCGGGCCCCCGGCACCCCGGCCCTGCCGCTCAGGGCGTCTGGTGCTGCAGGAGCAGACGAGGAACCTAACGCGCCACTTAATTCCTGTCTGCCCGTCTAGCGCAGCATCTGGCCCTCCTCCCGCCTAAAGCCCCCCTGTCCTCCAGGACGGTGCCACCTTACCCCCCCTTAAGCAACGGACTCCACTACACCTTTGTCTAACACCTTCCAAGTAAGAACCCCCTCCTGGCGTGGCCCCTCACCTGGCGCTGAGCATGTCCCCTTCCCTCTGCTGCTGAGATGATTGCAGTGCCACCTGCTGACGCTTCCTTCCATGGGCAAAGCAGCCGCTGGGGAGACCCCTCCTGGACTGGTAGGCAGGTGGGGGGCTGATGATTTTTAGGAACTCAATGTTCAGCGGCTCCGATACAGTAGAGACTGTGTGATCCAAGCCCCCTGGCTCCCTGAAATCTCAGGAGGCAGAGCTGCGCCCCTTCCCGCCCCGCTGTCCTTCCTGCAGGTGGCCCAGTGCCCCAGGGGACCAGGGCAGGCCAGACGGCCAGCTTGGGAAGCGGGGGTGGTGGCTGGGAAGGATGAATTAGATCATGGCCTCTCCCCATCAGGGCTTTGACCAAAGAAATTGAAGAACTGGAAGCCTAGAAAAACCAGTTTTGCAGATGAGGACATGGGCCCTGTGAGGGGTGGGGGCTCATTCCAGTCGCAAGGGAAGCTTCAGGAGGAGGCTGCCCGGGGTGATGGCCCTCACCCCTGCAGAACATTCCAGCACCACCCCTTCTGAGTCCTCCCCACGTGGGCATTTACTGGTGAGAGGAGGCAGCGTGGGAGTAGGGAGGGAGTGCTGGACCAGGAGTCGGGAGGCTGGGGCCAAGTCCAGGCTGTTGTTCTGAGTTCTTGGCTGTTGCCTCACCTGGACGGGGAGGGCGGATCAGGAGTCTCAGCAGCCCTTTCCCTGATGTTCCACTTCGTACGACTGTGTAGGACTTCCCCTCTCATCCCTCTACACACACTTACGGTTAACGTTGCTGAGCGCCTACTCCGTGCCAGGCATTGCGCTGATCATCTCCTTTGACAACAACCCAATGGATATACTCACCCCATTTTACAGATGAGGAAGCACAGCTCAGAGACCCTGAGGGACTTGCCCAAGGAGTTGTGGCTGTGTCAGAGCCAGGGTTCGAACCCCTTCCGTGCGAGTTCAGAACCTCTGTTCTCCATCGCCACCCTGGGCCCACCTGGGCCACCTCCATTGGCCCACCTGGGCCACCCCCAGGGGCTCTAGATGTTTGGAGAAGGGAGTGCAGTGAGGGATGGCGGTGTGTGGTTGGGACGGAGGCATGGTCTTGGGCAAATGTCCACCCGCCTGGTCGCTTCGCTGTCCTGAGGGTGGCAGGAGGAAATCGGCCTGTTGGGCCAGGCTCTCGGGAGGTGTGCAGTAGGGACCTCGTGACTGAGGAACCCCAGGGAATGCTCCAGCCAGGTCTTTTGTAAAGGCTGCAGGGTCTTCTGGGGCCACGGGATGGTGTATGGTTTTCTCCTGGAGAGCCGAGTGTGGTGACACCACCCCAGGCCACAGAGAGGCAGCGGGGAGACTCTGTTCCTCTCTGCTTTTAGTGCCCCTGTGGTCATGAGATAGGCCTCTAATGCTCTTTTCAGAGCACACACACATTTCCTTGTACCCTTCCGGCACCCTCATTAGGAGATTGGTACAGTCACCCTGTTTTTAGATGAAGAAAGCGAGGCCCATGAAGGCTGAGAGAGTTACCCAGAGTCCCTCAGCAGATGAAGGGCAGGGCCAGAACTGGACCCCAGAGTCCTCTTTGCTCAGGCCTTCTGCCCTCTCAGAGCAGGGACCCAGTCTAGGGGCCAGCATGTGTCTGGCAAACTTCCTAGAAGTGGTGAGGGTGGAGGAAAGGTGGGACGCCCGTTAGTCCTCGAAGCCGAGGGTCCCCCAGCAGCGGCCGCATTGCCCCAGTCCCCTGCTCTGCTGTTCTCTGTCTTGTCAGCCTGCCATCCCCTGTCACGTGTGCACAGACGTGCCCACCGCCTGCTCCCCAGACGTGGGCTGGGGTCCTGCCAGCCTCTCATTGTCTCCTGTGCTTTTTGCCAGCCCAGGCAGTGACTGACCCGTGATCCGGGGTGCAGCGAAGTCTGGAGCCAGGCCCAGTGGGACCAGTTTCCTCCCAGAAGATTGATCCTTCTTCCCTTTCCAGCTGAGCCGGGGTCCAGGCTGGAGGACAGAGCACCGCCAGCTGTGGGGCACTCACCACAGGGCTAGGGCCTAACACCCACGCTTGTTTTAGTTCAGACTCCTTTTTACATGTGGCAAAGGCACTTTTAATACACACTGTAAAATACTGACTCTGTATTTTAGAATCAGGCTATATTTTATAATGTTCACCTCAAGGGCTGAGTGGCTGAGAAGGTGAGGATGCAGGATTTTGGAGCTGCACATACAGATTCAGGTACCGTTTGGGTGGTGGGTGTGGGTGGGAGCCGAAGGGCAGGGTGAGCAGAGGCCAGTCCAGCATCTGCTGAACTCAGGTGAGGTTGGATTGGAGATGTACTTCCAGTGGATTCCAGTGTTGGGCTCATTGGTGTGTTGTCCAGGGCAGTGATCAGCTGACCCTGACCTGGCCTGATGACCAGCTCTGTAGGGTGAAACTCCACCGAGCTGGCACGTGGAGCCTCCGCCTTGGGTCTGGCTTAGGCCCAAAGGTGTGTCCAAGAACTTTGGTTCCCAACCTGCCCATGAGGTTCTCTCAGCAAAGGGCTCTTCAAAAAAGACAAAAACAGTTCGCTGTAATTAAAACAAAACAAAACAAAACAAAACACTTTGAAATACAGAAAAGGTGAGAAGAAACACCTTTGATTTGTATCATAAGCAATAAACGTTACACAGGGTGGCATCTACCTACAACTCCCCGAGTCTGCACTAGGCTGTGATAGGTATCCTGGGCTCGTTGCGGCTGGCCCCTGAGAACACAGGTCAGCCTACCCAGGACTTGGGTCAGGTGGCAGGTGGGCAGGCAGCGGGCCCCTACCCTCCCCGATGGCCAGCAGGGCCATGATGACAGGACTATTACTTGACTTCCAGCCTAAAACGGGGAGGGCGCTGTTAAGCTAGGCGCAGTGTTTGTGGCCCTTTATGTAAGTCATGAGCTCATGATATTCTGCATTCGGAAAATGAAGTTGGAAAAAACAAAAACAAAAAACAACTCCATTGGGTGGAGCCACACTTTAAATGAAAATTTGTCTTTGACTGTGGTCAGAAAAATAATCTTGAATATATTTAGAAGTTGCCGTCTATTTTTAACTAAGTCCATATGCTGCCAGTATCAACTTCATGACATTTGCCAAAATAAGATTTTATTTTTGCCTTTATAAGATTTTGTTGGAAAAAATGAAATGACTATTTTGCAAGAAAAAGTTAATTTAAATAAAACTGTAATGGTTTGCAAAAAAAAAAAATGTGATGTACAGATTAAACTATTAACCTTGATATGCTTCCTGCTTTTTGCTGCCTATATTCTCCTGAGTGGCCTGTGTTAGGTTTTTTTCCGTTTGTTTGGAAATCCCCCAGTGTCAGCTCTGGATCCTGCGGTGTTCACCTATGAAGTCTCTCCTGATGACAGTTCCGTGACACGTGATTGACTCTGGAGGCCTGAGGGAGGAAGGCCTGCGCACTTGGGCCTTTGGCTGGGCTTCAGCAGCCGCTCTGGATGGCCCCCCACCTCGCCCCCGCCCGGCTGAGGGGCCGCCGGGCTGTGGACTCCTGTGCGGGGCTGGTTTGGCAGGCGGTCTGCAATCCCAGACAAAGGGAGGGACTCCGCAGGCCCTCTTCCAGCCCACACGCCTCCAGTTCGTTCCAATGAGGCGGGCTAGTGACGGACCATTGCAAACTGGACTTGTGTTTAATTCATTTTGACTTGTGATATGTGCTTAAAACAGAAGGCAAGAGGCCAGTTCAGTTTAGGGATGCGTGCGCTTCCAATTTTGTTGCTATGGCAGTTTTTCTCTGTTGCCAAGAAGGGTGCCCTCAGTTTAGAGTGACTTTCCAACTAGTTAAACTGGAGAAAATAGATACCAAGGCATTCTGAAGAGGGAACGCTGCTGCTTTTTTAGCTACTGCTCTCTTTGAATTTTAAAATGAAAAATACTCTCTGGTTTTAAGCATTACTTGGAGCTATCTCCGTAACTGATGAGAGGGAGGCAGGGGCGGTGGGGAGGAGGGTTTGTCCATAACTGAGTGCAAGGCAAGAAAAAAGGTACAGGAGGCCCCCCCACCCCGACAGGGTGACTCCTGCCGGGAGGAGGGGTAGCCTGTTCTGTAAGAATCGTGGCCCAAATTTCAAACAGAGAGCGTGACAGGCCCTCACCTCAGACTTCACGGAGAGCACGCATGATCTGGAAAAGGCACCCTCCGGCTATGTCACGTGTGAGCAGGCGCATGGCCCGGCCCCCTCCTCCGCCCCCTGGAGAGGACTCGTTACCTGAGGTAAGATGCCATCTGCGGAAGGACCGGCTGACCAGGGACCCTCCAGGTGGGGGGGCCACTGGGAAACCCCACATGGCCCAACGATTCCGGCTTTGCTTCTTTACCAGGACCCACGGGGCCTGAGCAGAGTTTGAAACGATGGGATTGCAGTCAGCAGAGGGGGCATGAGCATGCTTCTGCACCCCTGGCTGACATCCATTCCTGACATTAACTCTAACCCAGGTCCCGGTCGAGTCCAGGATGTCTATCTTATTTTAGCAAGAACCAACAAGAACATTTTAGGATCTAGTATTAACAGGGGTTGGGAATCATCTTTTCCTAATGCCCACTTGACCCTTCTGAACTGCCCAGATTCTCAACATGTCCAGGGTGTTGTTTAAATGATTGAAGTTGAGATGTGTGTACATTTGTGAGTGCATGTGAGGCAGATGTGCCCAGACTGATGCGGATGTTGAAAGCAGGCCTTTTGTTTGCTCCCTTTCATTCACTTTTCTGCCCGCCTTTGTGTCTGGCTGGGGGGATGGGATCTGCAACTAGTCCCTTCTCCCTCTGACCCCTTGGCCACCTTCACTTAAGCTGGGTTCTAGAATTCTCCTGGCTGTTGTAGGTTGCAGCCTAAGGCCAGGGAAACCTCCACCTGCCCAAGGTCAGCTTGGGGATAGAAGGCATGGGGTTGGAGTGGATGTGGACACTGACTCAGCTGGACAAGAGCCCATTTTAGGCTTTGGGTGTTTCCCCCAGCTATGGTACAGAACTCTATGGCAAATCCTTTTGTGTTCGCACCAAGGGCGGGAAAGAAGCAGCGAATTATTTGTCTAATCCACAGATCACATCTCTGAGATGAGGCAAGCAAGTGCTGGGAGCCCTCTGCTTCCGATTCAGTATCAGACACCGGGGCACATGAGGGACTTTGCCCATGTGGTTGCGTGCCGTTACGAAAAGAACAAAGAGACGAGGCTGGGGGGGATGTGAAAAATGGCAGCCCCTCCCGGCCCGGTAAACACGCCATTGCTTTGCCATCTCCACTCCAAAGGCTACCACTTTCATTGCTCTCCGAGCAAAGAAACCTTTCTTCAGAGCGAGTGGCAGGGTACAAAGGCAGAGTACAAAATGTGCACACATCACAGTCCCCGCAATTCTGTTTGAACAAGCATATTGATTGGGTCTGACCTTGTTACATTTTTTTCCTATTATTTGAAAAGGTGCATCTAAGTGTAGTGAATTGAACCAGCGGAACTGAACTTTCCATGAAAACTTCTCGAGGTATTTCTTTAGTTCAAAGCTTTTGAATTTTAAAGGGCATTTTTAATACGAGTCTGTTGAGTATTCTCTGCCACAGCCCAACAAGGGATGTTAAATGCAGATGAGGATGGAGCGAGGGCACCCGTGGGGTGGACGTGCCCACACAGCGGAGGGTGCGGGTCGTGGTTGTAGGGTGCAGGCCAGCCCAGGAAGGGCTAAGCTTTGGGGAGAGAGGCCGAGCCTGCAGAGCAGCACACACAGACCCCAGAAAGGATCTCTCTGAGCTCACTGGGGACAGCTTAGGAGACAGGGAAGAGGTTTCCCAGCTGAGCTTCTCAAAGGCTTTTATGTGGAGAGCTGAGAAGTACTTGCTAGGGGCCCCTTCTGATGGGCGAGGGGCCCCTTCTGATGGGAATAAGGGGCTCCTTACTCAGCCACTCGCTTTCTCTTACACTGTGTTTTAGAACTGAGAAGGAATAAAGGCACAGCCCCTTGGCTGAGGTCACAGAGTGAGAAAAGAAGCTGCCACTGTCCTCAGCCCTTGACATCACTTAACAATTGCAGG
>NW_006773945.1:1915137-1927233 GCF_000442215.2 Lipotes vexillifer | reverse complement strand
TCCTGCTGAGCCCTGAGCTGCATCCCAATCCTCAACTGATTTGACGTCTTAGGACGTTTTGCTGATTGTGTGGGCCACAGCAGTGGTCCCTCTTGCCATCCTGGCCTGGGCCCTTGGAAGCATCCAGAGTCGCATTTTCCCTCCACACAAGGGGCCTCTCCTGGCCCACTGAAGGCACACAGCCGCCGCCTTTGAGTGAGTTCCAAGGGTCTGTTTGCCTCCGGAGGCCTCTTGGATCTAGAAAGCACCTCCTTTCTAGACCCAGAATTCGAGATCAGAGGCAGAATCATCCCAGGGAGGAGCTGGAAGATGTGGGCATCTCAGCAAAATCCTTTCAGTGTCCTTGCCAAATCTCCAGCCTAGAAGATTGGCCTGGGAAGGTCCAAACGGGGTCAGAATCGCAGTAACAAATGGTAGAAGATACCCAGTCTTCTCTGCCCACAACTGGGGACACCAGCCCCCTTCAGGTTCCTCCTACTTCTTGTGGGAGCCCGCAAGGGTGTCTCACGTACACTCTGAAATTAGTGCTTTTGGCTGTCACTTTCGGGCCTTCCTGCTGTTATCTGTGTTTCCTGAGGCCACACTACCCAGTGGACACCAGTGAAGTTCCACTGACAGTAAAAACTCAGGTTTCATGGCCGCTGCCCCCTTCTGCTCACAGTGAGGGTCCAGGTCCTGTGCCCATGTCTCCACAGTCCTTTCTGGGGTCCCCAGGCATATCCCCAGGCATATCCGTGGTGAGCTTACCACTGGTCTCTCAAGCTGCAGTTCTTGCACTTGCAGCTCCTGGATGTCGTCAAGCCATGAAGCCACTGCTTGCCCCCCAGGGGGACCGTCCCTGCCCACTCACAGCCCTCTCCCGGCGCTGCAGACCCTCGAAGTGCGTGATGAGTGTGCCTCACCGCGAGTCCTCCCTGGCCAAGCCCAGGCCGCAGTCTGCACGCACGTAGGAGAACTTGTGCTCCTTAATTCTGTGTCTCTCAGGTCCCAGAGCAGGTTTTGTGCGCTCTGGTTCACCCAGAGCCCTGGGGAGAGCCACTTCTTCAAGCTTCTGCTCAGGTCCCCTGTCTGTGGGGCTCAGACACGTTCTCTTTGTTTCCTCCTCCCTCACCCCAAATAACAATTTGTTATTTCTTATGATTCTGCAGCTTGGGCTGGGCTCAGCTGGGCAGGTCTTCTGCTCCATGTGGTGAGGGGGGACTGGGGTGTCCAGGGTGGTTTCCTCACTCACATGTCTGGCACCCCAGCTGGGATGGCTTGGGGAGCTGGGAGCTGGCTGGGCTTCTCCGTCTTTCCACACGGCCTCCCCACGTGGCTGCTCCGTCTTACAGTGTGAAGGTCTCAGGGTAGTTGGACTTTTTACCTGAGCTGGCTTCCAAGGGCAGCAGAGCTGCCAGGCCTTTTGAAGTGTAGATCTGGAATTGGCACAGGGTGGCTTCCTCCACCTTCTCTTGACCAAGGCCAGGCACAGGCCAGCCAGCTTAAAGGGGAGGGAAATAGATTCTACCCCTTGATGGGTGGAGTGGCGTGCACGTGCAGACGGAGGGGATGGCCGGTGGCCGTCTTGGAGACTGTCTACCACAGGACTCCTTCCTCATTCTCCTACAGCCACTGAAGCATTTAACAGCCAGTGCAGTCGCCCCAGCTTTCTCTTCCCCTGTAGTGGACACCTGGGAGCCACATATTCTGGATGGAGTAACCACAGGATGCAAGCCGGCTGGTCCTAAATCTCCACTTGGAAGGGGACTACCCAGCAGAGGCCCTGAGGCCCACTTCGCATGAGTGAGAAATAAACTTTGATGTATTCATCCCCTGGGACTTTAGGCTTTATTTTCTACTGTTGTGTAATCTAGCCTACCCAGGTTGTAGGTATCATTATCCCCGTACTACATATGAGAAAACTGAGGCATGCTGGTTCCGTGACTAGTCAGAGACTGAGTTGAAGCTGGAGCTTGTATCTGACTCCAGAGAGCCTTTAACCACTGCATTGGCTGCTGTTACCCTGGGAAGAGGAGATGGTGGGGGAAGACAGTCCTGTGGGCCTGGATTCTGGGTCACTTGAAATAGCATTGCCTGTGGTGAGGACAGAGAGCTCATGGACAGCATGAAGAGAGACCCACAGGGAAGCGCCTAACACAGTGCCTGGTGAGCAGGAGGTGCTCAGCTCACGAAGGTAAGCTGCGCCCACGGCCATGATTTGACAGCCTAGGGATCCCGTGAAGGGGCATTACTTCAGCTCACTTAACCCGGCCATTGGTCCCTGGGCTTTGCAGCTCAGAAACTGGATTTGTCACCACCAGGATCAGGGCTGTCTCTTAGGGCTATGTTCACAGTGACTGGGCTCGGGAGACACATGGAGGAAACCGAGTGAGAGCCCAACTGCCAAGCTACTGTGTTCACTGCCATACGCCCTGCCCCCACCCCTGTTGCTCCAGGGGCCAAGTCTTTCTTGGAAGGTGGCCTGGCAGTCTCGGGACCAGTCCTGAAGAATCCTGGTGTCACTGAGCAGCACACTGAGCAGCCCGAGGTCCCACCTCCACTGCAGGATGCCCCCATTCCACAGACCTGGGGCCCACATTTCCAGACAAGGGCTTCCTCTCTCAGGATAGAATAAGATGGCACTGACCCTCAGGTGCCCCCTTTCTCTGTGACCATGGCTGGCCAGTCCCTTTTTAGGAGATTGACCCCATAGAAAGGAGACCCAGCGCAGCAGAAAGAACGAAAGAAAGAAGGAAGGAAGGGAGGGAGGGAGGGAGGGAGGAAGGAAGGAAGGAAAGAAAGAAAAAGAAAGAAAGAAAGAAAGAAAATTATTTTTTTAAAAAAGAAAATGCTAAGCATGATTCCTGGCCCCATAGGAAGCACTGGAAAAAATATGGCATATAAGTTCTCATTTACCTACATTTAAGTTATAATTATTTAACACATACCACATTCTCATTCTTTGTTTACTTGTTTATTCCCTGTCTCCCTCCCAAGAATATGAGCTTGCTAAGAGAAATAATTCATTGAATGAATGAGAGAATGAAAGAAGTCAAGGGCTGTTGCCCAGGGAGCCTTCTCTCTTTTTCAGATGATTTTGCCTCTCTCTGCTCTGTTGCACTTTTTATACTCTAGCCCCCAGAGAGCATCCCTAGTACCCTATTTTTAAGGTCCTTGAGTAGTAGGTAAGAGCAGGAGTTGTGGAATGCAAATCCACCCTTATTAACTCTGACCTTAGGCAAGTCACTGAACCTCCCTAAGCTTTAGTTTCCTTCTCTGAAAGATGGGAATAACGGCACCTACCTTACATGGGTGATGTGAGGACTGAAGGAGATCATCCTTAAGCGCCATCCCTGGCAGGGACACCCAGCCAGTGGTCACCGTGCTGGTTTGCCCTCATGTATGATCCTTACGAACAGCAAGGCTCCAGGCAGTCCTTCCACATTTAAAGCCTGTCTCCTCTCCCCCGCTCGGCAGGATAAATGGGTTTGGGGCCAGCTGCTATCGCCCACCCCAGTCTTCTGCCCTCCACCATCCGTCTGCCATTTTAGACAGTTGCCTGCAGCAAGTAAAGCAATGGCCCAGGGCTTTTGAAGTTTGGGCTCACAGGGCCGTGCCACCACCAGGCTGCCTCCCTGAATTCTCCAGGGGCTGAGGACAGGTGAGTCCTCTGGGGCCTCCCCTGGCAGGCCTGCGGCTGTCCACCCGACATCAGATCAACCTGTGCTGCGGGCGCCTTTGATGTCAGTTCCCACACTGGAGCCTCGTGCCCTGCCCTGAGGACATGGGCTTTGAAGTTGGCCTGTAAACCGAGCTTTCAGGAAGAAAGTTGTCTATTGTGCCTCAGAGCACAGCCGGGCACTCGGAATGCCATGAACACCTGATAAATAATTCTTTCTGGGCCCAAGGAAGATTCGTTCCACTTACAGGGGAGGAAAATTCCCTTGACCTTTTCATTGAAGTCCTGTGTGTGTGTGTGTGTGTGTGTGTGTGTGTGTGTGTGTGTGTGTGTTTGGGGGCGGGGGGGAGGTGGTTAGAGAGGGTTTTTGCGTCTTCTTGCTGAAGTCAGGTGGGACAGGCAGGTTGTCTTAGAGCTGAGCTCCAGTGACTGCTCCAAAAGGGCTCCTGGTCCCTGACCCCTGGCCCGAGGTCCCCCCCAGCCAGCCCCACTCCTGCCTCCTGCTGGGAACATGGGAGAAGATTGGGCCCTCTAACGGGTAGAGGGGCCTTGGCCCCTCCAGGCCAAACCCTGCTGCAAATGGTGGGGCTTCCAGGAGGCACAGCCCTGTTGCCTTTCTTTCCTTCCAGGGCCTGGCATGGTCAAAGAGAGGGGGCAGACAGGATTTCCCACCCCAAGGGGTCCCGGAAGTGGATACTGGCTCACATACACTGAGTGCTTACCTCAGGCCAGGCCCTCTGCTGGGCCCCTTTTTGTGTGCAATTGGATAATAGGATGTGGGTATGTGTGTAGTTTTGTGAAAGCTTGCTTTATGGTAAAACGTAACATACATGTAGAAGGTATATAAAATAACAGCACACAGCTCAGTAAATGATCAGAAAACAAACATCTCTGCAGTCACCACCTTAGTCGAGAAATTCAAGTTTGCTCGGATGCAGGAAGCCCTGCTCAGTAGGCCCTCCCTCTTCCACGAAGGATAACCACCCTTCTGACTTCTGTTGTTACTACTTATTTGCCTTTTTAAAAAAAATTAATTAATTAACTTATTTTTGGCTGCGTTGGGTCTTCGTCGCTGCACCTGGGTTTTCTCTAGTTGCAGCGAGCGGGGGCTACTCTTCGTTGCGGTGCACAGGCTTCTCATTGAGGTGGCTTCTCTAGTTGCGGAGCGTGGGCTCTAGGTGCGCGGGCTTCAGTAGTTGTGGCACACGGGCTTAGTTGCTCCGTGGCATGTGGGATCTTCCTGGACGGGGCTCGAACCCATGTCCCGTGCATTGGCAGGCGGATTCTTAACCACTGCGCCAGCAGGGAAGTCCCTTACTTGCTTTTTCTTTATAGTTTTTCTATCTAATCAGGCATCATCAGATACTCTTAGTTTTATTTGTTCTCTGAAATGTGTACAAATGGAATCATAGAATGGAATAATAATGCATTCCTTTGTGCCAGGCTTTTTTTCACTGAACACTGTTTATGATATTCATCCATGTAACTGTTTCATTCATTTTGCTGTTGTATAGTATTCACTGTAGGAATATTCGAGGAGTATTTATCCATTCTACTCTTAAAGGACATTTGGATGTTTCCAGTTTGAAGTTATTACAAATAATGCTGCTATGTACATTTTTAAACATATCTCTTGATCCACGTGCACTCATATTTCTTTTGGTATATACCTAGGTGTAGAGTTGCTAGGTTATAAGGTAAGCATATCTTCAACTTAGGTAGAAAATGCCAAACTGTTTTCCAAAGTAGTACTAATTTATACTCCTACCATGAACATGTGAGTTGCTTCACATCCTCGTTGTGGTGGCAGCCTCTGAGACAGTGATCCCCGCCTTCTTGCATTCACACCCTCTGTAAGCCCCTCCCGCTAAATGTGGGCTGGAGCTAGCAATTCCCTTCTAATGAATAGGATGTGACAGAACATAACAGGATGTCGCTTTCTTTCTTTCTTTTTTATTGGAGTATAGTTGCTTTACAACGTTGTGTTCTGTACAGCAAAGTTCAGGATGTCACTCTCAAGATGAGGTTACAAAGAGACTATAGGTTCTGTCTTGGGCGTCCTCTGCTTTCTCACTTGCTTACTGTGAGGGCCATGTTGTGAGCTAACCTGTGGGAAGGTCCACAGGGCAAGGAACAGATGTCTCTGACCAGCAGCAGCCAGTGAGGACCTGAGAACTCACATGAATGAGCTTGGAAATGGGTCCTCCCAGCCTCCAATTAACCCCTGAGATGATTGTAGCCCTGTCTGACACCTTGATTACAACCTTGTGAGAGACCTTCAGCCAGAAGCACCCAGCAGAGCCCAGATTCCTGATTCATGGAAACTGAGATAGATGTTTATTGTTTTAGGTTGTTAAGTTTTGGGGGTAATTTGTTACATGGCAATAGATAATTAATATACTCAACAAGACTTTTTTTTTTTTTAAGATTTTGGGGATAGGAGTTTATTAATTTATTTATTTTTGCTGCTTTGGGTCTTCATTTCTGAGCAAGGGCTATCTCTAGTTGTGGCAAGTGGGGGCCACTCTTCATCACGGTGCGCCGGCCTCTCACTATTGCGGCCTCTCTTGTGGAGCACAGGCTCCAGATGCGCAGGCTCAGTAGTTGTGGCTCACGGGCCTAGTTGCTCCGCGGCATGTGGGATCCTCCCAGACCAGGGCTCGAACCCGTGTCCCCTGCATTAGCAGGCAGACTCTCAACCACTGCGCCACCAGGGAAGCCCAAGACTTTTTTTTTTATTGTAGCCATTTTCAATGTGTATGAATTAGGTTTATGAGCATCTTCCTGATATTGATATTGAGCACCATTTCAAGTTTGTTGACCTTTTGGATTTCCTTTTTTGTTTAGTACCTGTCAGGACTCTTATCATTATTCCGTTGGGTTATATATCCTTTTCTTGTTGACTTGTAGGGGTTCTAGATGTAAGCCTGTCTTAGCCTGGGCTGCCCCCTAGAAAGCAGAGCCTGAGGCAAGGGCTTGCAGGCAGAGAGTTAATTTGGGAAATGATCCAAGGAACAGCAGTAGAAAAGAAAGGAGGGGAAACCAATAGAAGCACGCCTTCTCAGGTTGGTCACTGTTGTGGGAAACTTGGGCTCATTCTCACTGGGACCTTCTGAAGATCCATGTAAAATGTTCCTCAAAATTATCCACCTGTGTTATAAAAGAGAAGAGCATTTATCTTCTAGCTCAGGGCCCCCACTTGACCAAGGGCTCCCCATGGGGTGTTAAATCCTTCACATCTCCAGATCCCACATGTGTGACTGATTCCCATAGGAAGCCCACACTGGGGCAGCTAAGAAGCCCTGGGGCGTCACGTGAGAGGTGTGGCTAAAATGAGATCCTACTGCAGTAATATCTAGAATAAAATGGGTGCCAAGAGGATGTGCAGTGGAGCACAAGGAATATCTGACACATAGCCTCTTACAGATGATATGCATTGCAAATGTCTTTTCCCATCCGAGCTTGCCTTTTCACAGTGACTTTCAATGAATAGACATTACTAATTTTAAGGTAAGCAAGTGTGTAAGTCTTTTCCTTTGTAGTTTGTGGTAATTTGCATCTTGTTCAAAAAGTCTTCCTGTACTTAACTCATAAAAATCTTCTCCTCTGGTATTTTCTAGGAGCTTTCTTGTTTTGCCTTTCATAGATCTACAATCTACCTGGAACTGGTTTTTAAGTAAGATGTGAAGTGGGCATCAGGTTTCATTTTTCCGCATAGATGCGCAACTTATTGAAGAATCTTATCATTTCCTTCCCACTGCTGTACAGTGCCATTTTGTCATAATTGAGTATCTGTATACGTATGAATCTCTTTTTCTGTTCCATTGTTTGTCATTGTGCCAATATTGCACTATTTTAATTAGTGGAGCTTTATGGTAAGTGTTGACACACAGAAAAGCAATGTGTCTCTCTTGTTATTATTTTTCACAACTATCCTGGCTATTTTTGGTCTTTGCCTTTCCTTATAAATTTTAGAACAAACATGTCAAGTTTTACTCCCCATCCTCCACTGGATTTTTTCTTCTATTGAGACTACATTGCATGTAGATTACTTTGGAGAGAATTACATCTCTACAATATGAGTGTCCTAATCTATGAATATGATAAATTCACTTATTTAAACCTTTAAATATTTCTCTCCAAAATACTTTATAGAAAAAAAGAAAAGAATTCTGCTTCTAGCAATGGTAGACAAGGATGCTTTGAACCAACTTTCCTACTGAGAACAAATGGAAAAGGAGGCTAAAATATTTTTGAAAATACGTATTTGAAGGCAATGGAGAGCTATTAAAGCTGTGAAAATTTATGGAGCCAAGATCCAGAGGAAAGGAGGAAAAATAGGAAGCATGAGGTCAACATTTGGTATCACTTTTCCTCCTGAAAAAGTGATTTTGTCCATTCCAAAAGCTATTGGCTATTGGCTTTTGTCCATTCCAAAAGCTATTGGCTGTGAGAGCCTGAGCTGTTTTTTGGTAGACTGTCCTAGTCTCACTATGTTTGTGTACAGCTTAGAAGTCAGTCAAGGACCCAGGGGAGTATCTTTATGTAGATTGGGGGGCTGTACAGCTCTCTCACCTCTGGTACTCTTCCCTCCAAATTGCAATCTCTTGTCAGCCCTGTATGCTTGTCTGTTTCTTCCACCCAGCGAGTCTGCCACCTGTTTGTGCTTGTTCCCTTTACTGTGGTTGAAAAATGACCTCAGGGAGAAATCTGGGTGGAATGTAGGACTCATTGTGTGTGCTTCCCTTTCAATGACTAGAAAGCCCTATATGGGTTGGCCATCACGGATTTCTTCACCTTTATTCGTGAAGGATATTTTCACTGGGATAGGATTGTAAATTGGTGATTATTTTTTTCAGTGCTTTGAGGATATCATTACATTGTCTTCGGGCTTCTTTGGCTTATGTCGAGAAGTTAAATGTCTTATTCTTGCACCCTTAAAGTTAATGTGTCCTTTTTTCTGTCTGTACTTGTTTTTTCTTTTCTTTGGGTCACAGCTCTTTCACTGTAATATGCCTAGATGTGATTTTGTCTTTATCCAGCTTAGGATTTGTAGATCTCAAATCTACGTGTGGGTATCTTTTGTCAGTTTTGGAAGATTCTTAACCTTTATCTCTTTGAAAATTCATTTTCTCCATACTCTCTCTTTTCTCTTTCAGGGACTCCAATTATATGAATTCTAGCCCTTTTTACTCTCGTTTTCCGTTCCTGGGAAACAATATCTTATTATGCAAGAATCCATTACATCCATGTGAAAAGGATTTGACAAATCAACTAGCATTTCTCTTACTGAAATGCTTTTGCCACTCGAATTTCCCTGTACTAAGAAGCAGCGTCTGTCTCTGACATAACGCACAAACCTTCATGGAATTGGGACATGGCCACCTTTTGTTTCAAGGACATAGGGCAAAAGGCGTGGAGGATTTTCCTGGTTACAAGGTTAAATATTTAAGGTTATAGGCTGCATTATGCTAGTCCTCAGGGGCAAATTCTGAGTGACTGAGGCACCCACATGCTCTTTGATAAAAATCTATTTGTGATATGCAGGGCCCTCTAACACATAGGCCCCAAGGCAGGAGCCCATCTTACCTGGGTCTAAAGGTAGGGTTTCTCAATCTCAACACTACTGATATTTTGGGCAAAATAATTCTTTGTTGTGAAGGTCTGTCCTGTGCATGGTAGCATATTTAGCAGCATACCTGGCCTCTATCCTGTACATATCAGTAGCACCTCCCAGTTGTGACCAGCAAAAGTATCTCCAGATATTGCCAAATGTTCCCTGGTGGGGCAAAACCCCTCCTGGTTGACAACCATTGGTCTAAGGATGGTACTCCAGACGAGAAAGACCCACTTGAAACTTAATACCAATGGCCTGCTTTGTGAAAGAAAGCACATCACCGGTTTAACTAGAGACATAGGCGTGTGCACCTTTGACTTTGGCTGTTTGGAAGCTCAAAGCTAAGTTTCGTATTTACTACATTAACTGTGAGCCTGTTTTCAGGACTGATCTTACTTCTAACATAACAATCTTTTAGGAAATGGCTTCACATAATTTGGAAAGACCAGGAGGTAAAGTGTCTCCATATGAAAAAGCCTCAGGAGGCAACATCTTGGTACTGGTAACGGCACCATTTTCAGTAGTGCAAGTTAGGCTACCTGAGGCCAGCTTTGAGGGCAGGTTTTGGGAGTTGAGGAGAAGAGGGAAGGCATTGTTGTGTAACTGTGGGTGGCATATCTTGTGGGGAGCATATGGGAGGTATTCCTTTGCTTTTTCTCAGGCCTGTAGTAACTGTGGAATGCTGAGAGTGGGGTAAGCAGCTGAAGTTCAGAAATCAAATGAGTAGGGGTTCAAGGCATAGTCATTTGGGTATTAAAAGTTAATGTGTACTTCCAAGTTTGGAGACAGAAGAGTTAAGTCCTTTCTCTCTTCTCTTGAAAAGCACCCAGAAGCAATAAGGAGAATGAGAAAAGGAAGTTGACTCCAGCTTCAACGAAACTAGGAGACACCTGAAACTCTTAACTCTAAAATGGGTGAAAGAGTTGAAATAGTAGTAAATGTCAAAGGAGAGCACAGGGGGTGTGCTCGCCTCTGCAGGATCTGAGAAATCTAGCTAGTGTCTTCTTTAACGTGAGGCTATTTGTGAGACAGGTCTGTTAGAGCCGCAGGGAAGAGGGCCCCTGCGATGGGAAAAGCCATTTGGCATCTGATCTTCAGTGGCAGGGCTACAATGGTTCACACACATAACTCTGGACCATGATAAATTTTTCTGCCAGCTTGACCTTTCCCCTACATGAAAACCCTGCAAACACCTGGAAAGAACTTCATTTAAAGACGAGTCATCTGTTTCCCCATCCAGGTAAACAGAAATTCCTTTCTTCCAAGAGCTCATTTCTGACTCCTCTCATATGCTACATCCAATCTAGAATCTAGTTCTCATTACTTCCACTATCACTACCCTAGTCCGAGCCCCTGTGCTTACCTAGAATCTTGCAATAATTTCGTAATTGTGCTCTCCATTTTTATAGTTGACTCCCTACAGCTGCCTAAGCTTTGTTAGATCATGTCACTCGAATAAAAACTCTCCAATGTCTTCTCACTCTCCTTAGCATAAAATCCAAAGTTCATGTCACAACTCTAACGATCTTATTCCTGCTCTTTGAACTCATCTCACAACCCTCTGCTGCCCCTAACTTTATTATTCATTGCATCCCTTCACCTTGTTTTCCTACTATTTATAACAAATGACATATATTTGTTTATTGTTTGTCTCCCCGCCACCAGAGTGTAAGCTTCATTAAAGGAGGGGCTGATTTTGCTTACTGCTGTATTCCCAGTGGTTAGAACAGTGCCTGGCACATAGCAGGTGCTGAGAAAATATGTGCAGTTGACCAAACAATAAAAAAGAACTGGCACAGGGTTTGGAGGAGGATATTAAAATAGAAAAGGATCAAGAAAAATACATGGCAGGTGAAGAGCACTCACCAGAAAAATGTTGCCTCAACAGATAGTTGAAAACTATAATCAAAGATCTCATGACAACCTTAATATCTTAACATCTCAAAAAGTGCCGACATCAGAAATACAAGAGGATATGAGGAAACAGAAGAAACATGAGCTGGCAGAATTCAAGGAAAAAAATTAGATAATAATCATAAAAATGAATACAAAATTGGAATGATAGAGTATACAGTGCTCAATCACGATGAGAAAACATAAAAATGACATGTAGATAGATGTAACATGCACATAATTGGAGCTTCTAAAGGAGAAAATTTCTGTTTTCTGTTTTTATAGATGAAAGCACTGAGAAACCTTGCTCACATGAAGTCAGTAATAGATTTTAGAAACATCACTTAATCCTCTGAACTCTTGGAATTTAGGCCAAATATCATAGTGATCTTTCTTCAAATTGTATGTCTAATCAATCAGCTGACAATCCAGTTCTCTACCAATTTTATTGAGGGCATGTAACTGGAAACTACCTGACTTGCAAAAGGAGTCATTCAGACCTTAACATCAACGTTTCAAATTGTCCCTTTGTTTGGAGGATTTACTCCTTAGGGTAAACACAGTGAGTTTTGGGATGGATGAGAGGCATTTCCTTTTTTCTAACGGGTGAAGGGTTACAGTGAAAGGAATAGTAGTTTTCAGAGATCAATTTAGAACAAGTACATATGAATGTACAGTGCTGGGAAACTGATTCCGTTGAACCCCTTCATGTATCCCAGGAGTGTATATTCATTTGAAGACTACTGGCTAACAATGCCAAGCACTGCTATCAGATCAAGCAAGGAATGAATTAAAAAATATGGTTTAGGGGCTTCCCTGGTGGCGCAGTGCTTGAGAGTCCGCCTGCCGATGCAGGAGACGCGGGGTCGTGCCCCGTTTCGGGAAGATCCCACATGCCGCGGAGCGGCTGGGCCCGTGAGCCATGGCC
>NW_006773945.1:1911989-1914778 GCF_000442215.2 Lipotes vexillifer | reverse complement strand
GGGCTTCCCTGGTGGCGCAGTGCTTGAGAGTCCGCCTGCCGATGCAGGAGACGCGGGTTCGTGCCCCGTTTCGGGAAGATCCCACATGCCGCGGAGCGGCTGGGCCCGTGAGCCATGGCCACTGAGCCTGCGCGTCCGGAGCCTGTGCTCTGCAAATGGGAGAGGCCACAACAGTGAGAGGCCCGCATAACGCAAGAAAAAAAAAATAAATAAATAAAAAATATGGTTTAGGAAAATAAGAATTGCTGATTTGATCAAAGTAGTTTTCAATACAGCTCTATTAAAGTTGGGTAGGGCTTCCCTGGTGGCGCAGTGGTTAAGAATCCACCTGCCATGCAGGGGACATGGGTTTGAGCCCTGGTCCGGGAAGATCCCACATGCCATGGAGCAGCTAAGTCTGTGTGCCACAACTACTGAGCCTGTGTTCTAGAGCCCACAAGCCACAACTACTAAGCCCGAGCGCCTAGAGCCCATGCTCCACAAGAGGAGCCACGGCAATGAGAAGGCCGTGCACCACAACTAGAGAAAGCCTGCACACAGCAATGAAGACCCAACACAGCCAAAAGAAACAATAATAAAAAAAAAAGTTGGGTAGAAGCTATATTGGAGTGGATTGAGGGGGAAGGGGATGGTACTGAAGCAGACAGTAATAGAAATGTTATTAAAACTGAATATTGAAAATGTGGAGACAGGATTATAGCTGAAGTATATGGTATCTAGGAAAAATCTTTTTTAAAAGATGTGAAATACCTAGGGACTTGGGGAGAAATGTTGACAAAAAAAGGATCAACAGACTAAGGGAGAGGTTGAACACTCCTAAAACAAGATAATCAAAAGTACTAGGTTCACAAGATGATGCAAAGGGTTAACAGTAGTTGGCGTTTACTGGCTGTTTATCAGTGTGCTTAAGCTTTTTACCTGTTTCAACTAATTCTCACAATAACCATACAACGTCGTTGCTACTGATATTCTCATTTTACAGATAGGAGACTCAGATTTAATTATGCCCAAGGTCAATGAGTTTATCACTAAGTTGGTAGAGCTGGGATGTCACCTAGAGCATTGGAGCACTTCTCCACAGGTGTCAATTTAGGTGGGAGTTCAGGGAATTTCTGCCTCATAAAATCTTTTTAATGTAAGCCAGAAAGCAAGGACATGTTATAAGAGTGAAGGAGAAAAGACAGGGTCACAAGTTTGAGAAGAGAGGTTTTCAACAGTTAAGAACAGGAAAAGAGTTGATGAGAGGTAACAGTAAGGATAACATGCAGTGTTGTTAATTAACACTTAGTAATATTGATTTGTACAGTTGGTGGCCTTTCTCCAGAAATAATCCATAGGAAATTGGATACATCTAGGGTTGTATTTTCCAGAAAGGTTATGACACTGGGGAAGGGTTATTTGGGATACTGACAACAGTGACACTGAATTGACAGATCACTTAAAAATCTAGACAGGGCTTATGGAACTGGTGAAAACAGACTGATGATGACCTGATTTGAACTTGTGTAAAGGAATACAACTGTTATGGTCAGAGGTGAGGTTTCTACATTTGTGATTTCAGAGGTAAAGTTGTTTTGGGATATTGGAAGTAGCCAAGATGTGGCTGCTGTGGAGACAAGAGCAATGGAACTAAAGCCCTGCAAGTGGCCACTGATGTCAACCAGGTAGTTGCAGTTTATTTCCTCAAAATTTACTCAAAGAATATGACCTATCTTTCTGCTCTCAAACTGTTGTTTAATCAGAACAGCAAGCACTTCAGACTTTCTTCTGTACCTGCAATTCATCCGGATTTAAAAAATTAGATTTGAGAAGAGGATTTTTACCTAACAATACACACAAAATTGGAACCTGTGTTCCTGAAAACCTTTACAATAGAAAAGATCATTGGATCATTGGTATAGTCAAGCACTTGGGAGAAGTGTATTTCAGGTAAGAAATTATCAATAGTAAGAAAAAGTTGCCACTCAACTTTCCCCTCAATAGCATGTTTCACTGCACACACAAAAATGTGTTTTCCCTTTTGGTACTTCAGTAGGGATATCAAAATGCCATGGCATCTCTCTTCCTTTAATCCACCCACCACACACACACAATTTCATAAGGACAAAAAAAAGCAAAAACCAACCCAATGTTCATGCTTAAAAGACAGCCATGATATTTAATGTGGTGCTGGGACACTAAGCCACATGGACCAACAGACCTAAATTTATTCCAACCCTGAATTTTGTTAATGTCCAATAATATATGAATTGGAATGAGAATTTCTTTCTCTGAAGATGAAGAAAAAAGGTCTTCCAGTGTAGTTATTTTAGAAGGAGGCTCTTCTATTTACATATAAGAACCAAGACTTATAAATAACCGAGCATATTTAAATAAATTGATGAAAATACCTTTTAAAACATAATACTGGTCTCTCCCTCTTCCATTCTTAAACATGTACCAGTCTTCACTTTCTACTTAAATTAGTTGTAAGAAGCAACCCTACAGACTAGCTATTTGACAATCAGTGGCCAAACTGAAATTTGAACAAAGCCAAACTTGTTTAAACCAGATACTATTTGTTAAATGTTACACAATCTACTAGTCACTGACTCACAGTATTTTACTATATAGGGTAGCACCTATTATAAAACAATGTGAGAAATAAGAAAAAATGAAATGTTGGGGGTCTGATACATGAAAAAAATTTCAGGATGGATTGCATAATCCAGAAATCACTTGTTCTATTGCTACATTCCCTCGAAAATTCTAAACTTCAAAATGACACAGGAATTAAAAAAAAAAAAAAA
>NW_006773945.1:1887174-1911944 GCF_000442215.2 Lipotes vexillifer | reverse complement strand
CTGAGCCTGCACGTCCGGAGCCTGTGCTCCGCAAATGGGAGAGGCCACAACAGTGAGAGGCCCGCATCACGCTAAAAAAAAAAAAAAAAATCAACACATTGAACACATACTTAAGTATCTAGATGTGTAACAGTTCAGCAAACAAAAAGGTTTAACTCAAAGCCTTTGAACATGTCACTTAAACATTAAGATTTTGAACCCAATTACTCAAAGATCATTGACTAGCCCATAATGCAGTTTGTGTTAATCTGCTGTACAAATTAACCACATAACAGTCAGATCTTACTCCAACAGAAGTGGCGATAAAATCATACAGCAATACTCCTTTTTGTAATTAGATAATCAGGATAACAGCACTGGGATAAAATGAAGAGAATATCTTGTTTCAGCTTCTTGTTCAATAAGCCTATTCCTCATTTTCAGATAATGAGGATAAAGGTATCACAACCACATATGAGAAACTGCTTTCTCTTTATTTAGGTGTTTGTTAGGAAGAAAATTAACTTTGGTCACATATTACCTTAAAAAAAAATCCAGTTTTACATATTCCTAAACAGATAGGACCAAATGATCAGAGAAAAAACTTATTCTGTAAAAACTGGCCAATTTTATCAAAAATCTAACATACAGTGTCGCTCAAATTATGTAAAGACTGCTTGGGATCATAACATTCCAATATATGACAACTGCAACTCCATCCTAACCGGTGTGAAAAGTATTTGCTCTCATGTTGCTTTGGTCCAAAAGAGTAGAGCTGATTCAGTAAGAGTAAACTAAGTACCTAATCTTTTGCCAGCATTAATTTAGATTGTTACTGGCAGCAGAAATATCCATGGTGAATAGTTCTACTATAAGAAAGTATAATAAAAGAATATTTTTATGAACACATCACAGTACCAGATAAACTTTTATAAGAGAGAAACATGAAGGAACAAAAAAAGATAAACAGCTACCACACAAAAAATACTGTTTCCCCCATAACTGTATTTGAAGGGGTAAAAAGGTAGTATTAGAAGTTTGATGATGCTAACATGAAAGGAAGTTGAGTATTGTATTTATTTCTTATTTTATACAACTCTTACTGTTTACAAAAATGGTTATAGTCATGCCCATAAAAGTGTAACCCATGGCATCTGAAAGCAAACACTCTTTGTAATTATTTAAAAGGGCCTTTTTAAAAATTATAATACAAAGGTCTGTGCTCTATAAGCAGTCCTCCACTGTGCATTATAACAATAAGGCTTACTTTTAATACAAAGACTAAGTGTTTGGGAGTTATGAGCCACTGGATTTAACAAACATCATCTTATAGTTGCTTTTTGCATCTTTTTTGTTTTTGGGATCCTCCACTTCATCAGGGTGCTCAGTAGCTTGGAGTTCTTCAGCAGATTCTTCTTTCTCTGACTCTGAATCACTTTCAGAGTCATCTGGACTTTCAGGATCAGGTGAATCATCATCATCATCATCATCTCCAGCCACATCACCTTCTCCATCATGATCATCTACCTAAAAGCATCAATCAACAGCTATTAAAATACATTATCCAGTACAAAAACTAGAAAAGACCCTAAAATTTTTGTCTCACTCCCTAGCCATTAACAGTTTAAGATCAGAGGCTGCCTAGGAAGAAATGAGGACTCAGGCACCTCCATGTGTTATACACTGGGACTTGAGTAGGATTTTGGTTTAAGAAAAGGGCTCTGAAGACCACTCACCTTCTTCCCTCCCCCCTAGTTTGAAAATAATATATTATTATCTTCCTGATGGAAATAGTACTATTTTAAGTAAATAAGGCAAGTTAACCACTGATCCATGGGAATATTTAAACAGTTATCAATGTTTTGCTTATTATATTACTTTGGAGTAATGGACCAACAGTTATTATATGAAAAGAGATGACGTAGGAAACAACCAAGAAAACTCTCCTGAACCAGTATTTACATGAAATATTTCATGTAACTTGTATGTTGTTCATGCCTACTTAAGATGTGCCCTAATGATTATCTAAGAAGAATTTATATTAAGCTAGTATCAGAAAATGTATTTCTACAACTGTCAAAAATACCTATTCTTATTATCTACAAAGACCTAGTCTGGCATGTAAAAATGTAACTGCATAAAGAAAGCTTTCTACATAGCATTCTTGATTGCTAGAGTAATTTAACACAAATAAATGATAATCAAATAGGAAATTATCTTCCCACTTAATGAAAATACGTAATTACTACCTCACTGAAGCCAAGTCCACAATGTCGTCGATATCTTCCTGATAATTTACTGTCCATACTTTGTTGATACTGAGACTCCAGTTCTTCGTTAATTTTCTTGTCTTCTTCCCCTGTATGTCCAGTGTACTTTGATTATGTTTCAGTCAAATTAATAAAAATATTTGATTACACAAAAAACCCACAATACAGATGCTATTATATTCAGGGCTGATTTCTCTAACTGTGACTAATTTTACAGTGAATTTTGTGGATGGGTTTATAAACCAAAGGGTAGTTACCCAACAGATAAAATAACTGAAGGATGTATTTATGATTACTTCTTTAGTAACCAACCCCCTGAAGCACAAGTTGTTTATTAAACATGAAAAACAATTTTTCCCACGTAATAATTCAAACCAGATACAGGAATCTCAGAACTGCTTAAGTTTACATATTGTAAATATTAATTACTAAGAACTTTGGGCATGATGTTTTAGTTTATTTATAGTCTAATAATGGTTCTCTTGAGTTTCCTCCTAGTCATGTAGAAAAAATCCTCCAACAAACAAAAGCTGTCTTTGAACAGAAATAATGAAAAGGCACACAATTCTGTTTAGAGAATGGCTACATAAAATGACCTTGGAATGGCTTCCCTTTATGCCTTTCTTTGCATATCAGTTTACTGCACTAACATAAACTTATTTGTAATTTTATCATGCAATATTTGATATATAAATTATTTTTAACATATATTCTGTTATATATAAGTTATGAAGCAGAATACTAAACAACCACCTATAAACTTACCACCCAAGAAGTAGAACATTACCAATACCAGTGAAGCTTTCTGTACATGACATTTTAACTTGTAAATACAAGAAGAATTTCATATTTTAAAAGAAGGAATGCAACAGTTAAATATATTTCCATTCTGCCAAAGCTCAGGGACTCTTTTGCCTTTTGTAGCAGTGCAAATCAATTTGAAATAACTGTTCAACACCAGAAATATAAAATGCCTATTAATTTCTAATGTCTAAGATTAGGGCCAATTTTTTTGGTTTGTTTTTGTTTTTGTTTGTTTGTTTTTGTTGCATTACACGGGCCTCTCACTGTTGTGGCCTCTCCCATTGCAGAGCACAGGCTCCGGACGCGCAGGCTCAGCAGCCATGGCTCACGGGCCCAGCCGCTCCGCGGCATGTGGGATCTTCCCAGACCGGGGCACGAACCCGTGTCCCCTGCATCGGCAGGCAGACTCTCAACCACTGCGCCACCAGGGAAGCCCAGGGCCAATTTTAAATGGGATAAAACTTTACTTTTCAGCAGACTGAATTCAAATCCAAATTCTAATTCATTTTCTGTTTTTACTTTTAAAGTTTTTCCCCCAAAATTAAAAGAGAAATTAATTTCTTCAGGCATTCCAATGAGTTTATACTCTTCGAAGATTTCAGAGCAAAACTCAATGAATAAACTAAAAACCAGTATAATATGCCAACTATAACACTGTATATTAAATAATTTACAAAATACATGTAAACTCTAGATACTATAGTTGGCAAGATGAGGCATAAAACCTCACTACAATTAAAATACTACATGTTGTGAGTTAGTAAAAATGAAGACAGAAACTGGTCAGTTTCTTGGTTAGAATATCATATTAATGTATATATACTCAAATCTTTTATGAAAGTATATACTGTTAAATGATATACATAACATGTTTACATATACTACATATATTTCTAATATTTATTAATCATTAGAACTAATCAACAATTATAAACAAAAGTTAGAATATCCCAAAATATGTACAAATATTTCATATTCCAAATTTAGCACCTCCACTTTAATTATATTTTACTTTCTTACCTGTTCGGAAGTGAGATGTGGATTTGTGATCTCCTATAACAAGACGACCAGTATGTTCTTTCTGTAAGAAGGCAGGAAATTTATTAGAATTTGAGACCACTAATTCAACATAATTATTAAGTGTCTACTATGTGCCTGACAATATTCCAGGCTTATGGGATACAGTGAAGAAAAAGAACTAAATTAAGATCCCTGTCTTCATGGAACTTACATTCTTGCATGGATAGGGATGGGGACGGGACACAAAATCAGTACATAAATTACAGTATGTCTGAAGGTAGTGTAATTACAATAAACCAAGCAGAGGAAGGGGATACAAAGTATGTAGAGTTCAAGCTGGAATTTTAAATGGGATAGACAGCTAGAAAAGTGGATCAATCTAAACATTTTCTTTCCTAAAATGCCAGTAAAATGAGTTGCTTTGATTTTCCCACCTTCTCTTTCTGATGTCTCAGGCATAAATCATGGAAAGAAAGCAAATGAGATTATTTAACTGAATAAAAATAATAGATTTATGATGAACAAAGTGATCAAAATTTAAAATATAAAACATAAAAATAACATTACTATTTAACAACATACCACAAATAGCTAGCTCATTACTTTTGACTACAATAAACACCCACTTTCAAACTATCAAAAAGCACAGAACTTAAAACAATCTAGTTCTATAAAACATAAAAATAAATCTGATTCAACATTACCAACTAATCAGCTTACATAATTACTTTACTCTCAATTTATCAGTTCCAATCCACTCTTCATGGTTCATATTTAGTTTTGAAACCAAGCATCAGCCTGTGGGGCTCCTGGGCATGGAAGCCTTTCCATGTCCCCAGTTTCTTGTTTATAGAGAAAAGACCCCAGCCTCCATGACACTCCCTGAGTTCCAAAGGGCAGATTTGAACTGTTGCCATGCAGAGACAAGGGAGGAGCAGTCAAGAAACAACAGTGTAGCCTTTGGATAGGGTCCTGGTTCTGCCTGAAGGGATACACATAACAATGAGTTCTTTACAGAATGAAAACCCCCAACAAATTTAAGATGTTAGTATTCTTTATCCCAGATTAAAGGAACCAGAGAAGCTCTTCAAGAGACCATCTGAGGCCAGATTAAAGGGAGTCACAGAAACTCATCAGACCACCTGAAGCGAGGCCCTGCACACACCCTGATCCTTATCAGCAACCCTGCCTTTGAACCACTGCTATAAAACTCCTCACCAAATCCCTCCAGGTTGGGACACACAGTTTTGAGAGGCACTGAGTCTGCTGTGTCCCCCTTTGCCTGGCAGAGCAATAAAGCTGTTCTCTTCTACTTCACCCAAAACTCTGTCTCCGAGATTCAATTCCATACTGGTGCACAGAGGCTTGAGTTTTTGGCATCAGTTTCATAAGGTAAATAAAGTGTTTGGGAGACTGGCCAAGATGGCAGAGTAGAAAGATCTTGAGCTCACCTCCTCTCACGAGCACAGGAAAATCACAACTATCTGCAGAACAGCTACTGATGAAAAAGACTGGGAACCACCAGAAAAGATCTTCTACAACTAAAGACATAAAGAAGGAACCACAACAACCTGGATATAATCAAATTCCATACCCCTTGGGGTGGGTGATCCACAAACTGGAGAATAATTACACTGCAGAGATTCTCCTACAGGAGAGAGAGTTCTGAGTCCGACATCAGGCTCCCCAGCCCACGGGTCTGGTACCAGGAAGATGAGCCCCCAGAACATTTGGCTTTGAAGGCCACTGGGGCTTAACTGCAGGAGCTCCACAGGTCTGGGGGAAATACACTTTGCTCTTCGAGGAAGCACACAAAATCTCACATGCACCCGGACACAGGGCAAAAGCAGTAATTTGATAGGCACCTGGGCCAGACCTACCTCCTGGTCTTGGAGAGTCTCCTGGAGACACAGGGTGGTGGGGGGACTGTGGCTCACCCTAGGGACACAGACACTGATGGCAGAATACTGGGGAACACTGTTGGTGGCTGACATCTTGGCTCATTAGTTCTAAGACCTTATCCCACCCAACAGTCTGTAGGTGCTATTGCTGGGACTCCTCAGGCTAAACAACTAACTGGGCAGGGACACTGCCCCACCCCTCAGCAGACAGGCTGCCTAGAGACTTACTGAGCCCACAGCCACCTCAAGATATGCCCCCTAGTCATGGCTCTGCCCATGAGAGGACTAAGACTCAGCTCCACCCACTAGTGGGCAGACACTAGCCCCTCCCTCCAGGAAGCCTGCACAAGCCTCTAGAGCAGCCTCACCACCACCTGTTGCACCCAGACACCAGATGCAACAAAAATATGATTCCCGCAGACTATACGGACCAAGTCTGCCCACAGCAGGCCAGACTGTGCCCGCTAGCAGGCCAATGCAACCTTCAGGACACCCTGGACCCCAAAGCCAACTGTGTCAAGAACCACCTCCTAACCCCAAATCTTATATGTGCTCTGGGATCCAGGGGCCCTGCAGCCAGACTCCAGGAACCAGCTCCAACTGCCCACTTGCCCCCAGAATCTGGCTTAACCTGTCAATGGGTGGACAACAGCCCCAGAGTCTTCATGAACCTGACTCTGACCACCCAGCCAGCACTAGCCTTGGGGCCCCCTAAGGTTCTGCAAGCAGTCACTTCATGACCAGGGCCAGCTGAACAGCAGCCAGCAGCATCCGCACAAGGCAGGGCCTGGCAACCAACCAGACTAGGGGCCAACCAAGCCCACCAGATCACCCACATAGTCAGGCCACCACAACAGAAGGACCCACACAGCCCTCTTAGGAGGAAACTCTAGAGCATATAGCTTGGGTGGCGAGAAGGGAGTGCACTGCTGGGATGCATAGGACACATCCTAGAGGGCCACTTCTCCAAAGTCAAGAAATGTAACTAAGCTACCACATACATAAAAATACAAATAACAACTTAGACAAAATGATGTGGCAGAGGAATATGTTCCAGATGAAGGAACAAGATAAAACCCCAGAAGAACTAACTGGAGATAGGCAATCTACCTGAGAAAGAGTTCAGAATAATGATTGTAAAGATGACCAAAGAATTTGGGAGGAGAATGGATGCCAGAGCAAGAAGTTAGAAGTTTTTAACAAAGAGTTAGAAAATTTAAAGAAAATTTAAAGAAAAAATTTAAATTTTCTGTTTAAAAAATTGAACAGAGATGAAAAATAGAATAACTGAAATGAAAAATACACCGGAAGGAATAAATAGCAGACTGATACAGAAGAATGGATCAGTGAGCTGGAAGACAGAGTACTGGAAATCACTGCCACTGAACAGAAAAAAGAATGAAAAGAAATGAGGACAGTTTCAAAGACCTCTGGGACAACATCAAGCACACTAATATTAGCATTAAAGAGGTCCCAGAAAGAGAAAACAGAAAGAAAAAGCCTGAGAAAATATTTGAAGAGATAATAGCTGAAATATTACTTAACCTGGGAAAGGAAACAGTCACTCAAGTCCAGGAAGTGCAAAGAATCAAGGAACACACCAAGACACAATGTAATCAAGATGACAAAAATTAAAGATAAAAGAGAGAATATTAAAAGCAGCAAGGGAAAAGCAATAAATAACATACAAGGGAATTCCATAAGGCTATCAGCTGATTTTTCAACAGAAACTGCAGACCAGAAAGGAGTGCCATGATATATTTAAAAAAGTGATTAAAGGGAAAAACCTACAAGCAAGAATACTCTACCTAGCAGAGCTCCTGTTCAGATTTGATGGAGAAATCAAAACTTTTACAGACAAATAAAAGCTAAAAGAATTCAGCACCACCAAGCTAGCTTTAGAACAAATGCTAAAGGAACTTATCTAGGTGAAAAAGAAAAGGCCACAACTAGAAACAAGAAAATTAAGAAATGAAAAAGCTCACAGATAAAGGCAAACATAAAGGTAGGAAATAATCCACATGCAAACTAGTAGGGAGGCTGACAGACAAAAGTAGAAAAATTATCTGTATCTACAATAAGCAGTTAAGGAATACACGAAGCAATTAGATGTAAAATATGATATCAAAGACAGTAATTGTGAGGGGAGGAGTACAAACGCAGGATTTCAAAAATGCACTTGTAATTAAGAGAGCAGCAACTTAAAACAATCACGTATACATATAGACTGCTCTACAAAAATATCATGGTAACCACAAACTAAAAATCTATAATAGATATACACACAAAATTATCCACAACACTAGAGATAGTCATCAAATCACAAGAGAAGAGAACAAAAGGTGAAAGACCTACAAATCCATAACAATTTGGGGAGAGGGAGCTCTGTAAGAGGAAAGGTTCTCTAACCCCAGGAACCCCCTTCACCAGCTGGGAAAAATCAGCCAGGACAGAAAGTGAGCTTCACTGGCTCAGAGGAGTGCAGCAACAGGCTTTAGGCAGGCAGAACAAAGAGAGACCAGCACTGATGGTCCTGGCCACCTCGCTGTACTTACTCCCCAGCCTGAGATGTGTGTCTGCTGGTACGAGGCGGCTGGGTGCTAAAACTCAGGCTTCAGGGGACAGACCTGGGGAGAGGACTGGGGTTGACTGCGCAGAGACAGCCAAAATGTATTGGAGTATGGCCCAGGCCACAAGGTGTGAGCACAATAATGCCTGGGTCCACCATAGAAGCCCCACTCGTAATGTGCTCACGAAGGGAGGGTCAGGACCCCACCACAGCAGCCTCATCCTCTTTGTGCTCACAGTGGGCATAACTCTTGACTCTATGAGCTCTGCTAGTAGACAAGCCCTGGTGGTTGCCTACACACAGAGGTGGGGCTGAAATATGAGCTGTGTCCAGCCAGCAGCTTTGAGACTTTGGCAGATTTTGCCTCTGGTGCCTTTGAAAGCTCAGCACCTGGGGGACATCCAAGCAGATTATTGGTGCTTCTGTGATTAGGGCGGGTCCAGGGCTAATTCCATAGCTCCCATGGTAGGTCCAGGTGCCTGACTATGGTGGGTCATGGTGCCTGACTTTGGCAGATCTGCACTGGTTGCTTTCTGATAACTGCCCCTGAGGGGCATCTGGGCCAACTGACTGCATTCCCACAGCTGAAGTGGGGCCAAGAGCAGTGCCAACAACAGTGTACTTTGTGAGTACTCATGACAGGTGACACCACAGAGCATACTTTCCAGTGGACAGCTCCTGGGAAGAATACCCAGTGGCTCCTCTCCCAGTGGGAGCACTCTAGTCCCATCTATCTCACACTGCAGTTTAGCAACGGATCTGAGAGCTTTTACTCCAACACCTGGGGAGCAGACCCTGACCCTGGCAGGGCTGTGACAGCTACAGAGCAAAGTGGAGGCCCCTGTTCAACATCCAGTGCAAGCTCTGGTCACCACACCACCAATCACACCCCCTATCAAGGGGATAAGGGCAAGCACACATTGAGGAAAGACGTGGCAGTCATCCATACTAAAAACAGCCTTTGCACCAAAAATATCAGAGTCATTCAGGCTACACAGGGACATTCCCACATAAAAACAGCCCTTTAAGACCACAGTAGATAACTGTTTCTCCTAAAGTCATAGAGTCAGAGAAACATAAGTAAAATGAAGAAACACAGGAACTGCTCCCAACTAAAAGAACAAGAGAAATCCCCTGGAAGTACAAACAATTAAACACCTCTCCAGTCTACTAGACCCTGAGTCCAAACAGAAGGTAATAAAAATACTAAAGGAATTAACAAAGACTATCAGAAGAAATGCAGATCACTGTAACAAGAAACTAGAACTATAAAGAGGAGCCAATTAATATTAGAAAACTCATCTGCCGAGACAAAACTTGAGCTAAAGGCAATAAATAGCAAACTAAATAATGCAGAAGAACAAATAAGTGATCTGGAAGGCAGAATAATGGAAATCACCCAATCAGAACAGCAGACAAAAAGACAAGTGAAAAATAAATGAAAGCAATATACAAGACTTATGGGATAAAATAGAGCGAGTCAATCTACACATAATAGCATCCCAGAAGGAGAAGAAAGAAAAAAGGGGATTGAAAATGCATTTGAAGAAATTATGGATGAAAACTTCCCAAACCAAAAGGAAACAGATATCCAGGTACAAGAAGAACAGAGAGTCGGAAACAAGATGAACCCAAGCAAACCTACACCATGACATATTATAATTAAAATGGCAAAAGTTAAAGTGAGTTAAAGTGAGAATTCTAATGGCAGCAAGATAAAAAGAGTTACTTACAAGGAAACCCTCATAAGTCTATCAGCTGACTTCTCTATAGAAACACTGCAGGACAGAAGGGAGTGGCAAGTGGCAAGTCCTAAAAGGGAAAAACCTGCAACCTAGCATACTCTATGCAGCAAGATTATCATTTAGAATAGAAGGAGAGATAAAGAATTTCCCAGACAAGTGAAAACTAAAAGAATACAGCAATACAAAACCTAAACAGACATTTCTCCTAAGAAGACATACAGATGGCCAACATGAAAAGATGTTTAACATCGCTAATTATTAGAGAAATGCAAATCAAAACTACAGTGAGGGATCACCTCACACCAGTCAAAACAGCTATCATCAAAAAATCCACAAACAATAAATGCTGGAGAGGGTGTGGAGAGAAGGGAACCCTTCTATGCTGTTGGTGGGAATGTAAACTGGTACAGCCACTATGGAGAACAGTATGGAGGTTCCTTTAAAAACTAAAAATAGAGCTACCATATGACGCTGCAATCCCACTCCTGGGCATATATCCAGAGAAAAACATGGTCCGAAAGGATACATGCACCCCAATGATCATTGCAGCACTGTTTACAATAGCCAAGACAGGGAAGCAACCTAATGCCCATTGACAGAGGAATGGATAAAGAAGATGTGGTACGTGTAAACAATGGAGTATTACTCAGCCATTAAAAAGGAATTAATGCCCTTTTCAGCAACATGGATGGACCCAGAGACTGTCATACTGAGTGAAGTAAGTCAGACAGAGAAAGAGAAATCTCATATGATACTGCAGTGTGGTACACATATACAATGGAGTATTACTCAGCCATAAAAAAGAATAATGTCAGTTGCAGCAACATGGATAGACCTAGAAATTATCATACTAAATGAAGTCAGACAGAAAAAGACAAACATCATATGCTATCACTTATATGTGGAATCTAAAAAAATGATACAAATGAACTTATTTACAAAACATAAACAGACTCTCAGACTTTGAAAACAAACATATGGTTACCAAAGGGGAAAGGTGGGAGGGGAGGGATAAATAGGAATTTCGGATTAACATATACATGCTACTATATATAAAATAGATAATCAGCAAGGACCTACTGTATAGTACAGGGAACTCTACTCAATATCCTGTAATAACCTATATGGGAAAAGAACCTGAAAAAGAATGGATATATGTAATATCTAGAACTGAATCAGTTTGCTGTACACCTGAAACACAACACTGTATAAATCAACCTTACTCTAATATAATATAAAAATTAAATTAAAATAAAAAATAAAATAAACAACAAAGTCCTAGCGTATAGTACAGGAACTATATTCAATATCTTATAGTAAACTATAATGGAAAATAATATGAAAAAGAATATATATAAAGTACAGCAAAGTATCACTTTGCTGTATGCCAGAAAGTAACACCACATTGTAACTGAACTATATATTTCAGTAAAAAATATATAAGTAAACAAAATGAGAAAAAACAGAAAACAAAAGCAGTTATAAGAGGAAAGTTAACAGCAATACAAGCTTACCTCAGGAAAGAAGATAAATCTCAAACAACCTAACCTTACACCTAAAGCAACTAGAGAAAGAAGAACAAATAAAACCCAAAGTTAATAGAAGGAAAGAAATCATAAAGATCAGAGCAGAAATAAGAAAACAATAGAAAAGATCAATGAAACTAAAAGCTGACCCTTTGAAAAAATAAACAAAATTGATAAACCTTTAGCCAAACTCATCAAGAAAAAAAGGAAAGGGCTCAAATCAATATTAAAAATGAAAAAGGAGAAGTTACAACTGACATCACAGAAATACAAAAGATCACAAGAGACTACTACTACAACCAATTTATACACCAGTAAAATGGACAACCTAGGAAAAATGGACAAATTCTTAGAAAGGTACCATCTCCCAAGACTGAACCAAGAAGAAATAGAAAATATGAAGGGACTAATAACAAGTATTGAAGTTGAAACGGTGATTTAAAAACTTCCAACGGACAAAAGTCCAGGACCAGATGGCTTCACAGGGGAATTCCATCAAACATTTAGAGATGAGTTAACACCTATCCTTCTAAAACCTCCTGCAGAGGAAGGAACACTCCCAAACTCATTTTATGAGGCCACCATCACCCTGATACCAAAACCAGACAAAGATAACACACAAAAAGAAAATTACAGGCCAATATCACTGATGAACATAGACACACAAATCCTCAACAAAACACCAGCAAACCGAATCCAACAAAACATTAAAAAGATCATGCACCATGATCAAGTGGGATTTATTCCAGGGATGCATGGATTTTTCAGTATCTGCAAATCAATGTGTGATACACCACTTTAACAAACTGAATAATAAAAACCAAATGATCATCTTGTGAATGAGAAATGTGGCCTGCTGTATCAGTAAACAAAGGATATTGTGGCCATCAAGCCAGCAGCCACCCCCAACTGTGCACCGAGGGGATTCAGGATGGTGAAAAGCATGAAACTGGCCCTAGATAGTTAAGGTGTATATCAAAGGAATGATTTCAATGAGTCCAGACTCTTGAATCTTCCCACACGTGGAAAAGTGTTAAATTCATTAACTTGACATGTTTGGTTTTCCATAATTAACAGTTTCTTTAATTAACAGTAATCCTTTGATGTTTCGACTACCTAGTTTTTGATGCAAAATGCGTATATCCTGGCTCCTCCCTTACCTCTTTGGAGCAGTCCCTCAGAGCAATATGAGAGGCTGACTTAAGTCCTCAGGAAATCCGCCAAATAAAACATAATTCTCCACTTTTTAGGCTGTGTATTTTTTTCAGTTGACAGTTTTGGTGACCAGAAAGGGACTCAGAGCAGACGTCTCTGCTTTGCCTGAACTCTACAAGGAACTGGGGCCTTGGTACCAGCAGAGGCCTGTTGTGCCCATCCAGCTCCAGAGTCCAGATGAATTTGGGCGAGTCCCTCCTGGTTCCTGGATCTCCCAATTACTGGCTGATGATCCTGAGTTTTATGTGGTGGTGTCTAACAGGTACTGGCTCCCCTGCTGAAAGATAATTGGGGAGTGGCCCCTGCTAGTTGAAAAATACTAGGGGAGCCCAGTTGAAAGACACTGGGAGAAAGTGCCCCTTACCTGAAAGATACTAGGGTAACTCAATTGAAAGACACGAGGATTTCTTCAGTTTGAAAGATACTGAGCAGTCTCAGCTGAACGGTTGGTTAGGTAAGAGGTTTACCTGACATTTTCCTCAAATTGGCTATCTTGACAAGAATGTGTCAGGATAAAAGTGCACTAATAAAATTTTATGCCCAAGAAATTCAAGTTCAAATAGGAAACAGATTCTCTCAGAGAAATGAGGGGCATCAGAAAGCCAACCTCCAACTAACACTCCAGCCAGATTCATGTACGTACAGAGCTCATACCTGCAAGTATATAAAGGAAATCTTGCCCTGAAAATGACTAAATGGAGCTCTTTTATTGTATACGCAGCTATGTTAGAAAAAGCTGGCTTGATAAAAACATATTTTCCGAATTCTGATGTTAAAAAAACAAAAGCCCTTCTAGGGGGAAGTTGCATTCCTCCTCCTGTGTCTTTGAGATGTAAATGTTTTA
This sequence comes from Lipotes vexillifer, assembly GCF_000442215.2. NCBI lineage: Eukaryota > Metazoa > Chordata > Mammalia > Artiodactyla > Lipotidae > Lipotes > Lipotes vexillifer. The sequence continues at coordinate 1,898,071 of NW_006773945.1, read as the reverse complement.
TTTGATCTTCAAGCGTGCATGCATGTGCGCGCGTGTGTGTGTCTGTGTATGTGTGTTTTGAGTACTTGGTCTCTGTCATCCAAAAGGCACACATATGGTGTACGTTTAGCAGCCAATCGAATAGACTGAGATTCTGAGCAGGCTTTTGTCTGAATTTTTGCCATCTTAACCTTCATTGCGTCAGCCTGTTTAGTGAGGGCCTTTACTTACTTAGACTATTTTTGGGAGTAAACTTTCTGGATCTGTTTAGGTTCCATCCTTCACACTCTCCTGTGGATGCCTCTTGCATCCTATTGGTTTAAGTCACTATTAACATATATCTCATTAATGGCCAGAGGACAGATCCTTTAAATTGGAGAAACTTCTAAATTGGTAAATTTTTAGAGAACTCTCATTATAAACAGGTGTTTTATTGATATCTAAGGGAAAAAAAATTAAAGGTGGGGAAAAAAATATAATGCTTTACCTAAGAACTCCCGTAGTTTAAAACAAACCAAAAAAACTGGTTTGGGAAACCTTATTGTGGTTTCTGCTTCCCCTCAATGGATCTTACAGATGCTAATAAAAACATTAGAATAATTAACTAGGTTGATTAACAGAAAAATAAGAGAAAAAACTAAAGGGAAAGTCTAGAGCCTCTTTCCCCACAAGGTAAACTTTTTATGCTTTTTTTTTTTTTTGCGGTACGCGGGCCGCTCACTGTTGTGGCCTCTCCTATTGTGGAGCACAGGCTCCGGACGCGCAGGCTCAGCAGCCATGGCTCACGGGCCCAGCTGCTTCGCAGCATGTGGGATCTTCCCAGACCGGGGCACAAACCCGTGTCCCGTGCATCGGCAGGCGGACTCTCAACCACTGAGCCACCAGAGAAGCCCAAGGTAAACTTTTTAATGGAACTTATCCCAAATGGATAAAGAAATCTTAAGATGATTACTTTAAAATGGGATAAATAAAATGAATGTTAATGGGATTAAAACATCTTGATACAACATTACCTAAGGTTCAATGGGCCAAATGGAACCCCCCCCACTGTATTGGTACCCAACATTAAAGGACCCCAAGCAAGTCTGCTCTATTTACCCCTGTTTAAAATATATATATTTAAATGGTGGAAGAAAGTTACACTGAGGTACCTGACCAACAATTACTTGGGGCAACAATTAGGCCAATTAATCAAGTTGACAAAAGGGCCTGAGTCAGTTGGCTCAACCCCTCACTGGGGACCCCAGAGCCTTTTATACAAAATAGATAAATGGTCAGAGAATAAAAGGAAAGCTTCCAGGACTCCTTGTAATACCAAGACTTGTTGATTGGGTCCTAAGAGAAACTAACGTCAAAGGCGTAAAAGTTGGCAGAATTGAGATGAAACTTTATAAAAACTGGTATTTATGTTCACCAATCTACAGAATGCTAATGTAAAAGACAGTTCATAATTGCTTACTTCTTAGTATTCACTAGAAATCAAAGTTTTTAAGGGTTGAGAATTCTAATTTAAATATGAAATTAAAGCTACTAGAAATAATACAGAAAAACAGCTCAGTATGCTATTAAAATAAGTGTGTTGTGAACAAAGAAGGTATGAGGAATGGATTTGCATTTTGTTAAGGGAAAAGAAAATATTTTTGTCCTAGAGCTAGTTGTTTCTAGATGAGAAAAGTAAGAGACAAAATAATACAGATATAGAAAGTGATGGAAGGATTGTGGAAAAGGAACCCTGAGAAAAGAATTTTGTACACGGTCAGGACTGACTAAACTCAGAATGAATTTAATTACATAAATGGATTTTGTTATTAAAGGTAGACTGGTACACGATTGGATTTGGTTCCTCTGTTGAAAGAACAAAGGTTTCTTAGAACACTGTTTCTGACAATGGATTGTGTGAGTTTCTCTGTCTTTAAGTGATCTATATTTGCTTTTGAAATCTTTTGTCACTGTGGTTATTATTTCACAGTGACATATGATCCTATTTGACCAAGTGTTGATATTTTTGACAAACTTCCCAAATATCAAATTCTAAAGTTCTTTTGACCTCCAGCTAACTCTGGGATGCTTCAAAGGAACCAAGACACCTCAGAGAGCAATGTCAAACTAATTAGCTTATCTGGTATGATAAATTAATCGGTTGGCCAAAAAGTTCATTCGGTTTTAAAGTAAAAACAAAAGACACCACATTTTTCATTTTCACCAAGAACTTTATTTTTTTAAAAATATTTAGGGACCTCCCTGGTGGCACAGTGGTTGAGTCCACCTGCCAATGCAGGGGACATGGGTTCGAGCCCTGGTCCGGGAAGATCCCACATGCTGTGGAGCAACTAAGCCTGTGCACAACTACTGAGCCTGCACTCGAGAGCCCACGAGCAACAACTACTGAAGCCCGTGCACCTAGAGCCCGTGCTCCACAAAAAGAGAAGCCACCGCAATGAGAAGCCTGTGCACTGCAACGAAGAGTGGCCCCCCCTCACCACAACTAGAGAAAGCCTGCGTGCAGCAACGAAGATCCAATGCAGCCAAAAATAAATAAATAAACACACAAACATTTATTTGGCCGTGTTGGGTCTTAGTTGTGGCACATGGGATCTTTAGTTGCAACATGCAAACTCTTGGTTGGGGCATGTGGGATCTAGTTCCCTGACCAGGGATCGAACCTGGGTCCCCTACATTGGGAGTGTGGAGTCTTAGCCACTGGACCACCAGGGAAGTCCCACCAAGAACTTTACTGAACGTATTCACTGTTTTGTTCCACTACCTTCTGCCATTTTTCAGGCAACTTCATAATTCCATCTTCCTAAAACTTTTTATCTTTTTGAGCAAAGAACTGTTCCAAGTGCCTTTTACAGTCTTCCAGGGAATTGAAATTCTTTCCATTAAGAGAATTTTGTAAAGACCAAAATAAATGGAAATCCAAAGTGCCATGTCTGGTGAATATGGCAGATGAATCAGAATGTACCAGCCAAGCTGTAACAGTTTTTGCCTGGTCATCAAAGAAACACGCAGTCTTGTGTTATCCTGATGGAAGATTATGCATTTTCTGTTGACTAATTCCAGATGCTTTTCGTCGAGTGCTGCTTTCAGCTGGTCTAACTGGGAGAAGTACTTTTTGGAACTAATCATTTGGTTTTCTGGAAGTAGCTCATAATACAGGACTCCCTTCCAATCCCACCATATACACAACATCACCTTCTTTGGATGAAGCCCGGCCTTTGGTGTGATTGATGGTGGTTTATTTCGCTTGCCCCATGATCTCTTCCATTTCACATTATTCTACAGTATACACTTTTCATTACCCATCACAATTTGTTTTAAAAATGGGACATTTTTGTTAGGTTTCAGTAGAGAATCGCATGCGGAAATACGGTCAAGAAGGTTTTTTTCACTTAACTTATGAGGAACCCAAACATCAAAGTGATGAACATAACCAAACTGGTGGAAATGATTTTCAGCGCTTGATTTGGATACTCTGACTATGTAGGCTATCTTCCATGTGGTGTAACATTGACTGTTCTCAATTAATGTCTTGATTTGATTGCTGTCAACTTCAAATGGTCTACCTGACCACGGAGCACCATATGGCGAGAAATCTCCAGCACAAAACTTTGCAAACCACTTTTGACACATTCAATCAGTCAAAGGTACTTTATCACAGTACCTTCTCCATACACTGCACAAATCTTTTTTTGCGTTTTAGTTGCGTTTCTACCTTTCTTGAAATAATAAAGCATAATATGCCGAAATTGTTGCTTTTCTTTTCCTCTTCAATATTAAAATGGCTACACAAAAATTCACCAGTTTTGATAGTTTTTTTTAAAATGCACACTGATATGACAACTGTCACAATACAATCTAACAAAATTGTTTCAAATGAAGTTAAAGACAACTAAGTGCTACCAGAGACAACCTATGGAAAAACCGAACGAACTTTTTGGCCAACCAATACTTGCAAAGCACTGCCAAGTAACTAGTGATGAACCTTATGTTATATTGTATGTATAAATGTCATTAATACAGATATTCCAAATTTTATCTGAAATTACTAAAATGTGAGATATCCTGGTATAATGTTATCAATCATAATTCTAGTTATTATCGAAATATCCAAGTTCCTTGTCAACTGCATTGTAATCAGATCTTTAACTATGGCATTTTAAGTCCTGTCATTTATAAATAGTCATTGTTTTATTCTGATGCTTTTATAAAATGAAGATCTTCAAGAAGATTCATAAAAAGGACTTTTAAACAAGTATAAGTTTCTGATAACTTTTAGATCATACCACTGAACTGGGTAAGAAATGACAAAACTCTAACGTAAAACCTACTTCATCCAAATCAACAGGAATTACACGGGACTGAATGAATTTATAAATATGATTTATAATTTTATGACTTTTTTGGGGAAATATATTGGCTTTTCCTCTTTGTTTTCCAGAAAAACTTTTCCTCTATTATGCTATGACCTACAAGTTGATCAAGTATTCTTTTATAAACAAAAATAAAACATATTTTTTCCTCTCTACCTAATCCTTCCATATTTGGCTTCTCCACCTGGCTCTCCTATGGACTTGATGGTTTACTGTGACCAGATTACAACTAGTTATACTAATCACTGTTTTTTCTTTGAATTTTATTTATTTTTTTATACAGCAGGTTCTTATTAGTTATCTATTAATCATTGTTTTAATTTGTTCTCTTTGTTCCTGAATTGTTTATGCTCTGTGTCTCTCTTGGCTGTACTATGACCTTATTAATGTTACTGACTATATTAATTATCCTGTCTATTTTATAAGATTGTCTCTTATCCAATGTGTAACCAGGTCTCCAAAAAAATTAATGATGGCTAAAGGTCTTGAAACAGTTGATCATACACACACACACAAATATATATATACATATATATATATATATATATATACATATATATATATATATATATATAACTCTACACAGGATAACTGTAACAATGCAACTCTCGGTATGGAAAGAAGAAACAAGAGAAAACATTTTCTAGGTCATAGCAGACTAGTAAGATAGGTGATCCAGAGAATTTTAGATTATTAACAGGTCCTAATCCAAAAATTTGAGTGGCCTATCAACAGAATCTTAGCCTGATCTAGGAATGAGCCTTCCTAGCACTGTGGGACAAAATTGGTCATGAAATGCCTCCCAAACGTTGGTTGAATTTATGATCAAGGGGAAGCACTGTGAATGAAAAATGCTGCCCTATCAGTATACAAAGGATGTTGCAGCCATCAAACCAGCAGCCATTGCAGCTACTCCCAACCGTGCACCCTGTGGGGATTCAGAATGGAGAAAAGAAGGATACTGGCCCTAGATAGTTAAGGTGCAAATCAAAGGGATGATTTCAATGAGTCCAGTCTTGCATCTTCCTACATGTAGAAAAGTGTTAAATTCATTAACTTGACATGTCTGGTTTCCCCTAACAGTTTCTTTAATTAACAGTAATCTTTTGATGTTCCAACTATCCGGTTTTTATTGCAAAACTATACATCCTGGTTCCTCCCTTACCTCTTTGGAGCAGTCCCTCAGAGCAATCTGAGAGGCTATCTTCTAGGTTTAAGTCCTCAGAAAATCCGCCAAATAAAACATAATTCTCAACTTCTAGGTTGTGCACTTTTTCAGTTGACAATCTCAATAAATGCAGAAAAAGCTTCTGATGAAATTCAACATCCATTTATGATAAAAACTCTCCAGAAAGTGGGCATAGAGGGAACCTACCTCAACATAATAAAGGCCATATATGACAAACCCACAGTTAACACTATATTTAACGGTGAAAAGCTGAAACCATTCCCTCTAAGATCAGGAACAAGACAAGGCTGCCCACTCTTGCCACTTTTATTCAGCACAGTACTGGAAATCCTAGGGACAGCAATCAGACAAGAAAAAGAAATAAAAGAAATCCAAATTGGAAAGGAAGAAGTAAAACTGTCACTGTTTGCAGATGACATGACACTATACATAGAAAATCCTCAAGATGCCACCAGAAAACTACCAGAGCTCATCAATGCATTCGGTAAAGTTGCAGGATAAAAAATTAATATACAGAAATTGGTTGCATTTCTATACAGTAACAATGAAATATGAGAAAGAGAAATTAAAGAAACAATCCCATTTACCATCACATCAGAAAGAATAAAATACCTAGGAATAAACCTACCTAAGGTGGCAAAAGAACTGTACTGTGAAAACTATAAGATGCTAATAGAAGAAACTGAAGATGACACAAACAGATAAGATATACCGTGTTCTTGAAGTGGAAGACTCCGTATTGTTAAAGTGACTATACTTCCCAAGGCCATCTACAGATTCAATGCAATGCCTATCAAATCACCAATGTCATTTTTCACAGAACTAGAACAAATAATTTTAAAATTTGTATGGCCCCAAATAGCCAAAACAATTTTAAGAACAGAGCTGGAGGAATCACACTCCCTGACTTCAGACTATACTACAAAGCTACAGTAACCAAAACTGTATGGTACTGGCACAAAAACAGACAGAAATCAATGGAACGGGATAGAAAGCCCAGAAATAATCCCATGCACTTATGGTCAATTAATCTACGATGAAAGAGGCAAGAATATACAATGGAGAAAAGACCACTAATTTTAAGAAGGGGTGCTTGGAAAACTGGACAACTACATGCATAAGAATGAAATTAGGACATTCTCTAACACCATATACAAATATAAACTCAAAATGCATTAAAGACATAAATGTAAGACCATATACTACAAAACTCCCAGAGGAAAACACAGGTCAAACACTCCTTGACATAAACCGCAGCATTATCTTTTTGGATTCGTCTCCTAGAGTAATGGAAATAAAACAAAAATAAACAAATGGAACCTAATTGAACTTAAAAGCTTTTGCAGAGCAAAGGAAACCATAAGCAAAATGAAAAGACAACCTATGGAATGACAGAAAATATTTGCAAATGATGCAACCAACAAGGCATTAATTTCCAAAATATACAAATAGTTCATATAGCTCAATACCCAAAACAAAACAAAACAAAAACAACCCAACCCAATCAACATACGAGCAGAAGACCTAAATAGGCATTTCTCCAAAGAAGACAAACAGATGGCCAACAGGCACATGAAACAATGCTCAACATCACTAATTACTAGAGAAATGCAAATCAAAACTACAAGGAGGTATCACCTCACACTGATCAGAATGGTCATCATCAAAAAGTCTACAAATAATAAATGCTGGAGGGGGGTGTGGAGAAAAAGGATCCCTCCGATGCTGTTGGTGTGAATGTAAATTGGTACGGCCACTATGGAAAACAGTATGGATGTTCCTTAAAAGACTAAGAGTTACCACATGATCCAGCAATCCCACTTCTGGTCATATATCTAGAGAAAACTAACTCAAAAAGATATATGCATCCCAATGTTCATAGCAGCAGCATTTACAACAGCCAAGACATGGAAGCAACCTAAATATCCATCAACAGGTGAATGGATAAAGAAGTGGTACACACGTACGTACACACACACACACACACACACACACAATGAAATACTACTCAGCCATAAAAAGGAATTAAATAATGCCATTTGCAGCAACATGGATGGACCCAGAAAGTATCATACTAAGTGAAGTCAGACAGAGAGACACAAATATGATATCACTTATATGGGAAATCTAAAAATTATGATACAAATGAACATATTTACAAAACAGAAACAGACTTACAGACACAGAAAACAAACTTATGGTTACCAAAGGGCAAAGGAGGTGGGAGGGATAAATTTGGAATTTTGGATTAACAGAGACAAACTACTATATATATATAATAGATAAACAACAAGGTCCTACTATATAGCACAGGGAACTATATTCAAGATCTTATAATAAACTATAATGGAAAAGAATCTGAAAAAGAATATCAATCTATCTATATATATGCATAACTGAATCACTTTGCTGTATACCTGAAACTAATACAACATTGTAAATCAGTTATACCTCAATTAAGGAAAAAAAAAACCAACTGAAAAAAAAGGGAAATTGTTCACTAAAACTGAGTGAAAGTGAGATTAAATTTGACTTTGCAAAGCAATCTTAACCAATTATCTGTGTATATAAATAACAAATCACCCTATTGTGAAATCATGACACATTCTCCATACCCAAAGATGATACTCCTGAAAAGGTTCAAGCATTAATGCTTACTGCCTTACATGTTATTAGCACAAAAGCAAATCAATAATTCAGTAGTCTGTTCCTTTAGATTGCAGAAGACACCTCATAACAAGATTTGAATATACATAATGGCATCAATTTATTCTAAGATGGTAGTATTATACTGGTCTATCATACTTTCTCAGTTGGTTCTCCCTGTGACCAATAAAATACTCAGTGGCTAGGATTAGGAATGTACTTTGGGGCCACAAAATAGTATAAATCTAAACAGCCTACATAAAAGATCAAAGCTATGATCTTTGTTAGCAAAGAATTTAACATATGCTATAGCTATTTATCGGCAGCCAAAAAAATTTTTTAACTGTTCAATTTGTTCTCCACCCACCCCCACCCTGTTTTATTGAGATATAATTGACTACTGGTAGCTAAATTTCATACATTTTATGTTAGGGTGTTCTTCCTAGGTACTTAAAGAAATGTGGTCCTACTAGGTTGAGCATACCCTTAAACTATTACTTTATATATCCTTAGCAAAATCTTTTATTTGCATGAACCAAGAGAAACTTCAGACTACTTTCTATGACAAATCACAAATTATTGGGAAATCTGGATTAATGTGATATTATACAAATGCTTCCTTTGTATAGGGCTTAACATCTTACATGATCTCTCCCTATGCCCAAATCCACTGTTCTAGTCTGGCTAACTCTTAATCCCCTCAGATTCAGATCAATTCTATTTCTGGGAAGCTTTCTTGTGCTGCTAAGCCAGAGTGAGCTTCCCTTGCCTGTTGATTCCACAGCATTATGTGCATAGCTCTTCCATAGCAATTATAATTCTATATTGTTATTATCTGGTTTCCTCCAGCACATGATAGCTCCAAACTTATGTTACTGATCTAAGTGACCCCCCCACCCAGGACCTAGTACAGTGCCTGGCATGTAGTTGTCAACAGCTGTTGGTAAAATGCATTCCCATACAAATAAAAAAACAAAGGGCAGAACTTATTTCTAAAGAGCTTAAAAGAGAAAAAAAGTTTTCCTTTTTCTTCCACATCAGGTTTGCAGAAAGATTACTGGGACAGTGTTAGGAAAATAAATGTACTTGCTTACCAAAAAAAAATCAGTATTTAGAGTTCACTGTATTTGCATGTAAAAATTAATTGCTAGGAACAAGAGTTTTTTCCAACATGTGATGTTTCCTGGCACCTATATTTTATATCTTCTATTACGTTAATCGAACTGAAAAAGATTTCAAAATACACTGAACATTTTTAAAATTAAGTTTTTGACAAAGGCTATTCCCTTGGCTACTACTTCAAGGGCTGGAAGGAGCTATAAAATATGAAAGACCTACCAAATGGTCTGCCCAGAAGTACCTTGTATCAAATTATCGGGCTAACAGATGGCAAATCATGAACTTTCACGTTTTCTTTCTTCCACGGGAGTCTCCTCAAACCAAATTTTTTCTCTATGCAGTCTCTAAACATTAACACCCAGTGGCACTGAGAATCCTAGAAGCAGCTCAGTGAGGTCAACTATATTTCCGAAAGCCTAAAGTAGTCATGCAGAACAGTAAAATGGGATCCAAGTGTATTCATTCCTTCTCACTTAACATACATAAAAAAAGGGCATTATTTTCACAGAAAAGGTAAAAACGTATTCTGTCTGATGCTTACCTTTCCTGCACCCATAAGTCTCAAGAACTTTTGTTTTCTTTCTTCATTACCTAAGTCTGCTGCCTCCCAATTGCTAGATCCAAGCTGGAAAAGAAATTAGCCAATTAATCTTTTTTGCATAGTATTAAATATTTAAAAATTTAGAGTCTACCAGTAAATCCCAAGCTTTTTCCCCCTGTCAGTTTTCACTATAAACTGGACTCACTCTTGCTTAGGAAGTTAAGCATATGCATAATATTCGAATTAGAATATACTCCTTTTCTGTTACCTTAAGGGAAAGTCCTTTAGTTCTTTTGCAGCCAGAGATCTGGTTTTCAAAAGTTTATACTATAAGAATTACCTGGAGGGCTGGTTAAAACACAAAGTGCTGGGCTACACTTCAAGAGTTTCAAACTTAGCAGATCTGGTGTGGGGCTTGAAGATTTATTTCACTTCTAACAAATTCCTAAGAGATGCTGATGCTGCTGATGTAGGGTACCACACTTTGAGACCTACTGCCTTAGAGCTTTGCAGGGCCCTAGGGTACCTAATACTTTGAACCCAGGAGGCTGCTACAGCTGTTAACTGAACTTAAAACTCTGGCTATATTGATATTCTAAAGAACAGTACAATATCAGAGTCAACTGGACCCAATTTTAGTTTCTTTTTTGAACAGTTTCCTTATTTGTAAGGACTGATGTGTGAGGACTTTTTTTTTTTTTTTTAATATTTATTTGGTTGGGCCCAGTCTTAGTTGTGGCAGGCTGCCTCCTTAGCTACTGCATGCGAACTCTCAGTTGTGGCATGCATGTGGGATCTAGTTCCCTGACCAGGGATTAAACCCAGGCCCCGGGCATTGGGAGCGCAGAGTCTTAACCACTGTGCTACCAGGGAAGTCCCTGTTAGGACTTTTATTCTTACTTAAAGGTCTTCCAAAGAACAAAGAGAAAATTTACTAATTTTTTTAAAAAAAAGAATAGAACTCATTCTATCTTGTAATTATCAAATGGTCTATTGAACCCTTTTATAAATCTAATATATATTATGGAATCCTAGCGATATTTTTCCCTA
>NW_006773945.1:1870168-1887164 GCF_000442215.2 Lipotes vexillifer | reverse complement strand
ACATATTGAAACAAATTTAAGAATTATTTCATTATAATTCATTAATCATTCCCAAATATGCTTAAAATGACTAAAATAATAAGATAGAAAAGTGGTAGAAAAGTTTTCTCATTGTGTTGTCCAAAGTGCTGCATTATCTTTCAAGAAGACATCACCCCTCTGTTACATGCTTCTAGCTCTCTTTGGACCCAGCTGAAAATTTTAATTTCTACTCATGACAACCGAGTAAAAAACTGAAAACTGACAGGAGGCATTTCACAAGTATTAGACGAATAACAAGGTGAATGCAAAATGACAGGTAGTGTCTAAACTAATGATAATGGCAAACTTAACTGCAATTAAACTATGAGTTTTTGGATGATGAAATACTAGATAACTTTCTCCAACCGGGAGTCAATGAGAGACAAAATAACAAAAATATATGGTACTTTCATCTAGAAAGCCATTCAACAGAAAGAACTTCATCTTGCAATATTTTGCAATATTGCTACAACAGCCTGGACCATCCCGTTTTTCTAAAGAGGTATGTGACTATTTAATATCATCTTTTATGATATTTGTACACCAAAATTTACTTGATATGGTTTGTAAGTGGACAAGTACTGAGGGCAGGTGATTAGAAGGAATATAGAAATGAAAACATTCATTGGATTGATCATTCTAATTGAGTTTATAATCTAAAAATGAAAATGTTTTGCAATTATAGAGCAAAGAAGACAAACCCCATCTGACACAAAACTATGAGCAATGAAAACACTTCAAAAAAATTCTTCAAGTATCATATTTTGATGATGCAAATCCAAGAACTAAAATAAAGCTAAAATCTATTAGAAACAGATTTGAAATCTGAAATTATATGTTTCAGTTTCACACATGACAACTGATAAGCTGTCAGCTATATTCAGAGAATGCTAAACATTTTGGGTACATATATATATATATATATAGTGAAAAATCAAGAAAACTAGGTTTGCTATGGTTAAGTTCATATCAAAATTTCTAATAAAGTTGTTTTTACTATCCTTTTATTCTTCTGAATATTATTCATAAAAGACTAATAGAATAATACATATATCAAACAATGATGACCATCCCTCCTGGGCATATGAGAGTTGAAGTATTTGTACCATACTGGACAGCCACTTATGGCTATTCCTTTTGGCTACCTAAGTTCCAAATCTCTACTTCTTTCCATCTGACAGTTCATATTTTTTCATAGACTAGTTACTTCTTAACTGTTTCTGGCTCAATAGAGTTAAAACAAAACAAAAAACCAAAAAACAAAGTACCAGTGAAGCTTAAGTTCTGATTCTCACTAAATCACTGTTCCCTGGACCTGGCATAGAGTAGCAAGTACCTTGCTCAAGTGCTGCATTCTAAAAAGCACATGGATGCCTGATACATTCTTAGAGATTCTCCACCAGTTACTAAAATTAACCTCCCCATTCCTCTTACTTCCTGAAAGATAGCTTTCAATTCTCCCCTCCAATCAAACCAATGAAACCATTTTTAAGTTGGCTTCATCCTTAATACCATTATAGAACAGCAGTCAATTTACCTCCTCCTCAGTACACACTGTAGTAACTCTTAGAATTTATTTCTACCATTGTCAGCGTTTTCCTACAACTGGATTCAATGATTTGTTACCCCCATTAAATGTGTGAGGTCAGTGGGCAAAGAAAACTTTGATTATCTTTTACATGCAGAGGTTTTTTAGAAATTGCTGACCAACTACACACTATAATTGGGTTATTTTCTAAACGTAGACATATATTTTAAAAACTTAAATATATTATATTCTGGGGCTTCCCTGGTGGCGCAGTGGTTAAGAATCCGCCTGCCAAAGCAGGGGACACGGGTTCGAGCCCTGGTCTGGGAAGATCCCACATGCCATAGGGCAACTAAGCCTGTGCGCCACAACTACTGAGCCTGCGCTCTAGAGCTCGTGAGCCACAACTACTGAAGCCTGCGCTCCTAGAGCCTGTGCTCTGCAACGAGAAGCCCTTGCACCGCAAGGAAGAGTAGCCCCCGCTCTCCACAACTAGAGAAAGCCCGCACACAGCAACAAAGACCCAACGTAGCCAATAAATAAATAAGTAAAATAAATCTATTAGAAATATATATATATTATGCTTAAAAGATTAAAAACACAAGCACTTAAAGATAACTCCCAATTACCAACAAAAATAAAATTAAAGAAACTGACTAAAAAAAAAAATCACTGTCAAGGGACAAGTTACTACTGTATTGCACTAAAATATAGAATTAGCAACATAATCCTTTTCAGATAATGTGTGAAGGTCCTAGGACCTAATCGTGAATTGCAACTGTAACCACCTCTTTTAAAGAGAATGCTTATAGGATTGGAAAAGGTCTTAAAGGTCATCTAGTTTAAAATGACCCCATCAAAAGCTGTAGAGATTTAATTACTTAATCCCTTTAACTTTGTTAAATTACCTAATATCACCTAGAGTTTTGTGTCAAACTAAAAGATTATTTCTTTGATTCTAGCAAAACAGGTGCTTGACATTCTAGCAATCAAGTCACAGTTAAATACCAGGAGGAAAACAATGTAATAGTTTTTAAAAGGGCACCCAGGTTACTCAAAAGCCTAGATACATTCCTGGTAGGTACTGGCCTACCATATTAACAAGAATAGATCTCAAAGCCAGTTGTAGGGAGGAACAGCGGGAATGAATAAATCTCACTATATAACTATTTATCCCCAAATCTTTACTGATTACTAATCTTTCTGCACAGCTAAAATCAATTTCAGTAAAGAGTCTTACTATTCTGGACCTAACCCCACCACTTACCCAAAGAGGGATGAGTCTTAACATCATCTCGTTTGCTACAACTGATGCACTAACAGTGTTCAGTGAGCTTTTTATGGTTCACAAAGTAAAATATTATGAAAGGCACTCAACTGCACTATAGAAAATAAACTCTACACATTCAGAAATTGACAGCACTTTAAACAACCTAAAGAAAACTAGATGTCCTCCCTTCATCACTCTTAACTATGACCTCTCCATCGCCCCCCCCCCCCAATTTCCCCACCAACGTTTTCCTGGCCAGCCGCTCCGCGGCACGTGGGATCCTCCCGGACCGGGGCACGAACGCGTGTCCCCTGCATCGGCAGGGGGCGCCCCCCCCCACCCCCCCCCCCCCCAATTTCCCCATCAACGTTTTCATGGCATTTATCCATTGTATGAAGGACCTAGTTTTACGTTTACTGGTTACTGGTTACTGCAGCGTCCATGACACCGCGCTAGGGGCTAGTACAAACACACAAAAGGCCTAGGATAAACACCAGTTATTCATCTTTGAATTCCCAACACCTGGCACAGCAGTAAATATTTAATGGTTTACTTTAAGGAATGAATGCTTTGCAATTTAAACTGGCAACTGTAGGGGGAGGGAGGAGGGGGAAGAGAGGTACTTGACATCGAAACGGGCTTCTACGTCTCAACGTCTTAGGCCTCAGCACGGTGCGCCAGAACCAAATTATTCCCCTGGTACCATTTTCCCGTTCAATATTTTCTTGGTTTACTCTTAATAGTACAGTTACGTTTAACTCTTAACAGTACATTGCAAAAATAATCCCGGCCAGAAAAATCTGTCCAAATTTGCATGAACATCTTGACTTTATCACAGTAGCATTTTAAGCCTACCTAAAACAGGGAGGATCTTGCCGTTTCTACTGAATAGAAAGGCCCCATAAAGAAGCTTCATCAGCCCCCGAACAGGCAAACATGGTCCCTTGACTAAGCTCTTTCACTTCTCAACCATTCAGGATTTCCTTCCTCGATTCCCCTTCCTACGCAGGCCTCCGGCTCTTAGCATGCGGACCTCTTCAAACATTCCAACTCAAATTAAGCAAAAGGGATATTTCCCATTCTTCTGGGTCCTCCCCCTCGGCCCTCCCCCTTCAGGTCACCTCAGACGCTTCCTCCGTCTTCATCCACCCTTCCCGGCCTACCCCAGCCTTTAGTAGGCCTCAACCCTCCACCACTCCGCCATTGTTATTTACATCGTCGTCTGGGGAGGCTGAACGCTTCACCCCATGCGGATGGGACTCTCTGGCAGCACTCATCGTTGCGGAGACCCCAACAGGAAATGCCGAACCCACTCGCCGTTCTCCTCAGCCGCGGCGCCAGCAGCCTGCAGTCCGCCACCAGCCCAAGGAGCGCCACTCCACAACGCAGAGCCTCTCCGGGTCTTCTCCGCCACTGTCGTCACCGCCGCGTGCGCTCTCCACCCCGGAGCGCCCTGGGAGTTGTAGTTTTCTGGTTCACCACATACCGCCTGAACAAAGGAGACGGAGGGTTGACTAAAACTACAAATCCCAGGAAGCCCAGCGGCGCAGCTCGCGCTGTGTGGCGGGAGTGCCCGCCGAAGCTGCGTCTTCCTCGGCTGGTGGAGTGAGCTTTTCCGCGGGTGGATATGGCGGTGATCCTTGGGCTCAAGCTTCGTCGCTACAGAAAGAGGCCTAGGCTGGCTTTTCGCATTTCCCTGTGAGACGCTGCCCCATTGACAAATGCATTCGTTATAGTTAAGCACCTAGGTTTAAAGGTAATGTTTGAGGCTTATTGAATCCTCACGAGTACAGTCACCGCAAGACAAAAACCTTTCAGAAAAAAATATGGCTCCTACCGTTTCCCCCGTGGTGTTCTCTATTGCTCGTATGTGATTTCTAAATCGGTGGGGCAGCTTTTAAAATACTCCCGCCAAACATTTTCCCGCTTTCTCATTCTCACTGAAATGAGTTCATATTGGTGGTAAATGCCACTTAATTGGCCATTATTGTAACTAGGGTTCATATGAGGGAATCCTGTAAGCTTTACACGCGGCTTTATGTGAAGTGGGAGTGACCCTCTTCAACCTCGCTGCTGCTATGTAGGCTTTGTACTTTGGGGGACTTAGCGAAGTGAAGTCCATCTCTGCGAAAAAGCCCTGTATCTTTTTCTTTTCTTTTTAAGAAATATTAACTTTAAAAAAAAAATTGAGGTGAAATTCACATTACACAAAATTAACCATTTTAAAGTGTACAGTTAAGTAGCACTTAGTACATAAACAGTGCTGTGCAACCGTCACCTCTTCCTAGTTCCAAGACATTTTCATCACCCCAAAAGGAACTGTCAATACCCATTAAGCAGCCCTTCCCCCTTCTCCCCTCTCCCCACCAAGCACTGTCAGAAAGCACTGAATCTATAGGTATTACTAGGATACTGGAGTTTAATTCATGGAATGTCAAGGTATCTGAAGTTTTAACTAGGCCTGAACCTGAACCTCCTTTTTCCTTACTTATTCTGAAGCTTTCTGACCTTGTTCAGAATTTTAATTTTGTTCTAAAACAAAAGTAAGTACAGTCTGTACAGACAATACAGATGAAGAGTGCATTTTGGTACTGAGAGCAGCCTGTGAAACTACTTAACTATTAGCTTCTGATCTCAGCAATTACTCTAGTTTGACTTCCTGTGCAGAAATAGTATTACTTTCCTAGATTTCAGATGATCACTGAATCTTTTATAGAACTGTGACTAGTGGAAGACAGTTCTTTAACTTATGCAATCATGTATTCAAATTTTGCTCTTTTATTTTGGAAGCAAGGGAATAACAATTCTAATTAGGGTAATATTTTAAAAAATCTAAGGTAGGGTCATATTTTATAACCAAGCAAGGGTATCTTTATCAATTAGTTCTGTGGTAAGAATAAACCTTAAATCAAGGAGAAGAGTAAACCCATGAAGAGAAAAGGTATTTTTGGGAAGTGGTTGCTTGCTCTTTACTATTAATTAAATTATTTATAGTGTTTTGCCTAACTCCATGATTCTACCAAGTTTCTATTATCATAACTACAATGAAATACAGTTAAGTAACAGAATTTTCTAGGATGGACTACAGTTCATACTCAAAGGGTTTGGCAGACTATAATATATGTAATTTAGAATCCTTACTTTTGTTATCAATAAACAAATAGGATGGCTGAATAGGTAATGTAGACTTCTGAAAGAATTCTGAAATAAAAAAGGGCCATCAATAAGGTTAGTTAGTAAATAGTTCTAACTTTACTAATTGATGAAAGTCCAGAAAAGTTTAATGAGCTAGTGACCTTTTATTTCTTCACCAGAATTGTTGGTACCTTGATGGCTAAATTTTCAAGTTATCATAAAACAAGATTAAAATCCAAGAAGTAACGTAGGAGATAATAAAGTCTGGATCGTTTCATCAGATTTTATTCAGTTTCATATACAGAAGGCTATAGGTAAGGATGAAATTATGCAGTGTAATAGAACTGCATATGTGGCAGAAAAACTGTAATACTCCTCTTCCTTTTTTTTTTTAACCTCTTCATTGGAGTATAATTGCTTTACAATGGTGTGTTAGTTTCTGCTTTATAACAAAGTGAATCAGTTATACATATACACATGTTCCCATATCTCTTCCCTCTTGGGTCTCCCTCCCTCCCACCCTCCCTATCCCACCCCTCTAGGTGGTCACAAAGCACCTCTGAGCTGATCTCCCTGTGCTATGCGGCTGCTTCCCACTAGCTATTTTACATTTGGTAGCGTATATATGTCCATGCCACTCTCTCACTTTGTCACAGCCTACCCTTTGCCCTCCCCACATCCTCAAGTCCATTCTCTAGTAGGTCTGCGTCTCCATTCCCGTCTTACCCCTAGGTTCTTCATGACCTTTTTTTTCCCCTTAGATTCCATATATATGTGTTAGCATACGGTATTTGTTTTTCTCTTTCTGACTTACTTCACTGTGTATGACAGACTCTAGGTCCATCCACCTCACTACAAATAACTCAATTTCGTTTCTTTTTATGGCTGAGTAATATTCCATTGTATATATGTGCCACATCTTCTTTATCCATTCATCTGATGATGGACACTTAGGTTGCTTCCATGTCCTGGCTATTGTAAATAGAGCTGCAATGAACGTTTTGGTACATGACTCTTTTTGAATTATGGTTTTCTCAGGGTATATGCCCAGTAGTGGGATTGCTGGGTCATGTGGTAGTTCTATTTGTAGTTTTTTAAGGAACCTCTATACTGTTCTCCAGTATAGAGGAGAACAGTATCAATTTACATTGATATCAATTTAACAAATTGATATCACTTTACATTGGCTGTATCAATTTACATTCCCACAAACAGAGCAAGAGGGTTCCCTTTTCTCCACACCCTCTCCAGCATTTATTGTTTCTAGATTTTTTAATGATGGCCATTCTTACCAGTGTGAGATGATATCTCATTGTAGTTTTGATTTGCATTTCTCTAATGATTAATGATGCTGAACATTCTTTCATGTGTTTGTTGGCAATCTGTATATCTTCTTTGGAGAAATGTCTATTTAGGTCTTCTGCCCATTTTTGGATTGGGTTGTTTGGGTTTTTTTGTTTGTTTGTTTTTGTTGTTTGCTTTTTTTGCAGTACACGGGCCTCTCACTGTTGTGGCCTCTCCCATTGTGGAGCACAGGCTCCGGACGCGCAGGCTTAGTGGCCATGGCTCACGGGCCCAGCTGCTCCGCGGCATGTGGGATCCTCCTGGACCGGGCCATGAACCCGCATCCCCTGCATCGGCAGGCGGACTGTCAACCACTGTGCCACCAGGGAAGCCCGGGTTGCTATAGTCTGAAGTCAGGGAGCCTGATTCCTCCAGCTCGATTTTTCATTCTCAAGATTGCTTTGGCTATTCGGGGTCTTTTGTGTTTCCATACAAATTGTGAAATTTTTTGTTTGTTTTGCTTTTTTGTTTTTTGCGGTACGCGGGCCTCTCACTGTTGTGGCCTCTCCCGTTGCGGAGCACAGGCTCCAGACGCGCAGGCTCAGCGGTCATGGCTCACGGGCCCAGCTGCTCCGCAGCATGTGGGATCCTCCCGGACCAGGGCACGAACCCTTGTCCCCTGCATCAGCAGGTGGACTCTCAACCACTGCGCCACCAGGAAAGCCCTTATACAAATTGTAAGATTTTTTGTTCTAGTTCTGTGAAAAATGCCAGTGGTAGTTTGATAGGAATTGCATTGAATCTGTAGATGGCTTTGGGTAGTAGTGTCATTTTCACAATGTTGATTCTTTCAATCCAAGAACATGGTATATCTCTCCGTCTATTTGTATCATCTTTAATTTCTTTTATCAGTGTCATATAATTTTCTGCATACAGGTCTTTTGTCTCCTTAGGTAGGTTTATTCCTAGATATTTTATTCTTTTTGTTTCAATGGTAAATGGGAGTTTTTTCTTGATTTCACTTTCAGATTTTTCATCATTAGTGTATAGGAATGCCAGAGATTTCTGTGCATTAATTTTGTATCCTGCTACTTTACCAAATTCATTGATTAGCTCTAGTGGTTTTCTGGTAGCATCTTTAGGATTCTCTATGTATAGTATCATGTCATCTGTAAACAATGACAGCTTTACTTCTTCTTTTCCAATTTGGATTCCTTTTATTTCTTTTTCTTCTCTGCTGTGGCTAAAACTTCCAAAAATATCTAGAATAATAGTGGTGAGAGTGGGCAACCTTGTCTTGTTCCTGATCTTAGTGGAAATGGTTTCAGTTTTTCACCATTGAGGACGATGTTGGCTGTGGGTTTGTCATATATGGCCTTTATTATGTTGAGGAAAGTTCCCTCTATGCCTACTTTCTGCAGTGTTTTTTATTATAAATGGGTGTTGAATTTTGTCGAAAGCTTTCTCTGCATCTATTCAGATGATCATATGGTTTTTCTCCTTCAATTTGTTAATATGGTGTATCACGTTGATTGATTTGCGTATATTGAAGAATCCTTGCATTCCTGGAATAAACCCCACTTGATCATGCATTCCTGGAATAAACCCCACTTTAATGTGCTGTTGGATTCTGTTTGTTAGTATTTTGTTGAGGATTTTTGCATCTATGTTCATCAGTGATATTGACCTGTAGTTTTCTTTCTTTGTGACATCTTTGTCTGGTTTTGGTCTCAGGGTGATGGTGGCCTCGTAGGATGAGTTTGGGAGTGTTCCTCCCTCTGCTATATTTTGGAAGAGTTTGAGAAGGATATGTGTTAGCTTTTCTCTAAATGTTTGATAGAGTTCACCTGTGAAGCCATCTGGTCCTGGGCTTTTGTTTGTTGGAAGATTTTTAATCACAGTTTCAATTTCAGTGCTTGTGATTGGTCTGTTCATATTTTCTATTCCTTCCTGATTCAGTCTTGGCAGGTTGTGCATTTCTAAGAATTTGTCCATTTCTTCCAGGTTTTCCATTTATTGGCATAGAGTTGCTTGTAGTAATCTCTCATGATCTTTTGTATTTCTGCAGTGTCAGTTGTTACTTCTCCTTTTTCATTTCTAATTCTCTTGATTTGAGTCTTCTCCCTTTTTTTCTTGATGAGTCTGGCTAATGGTTTATCAATTTTGTTTATCTTCTCAAAGAACCTGCTTTTAGTTGTATTGATATTTGCTATCGTTTCCTTCATTTCTTTTTCATTTATTTCTGATATGATCTTTATGATTTTTATGATCTTTATGATCTTTATGATCATAAAGATATGATCTTTATGATTTCTTTCCTTCTGCTAACTTTGGGGTTTTTTTGTTTGTCTTTCTCTAATTGCTTTAGGTGCAAGGTTAGGTTGTTTATTCGAGATGTTTCCTGTTTCTTAAGGTAGGATTGTTTTGCTATAAACTTCCCTCTTAGAACTGCTTTTGCTGCATCCCATAGTTTTTGGGTCGTCGTGTCTCCATTGTCATTTGTTTCTAGGAAAAGTGTCATTTGTTTTGATTTCCTCTTTGATTTCTTCAGTGAGCACTTCGTTATTAACTAGTGTATTGTTTAGCCTCCATGTGTTTGTATTTTTTACAGATCTTTTCCTGTAATTGATATCTAGTCTCATAGCATTGTGGTTGGAAAAGATACTTGATACAGTTTCAATTTCCTTAAATTTACCAAGGCTTGATTTGTGACCCAAGATATGATCTATCCTGGAGAATATTCCAGGAGCACTTGAGAAGAATATGTATTCTGTTGTTTTTGGATGGAATGTCCTATAAATATCAAATAAGTCCATCTTGTTTAATGTATCATTTAAAGCTTGTGTTTCCTTATTTATTTTCATTTTGGATGATCTGTCCATTGGTGAAAGTGGGGTGTTAAAGTCCCCTACTATGAATGTGTTACTGTCGATTTCCCCTTTTATGGCTGTTATTATTTGCCTTATGTATTGAGGTGGTCCTATGTTGGGTGCATTCTTCCTTGTTTTTAAAAACAAGAAGATACTCTAAAATACCTTCTTCAGGATTGGAACTGTTCCATCTTCATTTTTTTTGTTTCTTTGTCTTCTAGAACAATGCCTGCCACAGGGTAGTTAATATTTTTTTAATTAATATAGGAAATATGAAATTATACAGTGTAACAGAGTTGTATCTTATATAAGGCCCAGAAACTCTGCAGTGTCCTTCTTTCTTGGGTAGTAAAGACAAGGAGAGGAGACCCTGTTACTAATAGGATTTTAAAATAATTTTCCTGAGTATAGAGACCATGCCTTCCTCAGTTTTATATACTCAATGCTTAGCATGTAGTAGGCATTCATAAATGTTTGTTGAGTGCATACATTGATATCCTTCAACTAAGGGGAGTCATACCTGAGCATAGTTAAGAAACCTAAAGAAGAAATAAAAGCTCTGTACAAAAAAAAATCTGCTGTTTTACTTGAGACTAAAAAAAATTCCTGAAGCCATTATTATAACTATTATATATTGAATTCTACTATGTGCTATATACTTTGCTAGGTGCTTTTTAAATAACTGATCTCAAAGCTTCACGACAATTTGCAAGAACTTTTATTTTATAGATAATGAAGCTTAAGAAATGTTAAATACTTTCCCATAATCATAGAGCTACCAAGCGAGTGGCTCAGCTGGGATTGAGTCCTTAAGTCTGTCAAACTCCAAAAACCCATGCACTTTCCACTGTGCCAGTATAACTCAACATTTATATAGGGTGCTTAGTATGTGTCAGGCGGTGTGCTAAATTTCTGGAAAACCAGAATAAATAATGGGTAATCCCTTACCTCAAGGAGTTTACTGCTTGGTGGGGGAAGAATGATTAAATGGCACCAGTAAGTTACAGCAGTTCATTTTAGCTGAGGGAAAAGGGGAAATTCTTCCCCAAAAGTTTTTGAGCTAGGCCTTGGAAAACAGTGGAGGCAGGGTGGGACATGTATTTGGAAATGGTTAGTGTCTTGTGTGACTGAAACCTGATAAGCACAGAAGTATCATATTCCGAGACAAAACTCTGTAGCCTGATCAAAGCCAGCCTGATCAAAGCCTTGAGTTTTAGTTTTCCACTCTGTCTGTTCAGGTTCAAATCATCTGTTTAATAGATTTATTATATCCTTCTCCCGTCCTTGAATAGTTCCCCAGTTAAATCCATTTTACACATCATGGCCGGATCCATCATCTGAAAATGGAATGTAGACACTCTCCTGCTCAAAAACTTCTGGAGCTTTCCATTTTATACAGATTTAAGTTGATATAATTAAGCCTATAATTAAGGGTCTGTATTCTGACCTCAACATCCATTCCAATATTATTTTCTACTGCTACCTTTTATTTATCTTGGTTAGTCTGTCATAATTATTTACAACAAAAATATATGTGCTATCACAGAGGTATGAACAAAGATATATGTCTTGCTGGCTATTCTAGGCTGTAAGATTCTTTTGGATAGGATCTAAGATTAGCATCATGTCTTGTGTATAAACCATGATTCAATAAAATTTTATTAATATATGAATGGAGGTGGTGAGAGAGGAGTAGGTTTATGTGGTAAGAAGTTTTTAATTTTAGACATGTTAAATTTAAAGTATTAGTGGAATACCAAGTGCAGTTGTCTAGTAGACGGTTAGAAATATGGGCTTCAAAGTTAGGAGAGAGCCATAAATGTGGAAATCACCCATCTAGATATCATGGGCAAACTAGTAGAGGGATTGCATTCACCCAGTGAACATGTAGAAGACAGTTACTTGGAAAAGAAAAAAAAAAAAGTAGAATGAGGAAGAAGAGTCTGAGATTAAAAGATAGATAGTTTTTTCTCCAAAATCACTTTGCTGTTCTTGCCAACTATAAAAGTAGTATGTGAATATGAGGCTCAATAAATTATGGTAATCCATACAGTGAACTACCATGTAGCCATTAAAAAGAAAGAGGAAGCTCTGCAGGTTCTGAAATGGGACGATCTCTAAGATACATTGTTGAATGAAAAAAGGAAGATACAAAACAGTGTATACATTACACTGTATTTGTATTAAAAAGACAGAAAAGAATTAATATATATGCATCAAATATGTCAACAAAGATACCCAAGAAGTAACTGCTAATATTTGTAGACTCCATGCTTGTGGTGGTGGCTGGGGGCTGAGTGCACTGGTAGCAGCAAGACTTTTCACCATCCTTTTTGTATCTTTTGAATTTTAAATTACCTGAATCTATTAGCATATTAAAAATTAACCATAAGTGAATACATAAGTAAATAAAATTAGATTTTAAACAAGTCAGAGTCACAAAGGTAAGCAGACTTACACGAAGATAAAACAACCCTTTGTAGAAAATGTGGAAAATGAAGAGGAAATAAAAATCACTCATAGTGCCATAGTTGTGAGGTGACTAGTTTACATCTAAATGTAAATCCTTCTAGTTTCTTTTTTCTATTAATTTGGAGGATATACATTTTGTTTTCAATATTATTAATGGTTATACTTTAGTTTTTATTCTAACCAAGATTAAAACAATATCTCAGTGTCTCCTGACTCCCCTGTCAAATGTGTGAAGAATTTAACACTTTTCCTTTTGCCCTTTTCTTCCCTCCCTCACTTTCAGGATAATATAATTTAGGATTTAGGTACAGATTTTTGTTATTGCATCAGTTTTTATTTTATAAATATTTTCCATCAATAATATTTTGGCATAGCTTTAGGCTTTTTAAATAACAGGTTTATTGAGATATAATTCACATACCACATAATTCACCTATTTAAAGTACACAATTAAATATTTTTGTAATATAGTCACAGAGTTGTGCAGTTATCACCAAAATCAATTTTATCATCTTCTAAAGAAACCATGTATCCATCAGCAATTTTTCCTTCCACTTCCCCAAGCCCTAGGCAACCACTAATCTACTTTCTGAATCTATAGATTTGCCTATTCTAGCCATTTCATATAAATGGAATCATACAATATGTGGTCTCTTGGGATTAAGTTTGACTTAGCATAACGTTTTCAGGGTTCATTCATATTGTGGCATGTATCAGTACTTTATTCCTTTTTATAGCTGAATAGGATTCCATTGTGTCATATACCACATTTTGTTTATTCATTCATCACTTCATGTGCATTTGGGTTGTTTCTACTATTTGGCTGTTATGAATAATGCTGTTATGAACATTTATATACAAGTTTTTGTGTGAAAATGTTTTCAGTTCTCATAGGTATATGTCTAGGAGTGGAATTGCTGTGTCATGAGGTTACTCAGTGATTATCTTTTTGAAGAACTGTCAGATTGTTTTCCAAAGTGACTGTGCCATTTTACATTCTCACCAGAAATGTTTGAAGGGTCCAGTTTCTCCACAGCCTGGGCAATACTTGTTATTATCTGTTTTTTTTTTTTATTATAGCTATCCTAGTGGATGTGAAGTTACCTTCAGTTTTGAAACCAAATCTTTGAGATGTTTTGTGGTAAAATATGAGGTGTGCAAAACACCAAGTATACCAATGGCTTTGTATACTAATGACATTGTATTAAAGTCCAGAGAGAAAGAGATAAAATCTTATTAATTTACACCAATGGCTCTCAAACTTTAGTGCGCATTGGAATCACCTGGAAGATTTTTTGTGAAAGCTTATATTGTTGGGCCCTACCTGAGTTTCTTAATCAGTTAGGACTGTGATGTGTCAGAAGATTTTGTAACAAGTTTCTGGATGCTGCTGCTGGTCTGAGGACCACATGTTTCGAACCAGTGATTTGACAAACATGTTGGTAATGCTTCCTTTGTGCCCAGTTTCTTCCTTAAGTGTTTTATATATGTTAATATCTCATTTTACAGGTGAGGAAATTGAGGCATATACAGATTAAGTAACTTGCCAAGGAAATGGAGGCATATAAAGGTTAATAACGTGCTCAAGATCATGTATCTAAAAACAGTAGAGCTGACTGATGGCTTGCTCTGGCTGTAATGTTTATGTTCTTAATCACTATGTTATGCTGCTACATGTAGAGTTAATTCACACATGGCATACAGGATATTTATTGAATGAAAACTTGCAAATAATCAATTTCCTACAAATTTGTGATGCTCAATTCCAAGAAATAATTGTTCTTTTTCAAGACAATAATCCAAAAAATTAAGGATTCCTTCAATGTGCTTGTGTCTAGTAGTTAATCACTTCATTCATTACCGTGTCCAGTAATTATTAAAATATTTTTGTGTTTATGTTTTTATGATATTTTATCTTTTATGTAAGGTAGGACTACTGTGAATTATAATTTTTATAACAGCAAATATTGTTGAATATCTAAGTAGTTATATGACCTTGGAGTGTCACTGAAATACTTTGGGTTTCAGTTTCTTAGTCAAACTATGCTTCTATGATTTGGATTTAGTTGTTCCACTGTAATACTCAGATGATGAAAATCATTTTTTAGTTGAGAAGGGAAATTTAGTTCAGATGGAATTTTCTCAGTTTTAAGATTTTCTCCCTTAAAATTTTCTCAACTTTAGAAAAGTTACCGATGGAAAAACAGAGTTGATCATGCTTTATTTGACAGCTTGTTTCTCTATGGACATTTGTGTTTGGGCCTATGATTTTATATTGAATTACTCATCATTTCTTTATACAGTTTTTCCTATTTTGTATATCAGTATTTCATGATGTTTTATAATTTATTAATGTTTTATCATTTAGACTGGTCTGAAGTTTCTAAAGCTTGTACTACCTCAAATATTTTGTGATATACCTTGACCATATACAAATTAAATTCAGCACACTTTACTAAATATTTCTAGGGGATGCATAAGAAAGAGCATTAAAGAAATTAAAATTTTAATTGTGGTAGTTTTAATTCAGTTTACTAATTAGTAAACTGTATCAGAAAAATTTGTCAAAGACTTGGAAATGGACAAAAAAAAATCACTGGGTTTCTTTTCAAGGGAATGCTGAATGTTTAGGGACCCTAGAGGGTTTATATGATTCTATATGAGTGTGTACTTTTTGTCATGTTTGATTGACTAGGCTATTTTACAGCTCTGTAGGGATAAAAGTTAAATTGTAGAAAACTGAAAACAATGCAAATGTTTTCTGCCCATAACAATGTAATTGATTCCTATTCTTGGCAATGCAAAACAATTTTTTTCCAGTAGAGAATATAAATCTCTGTAAGTCAGATTCTATTATGAATTGATTTTCACTTCTTACTGGTTTCCTCGTTAATATGTTAAATAAAATCCCTGGCACTTAACATTTTAACTCATGATTGCTGTTCTTGTTGTTTGTATTTATATGAGAG
This sequence comes from Lipotes vexillifer, assembly GCF_000442215.2. Classification (NCBI taxonomy): domain Eukaryota; kingdom Metazoa; phylum Chordata; class Mammalia; order Artiodactyla; family Lipotidae; genus Lipotes; species Lipotes vexillifer. The sequence goes on along the minus strand of NW_006773945.1, from coordinate 1,871,615 downwards.
TCATGATTTTACCATTTGGGAAGCTATACTTTAGAATTTTTAACTAATAAAATGCACATGTAAATAGCTAAATGTAAGCATATATGTATATGAATTTTTAAGAAGTACTCATATGATGTGCTGGAAGTATTAAAACAGCTCTTAGTCCGCCTGCCGATGCAGGGGATGCGGGTTCGTGCCCCGGTCCGGGAGGATCCCACATGCCGCGGAGCAGCTGGGCCCGTGAGCCATGGCCGCTGGGCCTGTGCGTCGGGAGCCTGTGCTCCGCAGCGGGAGAGGCCACAACAGTGAGAGGCCCGCGTACTGTAAAAAAACCAAAACAAAACAAAAAACAGCTCTTAATTTTTAAACTATGAGCAGCATTTTCCCTTATTACAAACAATGCATGTACACTTAAGATAAATTAAAATATATTCATAAGCAAGAAGAAAATTAAAAAATAAAAACATTTATGATCTCACCACCCAGAAATTATAACTGTTATGACCTTGGAATTCAGTGTTTCAGACTTATATTTTGTGTTTCTTTAATTTTTTTCTAAAATAGGATAAGATTGTATCCCGTATTGATTTAAATGATTTAAGCCTTTTTTTTAAAACTTAAGAGTATATAAATGAGCACCTTTTTGACATTTAGTTTTTGAAGATTGTATTTCAGCATTTCTAAGGAGAGGGAGCTAACAAAGCTTCCTGTCAGCAATTTTAGTTCTAATAACTTTGCAGGTGACATGTCATTATGTTAAAAATGAAAGGATGTTAAGTAGGCACATGAAAGCACCAAATACAGAAGAAATTAAAGCAAAAATATTTTAATACTCTATATTCGAGAGATGGTCACTCTGTATGGGATCTCAGAAGTCTGCCTATACACATTACCATGATGAATGAAATCTTTTTTTTTTAATTGTTTTTGTTTTATTTTAGAAAAGAAGCTGGCATGGAGGTTATTGGGGGATTTTAAGGGTGGGGAAGAACCCAAGACTACAAAGGAAATGAAGCCTGGAAAATCAGTATGGTAAAGCAGTCCTATCCTAGCTGTTAACATTTAAAAAGCCCTTTCAAGGACTATAGAAATAAAGGCTACAAATGTCTGGAGCTTGAAATGGCTTTTATACTTTTGAACCTGTTATGAAAGCTTTTCTTAGAACTCTCCTTCCTTCCCCTCCCCCAAAACAAAATAGTTAAAAAAAAAAAAAGAGATTAAACAGGAAAAGACCAGACATAATAAAGGATGTTACCATAGCTTATTTTAAATTTCTGAGCCAGAAGAATGGCTTCTTCTTAAGATAGAAAGAAAGAAAGAGAAAGAAAGAAAGAAAGAAAGAAAGAAAAGAAAGAAAAAAGAAAGAAAGAACAAAGAGGAAGAATTGCTTCAAAGTCTGAAGGAAACAAAGAGAATAAGTGGTTATAGCCTTGAATCTTGTGAATTGCTGGTAGCTCAAATGTAG
>NW_006773945.1:1866518-1870158 GCF_000442215.2 Lipotes vexillifer | reverse complement strand
GCAGGAATCAACACTTTGATTTTGTTGCTACTAAACTGGTTTATGCACAAGTTACAAAAGTGAAAGAGAAAGAGGCAATGTGCATTGAGACTGTTCTGTTTTTAATACAGTATTTGGTTGAACACAAATGTTCTGTATGTTTTCATAAAGAGTAAGTTTTAAAAAAAATGTTCAAAGGACATGGATTGCTAATTCTTATAAAGTTCCTCACCAGAAGGCTGAGTATGATGTTCCTTCCTTGTTTTATGATTTATTCATTATTTTATTATAACAGAAATGGAAGAATGAATGACCAACTTGTATTTTTGTCCTTTTAGCATTATAAACCATCAAGATTATAGAGGGACTCCAAGTCTTTCTAATGGAGGAGTCTAACTCTACTTAAAAACCTTTAAAGTCCTTCCATGTAATATGGAAGTTCTGAATTTTAGTCCTATCACTGCTATCAATTTAATCATGGCCATGTCACCTAAACTCTCTTAGAGCCAAACTAGTTTATTTTTCTTCCATCTGCAAAGCTCTGTAATTCTGTGAATTTAAAAACTGTGAAAGTATTGTTAAGGATAAAATCTGCTTTAAAAAGCAAATATCAATTTAAAAAAAGATTCCTAAATTTCAGATGATGTCTTAATTTAACTAGTAATATAAAATGAAATTTTAGTGTGACCACAGAATTTTATTTTTTGAATTTTTTTAATAGAAATACTATAGATATACAGAAAAGTGTACAAATTCTAAGTATATAATTCAGTGTCACAAAATAAACATATCTATGTGATCACTGCCCAGGTCAAGAAATAAAACATTTTGGGACTTCCCTGGTGGTGCAGTGGTTAAGAATCTGCCTGCCAATGCAGGGGACACAGGTTCGATCCCTGGCCCAGGAAGATCCCACATGCCACAGAGCAACTATGCCTGTGTGCCACAACTATTAGCCTGCGCTCTGAGCCACAACTACTGAGCATGTGTGCTACAACTACTGAGCCCATGTGTCACAACTACTGAAGCCTGCATGCCTAGAGCCCGTGCTCCGCAACAAGAGAAGCCACCACAATGAGAAGCCCGCGCACTGCAATGAAGAGTAGCCCCTGCTCACTGCAACTAGAGAAAGCCCACACGCAGCAACAAAGAACCAACACAGCAAAAATAAATAAATAAATAAATAAATAAATAAAATGGTTAACTTATAAAAGAAAAAAGAAATAAAATATTTTAAGTGCCCCTTAAGTCTTCCCTCCCAGTTACTACCTTCTCTTCCTTCCCAAAGATAGCTGTCTTGACTTTTAAGAACATAAATTAATTTTCCCTGTTTTTGAGTTTTATTTAAATAGAACCATACAGTATGTATAATTTTATATCTAGCTTCTTTTATACAATGTTGTATTTGAAAGTACGTGGTAAAATTTAAGGTGTTACCATGATCATGATCATGATCATCATCACCATAAGGAGAATTTAGTTTTTTGTAAGAGGAGGAGGGATAAACAGTTTAGGTTACAGTAGAATTCTATTTATTACAGTTGGGCCAGTGCTGTACTATAGAAATAAAAAGTAGTCACAAATATGAGTCATGTATGTAATTTAAAATTTTTAGTAGTCACACTAAAAAAAAGAAACAATGTTAATAATGTATTTTATGAAAATCAATATATCCAAAATATTACTGTTTCAACATGCAATCAATATAAAAACTATTGAGATAGTTAACATTATTTATTTATACTAAGTCTTCAAAAATCCAGTGTGTACTTTATTTTTTTTAATTAATTAATTAATTAATTAATTAATTAATTTTTGGCTGCGTTGGGTCTTCGTTGATGAGTGCCAGCTTTCTATGGTTGTAGTGAACAGGGGCTACTCTTTGTTGTGCTGCGCGGGCTTCTCATTGCGGTGGCTTCTATTGTTGCAGAGCACAGGCTCTAGGTGCATGGGTTTCAATAGTTGTGGCATGTGGGCTCAGTAGTTGTGGCTCGCAGGCTCTAGAGCACAGGCTCAGTAGCTGTGGCACATGGGCTTAGTTGCTCTGCGGCATGTGGGATCTTCCCTGACCAGGGTTTGAACCCGTGTCTCCTGCCTTGGCAGGTAGATTCTTAACCAGTGCACTGCCAGGGAAGTCCCCAGTGTGTACTTTATACTACAGCACATCTCAGTTAGGGGTAGTCACATTTCCAGTAGCCCAATAAGCCACAGGTTGCTATTGGCTACTATATTGGACAGCACAGGTTAGGGGCTTTCCATGATAGAATGGGAGAGTGCTCAGTGCTGTACAAATTTGATATTATTAACTCATGCTTTTAGCTATATTCCACTATAATGTATACTAATAGTGGGTTGTTAGTTTATGTTTGAGATAGGATTTTGAGTTTCTAAAGTGAATAAGAAAGAGCTCTGAACTCTACCACTGAAATTTATTTTTTGAAACTTTTCCAACAGGACTGTTTTGCCAGACTTTAAATGACAACTTTTAAATCAGAACCTTAAACCTATAGGAGTCCAGTATATTCTGAAGTAATTTGCATACTAATGAGCAGCAGCAAGAGAGACATTTGGTGGACTAAAAAGACCTAATGAAAATTAAGAGACACAGGCACTTCCCTGGTGGCACAGTGGTTAAGAATCCGCCTGCCAATGCAGGGGACACGGGTTGGAGCCCTGGTCCGGGAAGATCCCACATGCTGTGGAGCAACTAAGCCCATGTGCCACAACTACTGAGCCTGTGTGCTGCTACTTCTGAAGCCCGCATGCATAGAGCCAGTGCTCCGCAACAAGAGAAGCCACCGCAATGAGAAACCCACGCACTGCAACGAAGAGCAGCCCCCACTTGCAACAACTAGAGAAAGCCCAAGTGCAACAACGAAGACCCAATGCAGCCGAAAAAAAAAAGAAAACCAAGAGACACAACATTCAGAGCAACTGGTAAGTAAATAACAAAGGTTATATAATAACTGTGAAATTTTAATGAGGGAAAAACAATAGACATGACTTGACTGTATGAAAATAACTTTGCTGTAAACTGAATGTTTATGTCCCCCCAAATTCATATGCTGAAACCTAATCCCCAATGTGATGGTATTTGGAGGTAGGGCCTTTGGGAGATGATTAGGTTATAAGGGCAGAGCTCCCTTGACCCTTCCACCATGTGAGAACACAGCAAAAAGACAGCCATCTATGAACTAGGAAGTGGGTTCTCACCAGACACCAATCTGCTGGGGCCTTGATCTTGGACTTCCTAACCTCCAGAACTGGTAGAAATAAATGTTTGTTTTTTAAGTCACTGAGTCTATGGTATTTTTGTTATAGCAGTCCAAATGAACTAAGACAAACTTTGAAAGTTTAGCATAGTAACTTTAGGGAAGTTGGAACTCATACAAAATTTCCATAGAAGCAGATTTTTTTTTTTTGAGAACAATGCTATAAATAATGTCTTGTTCACTAGGATAGCCTACATAAATCTATCTGAACTGTAATATAGCTGAAATATTTATCATTTGCAGTAATAAATACTATTATAATGCTAAAAGTAAAAGATTTGTATTTTATAGTTTTTAATACTTTTGAAAAATTATGTAGAATTCTTTAGAAGATGAGGAAGGAGGTAGATGATGACAAAGCTGTTTTTTTTTTTTTTTTTTTTTTTTTT
>NW_006773945.1:1842523-1866433 GCF_000442215.2 Lipotes vexillifer | reverse complement strand
CCCGCGTCTCCTGCATCGGCAGGCGGACTCTCAAGCACTGCGCCACCAGGGAAGCCCGACAAAGCTGTTTTTAAGGACTAAATGGTTAATGATAGAGCTTAATTTTTCTAAATTTTTTTCATGGACGTTTAAATATATATACACAAGTAGACAGAATAGTGGTATTGATACTCTGTGTTTAGTAGGGAAGGAAAAGTTGTTGGTGAGAAAAGTTGGATTAAAGTTTTCTCCATCAGTCACCAGGTGACAATCGCAGCTTGAGATGGTTTAGTAGCTATATGATTTGTGTTCTGGAGGAGTGGAAGGAGCTGGAGGTAGTATGTAGTTGTGACAGTGTCGACTGCATTGATTCATGAACTGAGTAGGTAGACATATGGCTAAATGCTTTACAAATCAGAAATTAGATTCCAGAAGTAGGCAGTATAGGATTCCTGGGTTTGATTGTTTCTTCTTTAACCTGTGGTTATTACTAACTGTGGATATTTTGCTTAGTTTCAAAATTACATGAATTTTATATTTTGCATGAATTTTAGAGAGTTACTGGCTATTGGGAAAACTTACAGTAGATTTTTAGGGACAAAGTATAATTCCCTAAGAAAGTTTATTCTAGATGTATTATCCATATGAAAACTTTTTGTTTATATTGTGAAGTAAATGATTTATGTAATGTAAAATAGAGAACCATTTGTCTATATTTTCAAATTTTTCTTTAAAAACAAAAACAACTATGTAAAAGATTTTGACAAATCAATGCTTCGTGTACCACTATTTTATATATGTATGTGTATGTACAAATATATAGGTGTATATCTATACCTTTCTTGTATTATCTGATGTTGTAAATGGTTGCAAAAGTTTTTAGTGGTATTTTTGGCCACTTTGTGGAAAACTTCTTAGTCATATTTTTGGATGGGGCTATCAGCATAAAGCAATGTGGTCTAGAAGAAAAAGCCTGAATCAGAAGTAAGAAAGCCTGGAGTTATTATGGTTCTGTCACTTATTACGGTGTGATCTTGGGTAAATAAATTGTCTTTCTGGATCTCAGTTTTTACTTGTGTAAAAAGAGAAGTTTGGACTAGATAATTTCTAAGGTCCGTTAAGGTCGCAGCATGATATAGTGAAAAGAATATTGGTTTTAGAATCAGACATATTTGGTTTTCATTCATTCAGCAAGTATTTATTGAGAGCTATATTGTGCCAGGCACTGGAAATACTAATAAACAATATAAATCAATCAACTAATTAGTCTCTACCTTTATAGAGCTTATTTCTGTTTTGGTAGACAACAAAAAGACAAGTACATAAAACAATTACAAAATTTAATAAGTACCATAAGGAAACAAACAAGGGATTCTTGACAGTGTGGTTTGGGACTGTTTCTTTGAGGTTGTGACTAAGGAGGAAAAGGAGCTAGAATTAATAGGGAAGTGTTTTAGGTAGAGGGAACAGCATCTGCAAAGGCCTTGAGGCTGGGAAGAACCTAGTGTGTTCTGGGTGCTGAAAGAAGAGCATTGTGAATTAGAGTGTAGTGAAAAGATAGGAGAATGGCATAAGATGAGGTTGGAAGGATAGGCAGGGTTTTGTAGATCATGCTATGGAGTTTGGATTTTATCCTAAGTGCCATGGTAAGCCTTTGCAGGGTTTTTAGCAGAAGAGTGATTGATTTGATGTTTTAAGAAACTAACTCTTATTACAATATAAAGAATGGATTAAAGGAGGTTTGAGTAGAAGTGAAGCTTTTGCACAGTCCAGTTGAAAAATAATGAGGACCTGAGTTAAGGTGGTATGGTGGAGATGGAGAAATGCAGAAAAATTTAAGATACATTTTAGAATTAGAAACAGCAGAACTTTCTGATGAATTGGACATTGGGGATGATGGAAAGGAAGGAATAAAAAATTATTCTTAGGTTTCTGACTTGAACAATTGGTAGACAGAATTTCTCTTTACTCAAATGGGGGAAGATGAACAGATTTGAGTGAGTAGGTATCATGATTTCTTTTTCGATTTCTTTGTTGGACACAATAAGTTTTCAATGTCTTTGACATATTTAGGTGATGATGTCAAGAAACAGAGTAGGTAATTAAATATTGAAATATGAAATTCATATAAGTCAGGTCTAGAGATACATATGTGGAAGTCATCAGCATAAGGCTAGTATTTAAATCCATGGGAATGGGTGTACTATTCCAAGAAAAGAGACAAGTCTCAGGAGACTTTGGCCTGGGTCTGAGGAACTCTAGAACTTACAAGTCAGGTAGAAGAGGTAGATTCAACAGTGGAGACTAAGAGGTAGTGGCTAGCGAGGATGAAATAAACCAGGAGAGTATGGTATTCATAGATGAAGAGGTCAGTGTTTCAGGAAGGAAGGAGGTGTTGATTGTGTTGAATGCTGATGAGAAATGCAAGTAAGATGAGCACAGAGAAATGACCACTGGATTTGGCAACACTTGATTTGAATTCTGGCTCTGCTACTTTCTATCTGTGTGAACTTGAGCACTTCATTTCATATTATAGAGCCTCAGTTTTCTTCGGGACGGGGAATAACAATACTTCTCTCACACAGCTCTTGTAAAGTACATGATGAACTAACATGTCTTTACCTGGAGTTGTGCCTGACAAATCTGGGATGCTCAGTTGATACTAATTTCTTTCTTCTCTAGGTGTGTGATACCTTTTGAAAACTTAGAGTATACCTATCCCTTGCTTAAAGATGTTAATTTGTTTCTGAAAATTCTTCTGTTTAGTGAAAAGCCATAAAATAAAAAATATTTCCATTAATTTTAATGGTAAAAATTATGATATGTATTATCCCAACCCAAGATACCCAGGCTTTTTACAGATAGAAAAATATATTATTTGAGGAACAATGAAAGCAAGTTTGTATAAATGATAGATAACATTTGCAAGCAAATAAATGTAGATTATACATAAACTATAAAATAATAAAGTTTTATTGTATTTGTTGAAGGAGGAGAAGAAGAATGGATAATGGATGGTGGCTGGTGGAAGAGGAGGTATTCATTCTTTGGAAGGTACGTTCTTTCTGTACCATTTCCCCATCAACTTTTTAGCCTTTTAGGGGCTCATAATTATCTTGTCTTCACATGAATTTAATATGAACATATGGCACACTTTTAGAGTTTTACAAGATGCTACATCTTCATTGTTCATTAGCAAGGCAGAACATTTTGGGTCATGGTACAAAATGCAGAATTTTCCAGATGATATTGTCTGACTAGAAATTGTTAAGTTCGGTAAATTAGTGAGTGTTTTTGCCTGAAAGAGTAATATCAAAATATCACGTCTTATGGTATATTTATTTAGTGTGTTTTTGGGTGAAAAAGTTATTCTGGGAAAAAAAAGATATCATTTGAAAAGTAATACTTTTTTAGAGCCGTTTTAAAATAATAAGCTACTATCTGATTTACGTCCTTATTTACTGATCATCTACCCCAGGCATGGCTATGTTATACTCTGTGAGGATAACTAAAAAGTTTATAATTTAATGAGTGGCTTTTAGCAGGCAGAAGTTTTAGGTAATTCTTAATTTTAAAGGAAAAATCGTGGAAAAGCAAAGCCACTTTTTAGTGTCATCTCTCTCTAGTAATGTGAAATGCTCTCTCAATTGAACAAAATTTGAAAGCCTAGTTTATATTAACTGGAAATGAGAGAATCTCATTACAAAAAAAGTAGTTTTTTAACATTTTCTTTTAGTTGACATCTAAACCCCTAAACGGGGAAACAATCTTGTGTGGAATCATAAAGCCACTCTGGGTAGGAGTATGCATGTACCAGAGAACCACTGTCCAGGAAGGTTCAATTTCCACTGCACGCTGAACTTATACATCTAAGGCACATGTATTTCTTGGTAAAAATCTGAATTTCCTGCCAAAATCTTGGCATAGACAAGCGTAAGATCAGTGAGTTCCAAGATAGGGCTCTGTGCCTTAAATATCCATGTGTAACTTCTTTTGGCATGATGCTTTCAAAAGAAATATATTTGGTAAATTATTCATTTCCCCCTCCAAACTATAAAGTTGCTATATGGTAACTTTAATAATCTATTGTGCAACTGTTATTACTGGTTTCTGTTGTTTAGACCTTAATCCCAGAGCAATAGCATGTGCAAATTGAAAATCAACCCTCAAGACTTCCTTAGGTGAATATTACAAACTGAGACTTAAATGTATTTCTCTCTGACCATTTTCTTTTTGTATGATATTAGATTTAGTATCCAGGTTAGTATCCCATCCAATGATGGGGTTTATAGACATCCCTAAACCTGAAAAAATGGTTGAAATGAACTCAGGGGCATTTTTTTCTTTGCTGAAAGTAATTCTGTGTGGCTTATTTCAATTTATTTACTTTTTTCTCCAGAATTACTGTAAAGATTTTCTATTTCACTCATTACAGCACAGTGTTTTTCACATTTGAATAGACTGCATCAACATGAATTCTTTATAAGGACCTTAAAAACAAACTTTGCCAAGTCCCAGAATACAGAAGTGAATTCACATCCCAATACTCAGCTGCCTCATGAATAAAGGAGAGCCTGTGCCTGACACTTTGAAGCTGTAGCTGTTAAACCATACAGAATATTTACCTCAATAAATCATTATAAGAAACTAAGGTACAATTATACCCACAGAGAAAAAGAATTCAAAACACTGATTTATGTGTTTCAGTGCCTATTCCCTTTTCCCACTGTTTTGAATTTTATGCGTGTTTGTCATCTTTGGCTGCTCCTATGTATCTTTAAACTAATGGGTTCTGATTTTTTTTAACATTCCTCATTAAGTTTGTTATTTTCTTAGACACACAGACATGATTTGCATAGTGCACAACGTTTTACATTTAAAATTAACTATATCTCATTTGTTAGGGCAGAAACAAGAAATGGAAAAAGTGACTTACTTTAGGTAAAACACTGACTTTGTGCAATTTGTGAGTGTTTAAACTGAAATTCCAAATTAAGGATTTCATTTAGCATTTATTTTGCAGTACTGAGAAAGAGTAAGGAACTGGGATGTAAACACGAAGAACCATCTTTTATTGAATTATTTTGTTTTTTTAAAGTGGTAATAGTCTATGGAAAGATACATTTGTTCACCAATGTGTATTTTGTCTTTCTGAAACTAAAAAAACCCAGAAGCAAAATAAACCAGTAATGTGGAAAAAGGAATGACAGTGAGATTGACAAAGAATCAATGCACAGGGCTTTCCTGGTGGCACAGTGGTTGATGCAGGGGACACGGGTTCGTGCCCCGGTCCGGGAAGATCCCACATGCCGCGGAGCGGCTGGGCCCGTGAGCCATGGCCGCTGAGCCTGCGCTTCCAGAGCCTGTGCTCCGCAGCAGGAGAGGCCACAACAGTGAGAGGCCTGCATACCGCAAAAAAAAAAAAAAAAAAGAATCAATGCACAGATAGGAGGATTTTTGCCTGGAATAATTAATTATGGTCACCCAGGTATAGTAGGAAAAAAATGGTTTTATAATGGTATGTTATAAATTGAAAGAATAGAAAAAATATTTTAAAACAGCTAAATAATTTGTCAAAAAGAATAAAATGTTTCATTGGTTTAATTTAAAACAAGTTAAAGTTTATAATTTTAGAAAAACAAAGTACATGCTATCTCTGAGCCTTATCTATAGAAATAAGGGGCTGAATTTAGTTTATTGAAGTTAGGTGATCAGTTTGGGTCACAGAGTTGTACTTTTAAACAATGTAGTGTTATCTAAATGTTACCCCCTTTTTCTATCCATGTAAAATTGAAGATATTAGTTGGATTAGAGTCAGAGTTTTAATGAATTCTTTATTATCCAAGCACTCATGCTTATAAGATTTCTCTTATTTTACCTTTTCAAGTGGTAGGAATTTAAGGATACATATAGATTGTAGGTTATCTGAGATTCTGGGATCTCCTCTTCCTATTCTTCTGTATTGCAACCTGTTTATTTCCTTTCAATTTGAGTAAAATTGATGGTTCCTTCCATAGCAAATTAGACTTGTTTGTTTGACATGGAACTGTTTAAAGGTGAGAGGTTAAAGTAGAAGTTCTATAATTGGCAAGAGAAGTTAAGGCACTTCATTGAGATTTATTCATTCATTCAACAAGTGTTTAGTGAGTACCTGCTGGTGAGAGAAAAACATAAAAATTATAGTTATATGACAGCTATTTGCAAGGTGTATCACAGAGTGATACTTTTGAGCAAAATAAAAATTCCTCTGTGTTATAATTCACAAGTGATGCTCCATGGGTAAAAATTTAAAGCATAAGCTATTAGGTTTGAGCACGTTATAAAAAAGATGAAATAAACAACTAAGCACAAATACATTTTTTAAAGTAAGTTTGTTTTTGTTGGGGGGAGAAGTAAAAGCCAAACATATATCAAGTTTATTTTATAGCACTCAAGCTTTCCATTAGCATTCCCCTCTACTTTCCAGCTTATATTTCTAGTTTATATTATTATGAAACACTTTGAGAAACTCAAAAGTGAAAAAGGCCTTCGTAATTTAAACAAGTCTTTGTAGTTAAAAATTCCTCTGGGCTGGAACCAGGCACAGAGGTCTCTTTCTATCTTGAATAATTTTTTATAAAAAATATTCACTAGCCATTTTTTTAATGAAACAATTTAAAAGAATGTTTCTGGCAGTTATAAAATAATTAAATATTCCATTACCAGGTGTTCAGAGAATCTTACAGTGACCAGCTTTAACGTGTTTGTTAAGTTTAATCATTTAACATTAACATATGAAATATTTTGTGACACCCTCATGGTCATTAATCCATATTTGTGAACTATATATTTTCCATGTATTATATTACACTGATCAGTGTGATTTGATCATGTAGTAGCACCTTCTATGGACACACTCTGTAACTTACTAAAGTATAAGCAAATAAGGTACATTTTTAATGCTGCAGGAAAGTAAATTCAAATTTCATGCCACTTGTGACCTTATAATAATTGTTTTATTTATTATTTATTTATTTGCTAAACATTCAAGGGAAACCTATTCCTTAAACAGATGTATGGAGAAGAATTTTATATATATGTTTATTGCATAGGTAGTTTCTTTGACATGGACTGTTTCAGTTGAGATGTAAAATCCAATATTCAGGATTTTTCTTTCCTTGTTCATAAAATATTACAGTACAACACAGGCTTTCTGAAGGTGTCTGGGACATCAAACACCTTCAGAAGATTGGGGACTCAGGAAAACAAGAAGGCTGGCCAGTGAGCTTGGAATAGGGAATCTTCCAAATTCTCCATGCCTAGAGGGAATGAAGGATACTAGTGGAAAAAAGGAATTGAACTTCAGAGCTAGCCAGTGTCCTTGGACTGGAAAAAGGTCTGTAAGAGGAAGGTTCCGATGTTTGTAGAAATGTTTTCCAATGGTCTGACTCAGAAAGTCATATAGAGTAAATTTAACAATTTACATAGTCGATGTGTTTTCCTCAAGTAGCATACTCATTAATTGCTGGTACAGGGATATAGGCTGTATTTCATAGAAGGGTTAAAGCACTTCAGAGAAATTATCTCTTCTAATAAACACCAGCATAGTGTTTTTAAAAAATACATGGAAGCTTTTCTTTAGAATATAAAGTCATAGATGATAAGAATTTGGGAGTTTGTTTTAAATATGTATAGTGGCTAGCAAAATTGCATGAACATTAGCATATGTAATTGATATTTTATAATAAAAAATACAATTAGATAATCCATCAATTCTTTTATTAGTTTGTAAATCATTTGTGAATTTTCTCAAATTATTAATAAAATATTTTCTTCATTTCATAAACACTTTAAAATAATTAAATTCTTTAAATATTTAAATTTAGAGTAACTCCAGGTACTAGATATATCTAGTGTGTTTTAAAGTCAATAATAGGGAAAAAAATATATGTCACATCTGAAAAGTTTATTCTCTATTTAGAATTTATAATGTAGGAGATGATAACATAGTATGATATAGTTTGAAGTGCTCTGAAATTGTAATAGAAGACATAGGTTTTTGTCTTTGCTCTACATTAGGGAAGTAACTCTCTAGGTCTCAGTTTTAGTTGGTTAGTTTTTTGAGAAATGCTGTGTTCTTAAAGTAAACATCACACTAAAAGCTACAGCATAATGAGTAATTAATTGAAAGTGAATAATAGTATACAAAGTTAGAAAACTCACAATCAAGTTTATAAAAAAATCAAAAATTTTTTCAAAGAAATCAAAGCATCTAGGTATATGCTATCCAATTTGGTTGCCACTAACCACATTTGGCTGTTTAAATTTCTATCTAAATTAACAAATATTAAATAAAATTCAGAATTTAGTTTCTTAGTCTCACTTAACCATGTTTCAAATTCTCAGTAGTCACAAGTGGCTAGTGGCTAGACAGATATAGAACATTTCCATCATGGCAGAAAGTTCTATTGTACAGCACTAATCTAGGTGCTCAAATGGTCTTGATTTCTGTAGTGGTCAAGGGGCATTATAGGTATAACCTATAATCCAGATTTCCTACTGTATATCATTCTATCACAGGCATGTAAGTTGATATCTGCTTTGGTCAAATGGATTATTTTTGGGCTTGGGGCTAGTGCTGCCAGTCCAGAGAACTCCCAGTATTTATTAGTTTGGGGGAAATCCCTTGAATTCTCATATGCTAAGGAAAGACCATGGGTTGATTGGGATGGAGAAATTCAGATCAAACTAGACTTCCTTTTGGAAGTATATGTATATTATATATTTATGTTTGTATTTTATTTTATTTTTAAGTTTGTGTATACTCCTACCTTGTTCTAATAATGATTTAGGGCAACTTCTCCTTAGAATATTTTTCTGTTATTTTCTTCAAGGCAAATCAGTTAGGTCTATTCAACATATATTTATTAAGTGCTAATGCTCAGCTGGATATAAAAACTCTGGGAAATGTTCAGGTCTTTGAAGAACAATTCCTGTTATTAATGAGTTTGTAATACGAATAGGAAAAAAAAGATATTTTTACATGAAAAGCTTAAAAATGGAAGAGAATTTTAATTAGGTCCTGTTTTTTTTTTTTTTTTTTTTGCGGTACGTGGGCCTCTCACTGCTGTGGCCTCTTCCGTTGCGGAGCACAGGCTCCGGACACACAGCCTCAGTGGCCATGGCTCACGGGCCCAGCCGTTCCATGGCATGTGGGATCTTCCCGGACCGGGGCACGAACCCGTGTCCCCTGCATCGGCAGGCGGACTCTCAACCACTGTGCCACCAGGGAAGCCCCTGTTTGTTTATTTTTGCTTTTGTTTCCTTTGCTTTAGGAGACAGATCCAAGAAAATATTGCTATGATTTATGTCAAGGAGTGGCCTGCCTATGTTTTCTTCTAGGAGTTTTATAGTATCCAGTCTTAACATTTAGGTCTTTAATCCATTTTGAGTTTATTTTTGTATATGGTGTTAGAGAATGATCTAATATTCTTTGACATGTAGCTGCCCAGTTTTCCCAGCACCACTTATTTAAGAGACTGCCTTTTCTCTATTGTATTTTCTTGTCTCCTTGTCATAGATTAATTGACCATAAGTTTATGGGTTTATTTCTGGGCTCTCCATTCTGTTCCATTGATCTGTGTCTGTTTTTGTGCCCATACCATACTGTTTTGATTACTGTAGTTTTGTAGTATAGTCTGAAGCCAGGGAGCATGATTCCTTCAGTTCTGTTCTTCTTTCTCAATATTGTTTTGGCTATTTGGGACATTTTGTGTTTTCATACAAATTTTAAGATTATTTGTTCCAGTTCTGTGAAAAATGCCATTGGTATTTTGATAGGGATTGCATCGAATCTGTAGATTGCCTTGGGAAGTATGGCCATTTTAACAATATTAATTCTTCCAATCCAGAAACACAATGTATCTTTCCATCTGTTTCTGTTGTCTTCAGTTTCTTTCATCAGTATCTCATAGTTTTCCGAGTACAGGTCTTTTACCTCCTTAGGTAGGTTTATTCCTAGGTATCCTACTTTTTTTGGTGTGATAATAAATGGGATTCTTTTCTTAATTTCTCTTTCTGATAGTTCATTGTTAGCATATAGAAATGCAACAGATTTTGGTGTATTAATTTTGTATCCTTCAACTTTATCAAATTCACTGATGAGTTCTAGTAGTTTTCTGGTGGTGCCTTTAGGATTTTCTATGTATAGTATCATGTCATCTGCAAACAGTGACAGTTTTACTTCTTCCTTTCCGATTTGGATTCCTTTTATTTCTTTTTATTGTATGATTGCTGTGGCTAGGATTTCCAATACTATGTTGAATAAAAGTGGTGAGAGTGGGCATCCTTGTCTTCTTCCTCATCATAGAGGAAATGCTTTCAGCTTTTCACTGTTGAGTATGATGTTAGTGGTAGGTTTGTCATATATGACCTTTATTAAAATGAAAAGATAACCTACTGAATGGGAGAAAATATTTGCAAGTGATATGACTGATAAGAGGTTAATATCCAAAATATATAAACAGCTCATACAACTTAACATTAAAAAAAACAAACAACCCAATTAAAAAATGTACAGAAGACCTGAATAGATGTTTTCCCAAACAGGACATGCAGATGGTCAACAGGCACATAAAAAGATTCTTAACATCTCTTATCATCAGGGAAATGCAAATCAAAACCACAGTGAGCTATTGCCTCACACCTGTCAGAATGGCTATCATCAAAAAGAACACAAATAACAAATGTTGGCGAGGATGTGGAGCAATGGGAACCCTTGTACACTGTCGTGGGAATGTGAATTAGTGTAGCCAGTGTGGAAAACAGTATAGAGGTTTCTCAAAAAACTAAAAATAGAACTACCATATGACCCAGCAATTTCCACTCCTGGGAATATCCAAAAAACCCAAAAACACTAATTTGAAAAAATACATGCATCCCAATGTTCATAGCAGCATTATTTACAATTGCCAAGATATGGAAGCAAGCTAAGTGTCCATCAACAGATGAATGGATAAAGAAGATGTGATCTATTATACACACATAAACACACACAATGGTATAATACTCACCCATAAAAAAGAATGAAACTTTGCCATTTGTAACAATGTGGATGGACTCAGAGGGTATTATGCTAAGTGAAATACGTTAGACAGAGAAAGACAAATACTTTATGATATCACTTATATGTGGAATCTAAAAAATACAACAAACTAGTGAATATAACAACAACAACAAAAAAAACAGACTCACAGATATAGAGAACAAACTAGTGGTTACCAGTGGGGAGAGGGAAGCAGGAGGGGCAATACAGGGTAGGGGATTAAGAGGTAGAATCAAGTTCTATATAAAATAAGCTACAAAGATACATTGTACAACACAGGAGCTATAGCCAATATTTTATAATAACTATAAATGGAGTATAATCTTTAAAAATTGTGAATCACTATATAGTACATCTGTAATTTATATAACATTGTATATCAATGGTACTTCAATTAAAAATTTTTTTTTTTTTGCGGTACATGGGCCTCTCACTGCTGTGACCCCTCCTGCCGCAGAGCACAGGCTCTGGACACACAGGCCCAGCGGCCTTGGCTCACGGGCCCAGCCGCTCCGCGGCACGTGGGATCTTCCCAGACTGGGGCACGAACCTGTGTCCCCTGCATCGGCAGGCGGACTCTCAACCAATGCGCCACCAGGGAAGCCCGAAAAATATTTTTTAAAAATTACATCCTTAACTCAAAAAAATGCAAGATAATATGGGTTAAATGTGTAATAAATGGTATAGCACCATATGCATTGTAGAAGTTCAATAGAAGTAGAGATCTATGAGCTTTAGTGGTTGAAGAAGTTAAGGAGGAAAGGGACTTGAGCTGAGATTGAGTATGTTAGAAAGAACTTTCTAGTAAGGAGATTCTATGAGCCAAAGATCGTATGTACAAATCAACAGTTATGTTTGGATACTGTATTAATGAGGGTAGGCTAGGCTGTGTAACAAATAGCACACACACTCACACATTCCTCTGAAGTCTAGAACAGAAGAGTTCTGCCCCTTTGCCTGCTTTTCTCTCTACCATCTTTGATTCCTTCCTCTTCCTTACTTCCCTTAGCTAATTAATCTTGTATTATGTAGATTCTTCCTTTCCAGGGGGTTATGAGTAACTGCCTTTATTTCCCAAAATGCCCAATATCTCAACCACAATAGAAATTGATTTTTCATAAAACAGTCTAAGTCCTGGTCTGGTTGGTCCTGGTTGGTGAGTGGCTTTCTTTCATGTAGTGATTCAGGAATCTAGGCTCTTTTGTGGCTCAACTATTCCTTAGATCAGGCAGAAGGGGAGAGTGTGGAACAGTATATCTAGTAATTAAAGTTTTGTCCTAGAAATGGGCTTTATCACTTCTGCTTACATTCCATTGGCTAGGATCAGTTATGTGGTTAGTTACATACTCCAAACAGCAGAGGAGGCTGGGAAATGTAGTCTAACTGTGCTCAGGAAGGATATTTTGTGATCACCTAGCAGCCTTTGTCATACACAGGAAGCCAATAAATCTAGTTTGGCTGATTTGGAGGGTTAGTGTGGGAGAGCAATGAGAAGTAAGCCTGGAAATTTAGCATGGGGTCACATTTTGGGAGACTTTGACTGACAGTCTAAGCATTGTGAACTTTATAATCATTTGTGTGCTGTTGAAAGCTTTTGTACAAAGGAAAGATATGGTAACAGTGGGATTTTACAAACATCAATCCAGTATACAGAATGACTTGGAAGAGGAAAAGTTTATTAGAAAGGAAAAGGTAATCCAAGTTATAGATGACAAGGACTTGGCATATGGCAGTAGAAGTGGAAATGAAGGCATAGATTTATAATCGACTAGAAAGAAATAATAAAATATGATTAATGATTAGTTTGTGTCCTATGGAAGAGGGAGGAATTAAAGTGGTGGGGAAAAGGGAGAGAATTTTTCTTTTTGTTCTAAACATTCAAAGAAGTATATGTGTATGTGGTATTTGCTACACCCCTACTATTTCTTATTTATCTTAAAGAATTCATTTGCAGTCTTTTAGACTGCTTAAGGATCTAGGGCATATGTTAAAGGGGAGATCCCTGGGCCTTCTTTCCAGAGATTCTGATTTAGAGGTGTGTCTTTTTTATAAGCATGCTGAATGTTATGATGCAGATGTGGTCTGCAGACTACACTTTGAAAAACATTGCCTTAAATATATGTATTGACTCATGGCAAGTCGATGCTTTACTTTTTCTGTAGTAAGCAATTGGAAATTTTCTATAGGCTGATAAGATATGCTTGAGTCTCTAGGTTCTGAGTAGAATGATCAGAACCATTCTTGACAGTGTGTTTTCCCTATTGTCTCAGTACTCTTGGGACAGTCTCCTTTTATTTCCTTCAGCTCCCTGAAGTGTTGGTATTAAGAATCAGAAGTGGGCTTCCCTGGTGGCGCAGTGGTTGAGAGTCCGCCTGCCGATGCAGGGGACGCGGGTTCGTGCCCCGGTCTGCGAGGATCCCGCATGCAGCGGAGCGGCTGGGCCCGTGGGCCATGGCCGCTGAGCCTGCGCGTCCGGAGCCTGTGCTCCACGGCGGGAGGGGCCACAGCGGTGAGAGGCCCGCAAAAAAAAAAAAGAATTCGGCTGCCAATGCAGGGGACATGGGTTTGAGCCCTGGTCCGGGAAGATCCCACATGCCGTGGAGCAACTAAGCCCACGTGCCACAACTACTTAGCCTGCGCTCTAGAGCCCGTGAGCCACACCTGCTGAGCCCACGTACCACAACTGCTGAAGCTCGTGCACCTAGAGACTGTGTTCCACAACATGAGAAGCCACCGCAATGAGAAACCTGTGCACTGCATTGAAGAGTAGCCCCTGCTTGCTGCAACTAGAGAAGGCCCATGCACAGCAATGAAGAACCGATGCAGACAAAAATAAATAAAATAATAAAAAAAAAACCAGTCAGCAGCCAGTCAGTCAACATTAAAACAAAAAAAAGTATAAAATGCAAACAGACTCATAGACATAGAGAATAGACTTGTGGTTGCCAAGGAGGAGGGGGTTGGGGGAGGGATGGACTGGGAGTTTGGGGTTAGTAGATGCAAACTATTATATATAGAATGGATGGATATATCCTTACTGTATAGCACAGGGAGCTATGTTCAATATCCTGGGATATACCATTAATGGAAAAAATATAAAAAAAGAATGTATATATATGTATAACTGAGTCACTTTGCTGTACAGAAGAAATTAACACAACCTTGTAAATCAACTGTACTTCAATTTAAAAACAAAGGTAAGTATAAAATGCAGAATTTACCTTTGTTCCACCTGTTTTAATACAGCAGTGCATGGGATCAGTAGAAATAGTGTCTTTTGCTGAAATTTTTCTTTTTATCCCTGATGCAATCCTTAGGGAATAAAATTTTGAAGATCATATTCCTTTGGTGGATTACATATAGAGAACTGGCTTCTTTTGGGGAGCTATATTACTTTAAAGTGGTAGGTGAACTTCAGCAGGTGCTGTATTTGGTAGGTTTATCCATGCCATTCTCTCTTACTACTTTTCAATTATATAAGGCAACATAAATAACAAGACTTTGGGGGTTTTAAATATATAATAACATTATGTAAATATTTCAAATTTTGTTGTAAATAGCATCTCTTTACTTTGCTGAGGTTAGCAAGTATCTTACTTTTAGAGTATTGTCATGCATTTTATTTTTCCTACAGTACAGAAATCATGGCCTTAAACATTAAATCCTAATTTCTTAAGTTTAGGTTGTCTACTCAGGTAAAACTGAGTAGAAGGAGACCTTTGAGGATGCATGAATAGTTTTCATAGGTGGGACTCATCGGCTGCATTAAGCAGAGGTCGTAGGGATACTCACTCATGTTGAAAACAAGTTAGGTACTTGTTTTGGGATAAAGTAAAGAGCAATGCTTGATTAGATAATTAATTACTTTTCTAGTATAGAAAGTTATGTGAGCTTATTTTTCAGGACCAAAAAATTATCCTAAAGCAAATACTGAAATTGATGCTATGGCCATGAACTGAATAATATTTGAGTTGGAAGAAAACATCAATATCTGTGATTGTTAGTGTTTTTCTCCTATGTAGACAATACTTCTGCACTACTTTCAGAACATGAACTTAGAATTTTTTAATTCTTTATTGATGAGGAAATTTACAGATACATTCATATTTGTTCATCTGCTTTAATGTTGTGAACCAGACATTTATAATTGGGGGTACAATTTTAGAATAAAAATAATATTTATTATGTTTAAGTAAGTGTGATAAAGGAATGCCTAGTTGACTCTGCCCTAAGGGATTATTATTATTTTTTTAATAAATTTATTTATTTTTGGCTGAGTTGGGTCTTTGTTACTGTGCACAGGCTTTCTCTAGTTGTGGCGAGTGGGGGCTACTCTTTGTTGCGGTGCACAGGCTTCTCATTGCAGTGGCTTCTCTTGTTGCAGAGCACGGGCTCTAGGCGTGTGGGTTTCAGTAATTGTGGCACATGGGCTCAGTAGTCGTGGCTCGCAGGCTCTAGAGTGCAGGCTCAGTAGTTGTGGTGCACGGGCTTAATTGTTCCACGTAATGTGGGATCTTCCTGGACCAGGGCTTGGACCTGTGTCCCCTGCATTGGCAGGTGGATTCTTAACCACTGTGTCGCCAGGGAAGCCCTGGCCCAAAGGGATTATTTAAGTATAAAAAGATAGATGGAATTGTGTAGATTACATTGAAAGTTAAAACTTCTGTATATCAAAAAAAAAAATCCTTAAGTTAAAAGGTAAATGTCAAGAGAGTGGCCAAGATGGCAGAATAAAAAGGCCCTGAGCTCACTGCCTCTCATGAGCACACCAAAATCACAACTATCTGCATAACAGTCACCAATAAAAAAGATGGGAATCTACCAGAGAAAATCTTCTACAGCTAAAGACATAAAGAAGGAAACACAAGACCAGTAGGAGGGGTGGACTCATGATATAATCAAATTCCATACCACCCAGTGGGTGACCCACAAACTGGAGAATAATTATATTGCAGAGATTCTCCCACAGGAGTAAGAGTTTTGGACTCCACGTCAGGCTTCCTATATCAGGGGTCTGATACTGGGAAGACGAGCCCCCAGAGCATTTGGCTTTGAAGGCCAGTGGGGCTTAATTGCAGGAACCCCACAGGACTGGGGAAAATAGAGACTTCTCTTAAAGAGCGCACGTAAAATCTCAGGCGCACCTGGACACAGGGCAAAAGCAGTAAGTTGATAGAAGCCTGGGCCAGACCTACCTGCTGATCTTGGAGAGTCTCCTGGAGAGGTGGGGGGTGGCTGCATCTCACCCTGGGGACATAGACACTGGTGGTAGACATATTGGGGAATGCTGTTGGTGGCTGACATGTTGGCTCATTAGCTTCAAGACCTGGCCCCACCCAACAGCATGCAGGTGATAAGTGATAGGACACCTCAGGCCAAACAACAAACTGGGCAGGGATGCAGCTCCACTCATCAGCAGACAGGCTGCCTAAAGACTAAAGAGCCTACAGCTGCCTCTGGGCTCACCCCTAGACATGGCCTGCTCACCACAGGGGCAAGACCCAGATCCACCCACAAGTGGACAGGCACTGGCCCCTCCCATTGGGAAGCCAGACCAAGCCTCTAGACCAGCCTCAACCAACAGGGAGCAGACACCAGAAGCAAGAAAACTATGATTCTGCAATGCAGGCCAGACCCTACCCTGTGATCAGCTGGGTCCTGGCTTGGCCCACTGGCAGGCCAACACAACCTTTGCGACACTCCAGACCCCGTACTCAACTGTGTCAGGAACTGACATCCCACCACCCCCAATAATCTGAAACAAGCTCTGGGATCCCTGGGCCCTGAAGCCAGACTCCACAAACCAGCTCTGCCTGCCAGTAAGCAGGCACTAACCCCGGGATCTGGCTTCACCTGCCAGTGGGTGGGCAACAGCCCCAGAGTCTTTGGGACCATGACTCTACCCACCAGTGAGCAAGCACAGCTCTGGGGCCATCTAGGATGCTGCAACCAGCCAGCTCATGACCAGGCCCCTCTAAACAGCAGCAAGCAGCACCCACACAGGGCAGGGCCTGGCAACCAACCAGACTATGGCCTACCAGACCAGCACAAGAGAAGGACCCATGTATCCCTCTTAGGATGAACCCCTAGACCATATAGTTTGGGTGATGCATATGATGCGTCATACAAAGGGCCACTTCTCCAAGGTCGAGAAATGTAACTAACCTTCCACATACATAAAAATACAAATAGCAGCTTGGACAAAATGAGGCAACAGAGGAATATGTTTCAGATGAAGGAACAAGATAAGCCACAGAATAATTAAGTGAAGTGGAGATAGGCAATCTACTTGATAAAGAGTTCAGAGTAATTATTGTAAAGATGATCAGAGAACTCGGGAGGAGAATGGGTACACAGAGCAAGAAGTTAGAAGTTTTTTAACAAAGAGTTAGAAAATACAAAGAACAACCAAACAGAGATGAAAAATACA
This sequence comes from Lipotes vexillifer, assembly GCF_000442215.2. Lineage (NCBI taxonomy): Eukaryota > Metazoa > Chordata > Mammalia > Artiodactyla > Lipotidae > Lipotes > Lipotes vexillifer. The sequence goes on along the minus strand of NW_006773945.1, from coordinate 1,848,941 downwards.
GTAACTGAAATGAAAAATACACTGGAAGGAATCAATAGTAGACTAAATGATTCAGAAGGATGGATCAGTGAGCTAGAAGACAGAGTAGTGGAAATCACTGCCACTGAACAGAAAAAAGAAAAAAGAATGAAAAGAAATGAGGACAGTTTAAGAGACCTCTGGGACAACATCAGGCACACTAATATTTGCATTATAGAGGTCCCAGAAAAAGAAGAGAGAGAGAAAGGGCCTGAGAAAATATTTGAAGAGATAATAGCTGAAAAATTCCCTAACCTGGAAAAGGATATAGTCACCCTAGTCCAAGAAGTGCAGAATGTCCCATACAGGATTAACCGAAAGAGCAACACAGCAAGACACATTGTAATCAAAATGACAAAATTTATGGATAAAGAGAGAATACTAAAAGCAACAAGGGAAAAGCAACAAATAACATACAAGGAAACTCTCATAAGACTATCAGCTGATTTTTTCAGAGAAAACTCTGCATACCAGAAGGGATTGGAATGATATATTTAAAGCAATGAAAGGGAAAAGTCTACAACCAACAATACTCTACCCAGTAAGGCTCTTGTTGAGATTTGATGGAGAAATAAAAAGCTTTACAGACAAGCAAAAGCTATAAGAATTTAGCATCACACAACCAGCTTTAGAACAAATGCTAAAGGAACTTCTCTAGGTGAAAAAGAAAGGGCTACAACTAGAAAAAAGAAAATGACAGAATTAAAAAGCTCACTGGTAAAGGCAACCAAAGAGTAAAGGTAGGAGATCATCCACACACAAAATTAGTAGAAATGTTGAAAGACAAAGGTAGTAAAATAATCTGTATCCACAATAAGTAGTTAAGGAATACACAAAGCAATTAGATGTAAATATCAAAAACATTAATTGTGAGGGGAAGAGAGTACAAATGCAGGATTTTAAAATGCATTTGTAATTAAGAGAGCAGCAACTTAAAACAATCATATATACATATAAACTGCTCTACAAAAACCTTATGGTAACCACAAACTAAAAATCTATAATAGATATACACACAGAAAAGAAAAAGGAATCCAAACATAACACTAAAGATAGTCATCATATCACAAGAGAAGAGAACAAAAGAAGAAAGGGAAAAAAGGCCTACAAAAACAAATCCAAAACCATTAACAAAATGGCAATAAGACTGTACATATTGATAATTACCTTAAATGCAAACGGACTAAATGCTCCAACTAAAAGATATAGACTGGCTGAATGGATACAAAACCAAGATCTATATATTTGCTGCCTACAAAGAGACTCACTTTAGATAAAGAGACATATGCAGACTGAAAGTGAGGGGTTCGAAAAAGATATTCTATGCAAATGGAAGTCAAAAGAAAGCCAGAGTAGCAATTCTTATATCAGACAAAATAGACTTTAAAATAAAGACTGTTACAAGAGACAAAGAAGTACACTACATAATGAACAAGGGCTCAATCCAAGAAATTACAACAATTGTAAATATATATGCACCCAACAAAAGAGAACTTCAATATATAAGGCAAATATTAACAGATATAAAAGGAGAAACTGACAGTAACACAATAATAGTAGGGGACTTTAACACCCCACTTACATCAATGGACAGACCTTCCAGGCAGAAAATCAATAAGGAAACACAGGCCTTAAATAACACATTAGACCAAATGGACCTAATTGATATTTATAGAGCATTCCACCTGAAAGGAGCAGAATACACATTCTTTTCAAGTGCACATGGAATATTACCTAGGATAGATCACATGCTAGGCCACAAAACAAGCCTTGGTAAATCTAAGAAAATTGAAATCATATCAAGCATCTTTTCTGCCACAGTGCTATGTGACTAGAAATCAACTACAATCAAAAACTGCAAAAAACACAAACAAGTGGAGGCTAAACAATATGCTACTAAACAAACAATGGATCACTAAAGAAATCAAATTGGAAAAAAATACCTAGAGACAAATGAAAATGAAAACGTGGTGATCCAAAACCTATGGGATGCAGCAAAAGCAGTTCTAAGAGGGAAGTTTATAGCAATACAAGCTTACCTCAGGAAACAAGAAAAATCTCAAATAAACAACTTAACTTTACACCTAGAGCAACAAGAGAAAGAAGAACAAACAAAACCCAAAGTTAGTAGAAGGAAAGAAATCATAAAGATCAGAGCAGAAATAAGTGAATAGAGATTTTTTAAAAAAGTGGAAAAGATCAATGAAACTAAAAGCTGGTTCTTTGAGAAGACAAACAAAATTGATAAACCTTTAGCCAGACTCATCAAGAAAAAAAAGGGAGAGGACCCAAATCAATAAAATCAGAAATGAAAAAGAAGTTACAACTGACACCACAGAAATACAAAGGATCATAAGAGACTACTATGAGCAACTATACACCAATAAAATGGACAACCTAGTAGAAATGGGCAAATTCTTAGAAAGGTACATTATCCCAAGACTGAACCAGAAAGAAATAGAAAATATGGGCAGACCAATTACCAGCACTGAAATTGAATCAGTAAATTAAGAACTCCCAACAAACAGAAGTCCAGGACCCAATTGCTTCAAAGGTAAATTCTACCATACATTTAGAGAAGAGTTAACACCCATCCTTCTTAAACAATTCTAAAAAATTGCAGAAGAAGGAACACTTCTGAAATCATTCTATGAGGCCATCATCACCCTGATACCAAAACCAGACAAAGATATCACAAAAAAGAAAACTACAGGCCAATATCACTGATGAACATAGATGCAAAAATCTTCAACAAAATACTAGCAAATTGACTCCAGCAATACATTAAAAGGAGCATACGCCATGATCAAGTGGGATTTATCCCAGGGATGCAAGGATTTTTCAATATCTGTAAATCAATCAACATGATACACCACATTAACAAATTGAAGAATAAAAACCATATGATCATCTCAATAGATGCAGAAAAAGCTTTTGATGAAATTCAACATCCATTTATGATAAAAACTCTCCAGAAAGTGGGCATAGAGGGAAGCTACCTCAACATAATAAAGGCCATATATAACAAACCCACAACTATCATTTCAATGGTGAAAAACTGAAACATTTCATCTAAGCTCAAGAACAAGACACGGCTGCCCACTCTCGCCACTTTTGTTCAACATAGTTTTGGAAGTTTTAGCCACAGCAATTAGAGAAGCAAAGGAAATAAAAGGAATCCAAATCGGAAAGGAAGAAGTAAAACTGTCACTGTTTGCAGATGACATGATACTATACATAGAAAATCCTAAAGGTATCACCAGAAAACTACTAGAGGTCCTCAATGAATTGGGTAAAGTTGCAGGATACAAAATTAACATACATAAATCTGTTGCATTTGTATACACCAACAATGAACTATCCAAAAGAGAAATTAAGGAAACAAAACTGTTCACCATCACGTCAAAAAGAATAAAATCCTAGGAATAAACCTACCTCAGGAGGCAAAAGACCTGTACTCTGAAAACTATAAGACACTGATGAAAGAAACTGAAGACCACACAAACAGATAGAAAGATATACCATGTTCTTGGATTGGAAGAATCAGTGTTGTTAGTGACTGTACTACCCAAGGCAGTCTACAGATTTAGGGCAACCCCTGTCAAATTACCAATGGCATTTTTCACAGAACTGGAACAAAAAAATTTTAAATCTGTATGGAAACACAGAGGACCCCAAATAGCCAAAACAATCTTGAGAAAGAACAGAGCTGGAGGAATCAGGTTCCCTGACTTCAGACTATACTACAAACTACAAAACGGTATGGTACTGGCACAAAAACAGACACATAGATCAGGGGAACAGAATGGAGAGCCCAGCAATAAACCCATGCACTTATGGTCAGTTAATCTATGACAAGGAGGCAAGAAAATACAATAGAGAAAAGACAGTCTCTTCAATAAGTGGTGCTGGGAAAATTGGACAGCTACATATAAAAGAATGAAGTTGGAACATTCTCTAACACCATATACCAAAATAAACTCAAAATGGATTAAATACCTAAATGTAAGACTGGATACTACAATACTCACAGAAGAAAACATAAGCAGGCCACTCTTTGACATAAATCATAACAATATTTTATTGGATCTGTCTCCTAGAGTAATGGAAACAAAAACAAAAATAAACAAATGGGACCTAATTAAACTTAAAAGATTTGCATGGCAAAGGAAATCATAAACAAAGTGAGGAATTCCCTGGTGGTCCAGTGGTTAGGATGCTGCGCTTCCACTGCACGGGGCATGGGTCCGATCCCTGATCAGGGAAGTAAGATCCTGCTTGTTGCACGGCGAGGCCAAAAAAAAAGAAAAGAAAAAGAAGAAAAGACAACCTACAGAATGGGGAGAAAATACTTACAAACAATGAGATTGACAAGGGATTAACCTCCAAAGTATACAAAAAGCTCATACAGCTCAATATCAAACAAATAACCCAATCAAAAAATGGGCAGAAGATCTAAATAGACATTTTTCCAAATAAGACATACAGATGGCCAACAGGCACATGAAAAGATTCTCAACATCGCTAATTATTAGAGACATGCAAATTAAAACCACAATGAGGTATCACCTTATACAGGTCAGAATGGCCAAGATGAAAAGTCTACAAATAATGCTGGGGCAGGTGTGGAGAAAAGCGAACCCTCCTGCACTGCTGGTGGGAATGTAAACTGGTGCAGCCACTATGGAGAACAGTATGGAGATTTCTTAAAAAACTAAAAATAGAGTTACCATGTGGTCCAGCAATCCCACTCCTGGGCATATATGCAGAGAAAACTCTAACTTGAAAAGATACATGCACTGAATGTTCACAGCAGCACTATTTACAATAGCCAAGACATGGAAGCAACCTAAATGTCCATCAACAGATGAATGGATGAAGAAGTGGTATATATACGCAATGAAATATTACTCAGCCATAAAAAAGAATGAAATAATGCCATTTGCAGCAACATGGATGGACATAGAGATTATCTTATTAAGTGAAGTAAGTCAGACAGACAAAGACAAATATCATATATTGCTTTATGTGGAATCTAAAAAAAATTATACAGATGAACTTATTTATAAAACAGAAATAGACTCACAGACTTAGAAAAAAAACTTATGGTAACCAAAGGGGAAGGGGGGGATAAATTTGGAATTTTGGATTATCAGATACAAACTACAATATACAAAATAGATAAACAACAAGGACTGACTGTATAGCACAGGGAACTATATTCAGTATCTTGTAATAACCTATAATGGAAATGAATCTGAAAAGGAATATATATATGTGTATATATATATAATTGAATCACTTTGCTGTACACCTGAAACATTGTAAATCAACTATACAATAGTTGAGAATAAAAAGAGAATAAGAAAATAAAAAATAAAGGCATTGGAAATTTAAAAAAGGTAAATGTCAAATTGTGATAAAGTATTTGCAGCAGATATGATAAACAAAGAATCCTTATTTTGAAAATAATACTAAAGGAAAAACTGGACAAAGGACATCATTAGAGGAATTACACACACAACTAAGATTATATATAGCGAATGAAAATGAAAAATTGGTCATTCTCACCAGCGATCAAATCATTTCAAAGATAAATAATAATGAAACACTATTTGCTGAATATCAGTTTTTTAGCAACAATAATGCTCTCCAGGGTATGGTAAGATGGAGACTCTCCTGAACTGCCAATATTAATGGAAATTGGTACAACTTTTGGAAAGCAGTTATTTTAAAATTATTATTTATACAATTTGACCTAGTTTAATCTCATTTCTAGGAATGGGCTTAAAATATTAGCCAGAGATAACATCAAAGTTTTGTGTACAAAGATACTAATCATAACATTTATTATTATGGGAAAAGCGAAAAGCATTCTAAATGCTCAACAGTAAGGAAATAGTTATTAGGTGGAACCATATAAAAATGCTGATATATTTGATTGTTATTGATATGCATAAATATCAATTTCATATGATTCAGCCTAATGCATGACATTATGGTTTATTGTATGATGGAATTTCATGTAGCTATAAAATAGTGTTTATAAAGAATCTATAATAAAATAAGAAATGCTCACTACATCTAGTAGACTATAAAAGTAGAATAGAGAACTTTATTAATAGGATAAAACTAATTTTATAAAAGAAAAAGAAATGCATGTCTGTATGAGTATGTATATATGTAATGATACGGAGAAAATATTATTTACCAAAACACCATTTGGGGAGAGTCCTATAAGTATTTGGAGAAAATATCTTAATACACTACTTGGAGTGAGGTTTAAGACTCCATGCTGGATGTTCAAAAATCAGTAAACTTCCCTTTTTTTTGTTGATTGTCATGATAGTTTTGTGTATGTAAATTTGAATATAGGAGGTAGAGAAGAGCTGTACAGGAA
>NW_006773945.1:1839436-1842513 GCF_000442215.2 Lipotes vexillifer | reverse complement strand
GAAAGAGTGATAGCAGAGCCAGGAAAGGGGAGTTACCTAGGAAGTTGGGGCAGGCTGCATTGAAGAAGAGTTTGGGGAAATAAAAATGTCTAAGATGAATTCTAAATTCATTAGCTGTGGAGAATGCCCACCAAAGACCTAGAGTCTGTCATACAGAGTGAAGTAAGTCAGAAAGAGAAAAACAAATACTGTATGCTAACACATATATATAGAATCTAAAAAAAAATGGTTCTGATGAACCTAGGGGCAGGACAGGAATAAAGATGCAGAAGTAGAGAATGGACTTGAGGACATGGGGTGGGGGGGGGAAGGGTAAGCTGGGACGAAGGGAGAGAGTAGCATTGACATATATACACTACCAAATGTAAAACAGATAGCTAGTGGGAAGCAGCTGCATAGCACAGGGAAATCAGCTCAGTGCTTTGTGACCACCTAGAGGGGTGGGATAGGGAGGGTGGGAGGGAGGTGCAAGAGGGAGGGGATATGGGGATATATGTATATATATAGCTGATTCATTTTGTTATACAGCAGAAACTGACACAACATTGTAAAGCAATTATACTCCAATAAAGATGTTAAAAAAATAGAAAAAAAAATCTGCAGTGAAGTCAGCTTTACTTAAGCTTTTTTTTTCTCTTCTCCTCTCCTTTCCTCTTCTCTCTCCCCCTCTCCTCCCCTCCCCTCCCCTCCTTTCCCCTTCTCTGTCTCTCTGTCTCTGTCCCTTTCTCTCTCTCCCTCTCTCTGTCTCTCTCTCTCTCTCTGTCAATTGAGAGAGAGAACTCGAAGGGGGAAGTATGGGGAAAGGAAATATTTTCTAGGAACCCGGAGCCAGCTAATGATGGAGTAGATGTATCTGGGTTACAAATGCACAGAAAAATCAGAGAGACATAATCCAAAATGTTAACGGTGTTTTTCTTGGGTGATGTTGTTTTGTTTTGTTTTTTCTTCTTGATACTTCTGTTTTGTTTTTTAAGTTGATTATTTTTGTAGTCATAAAGTTATACTAAAAGGTTTCAGTATAAATGATATATACTTTTGCAAGATATATATATCTTACAAAAACAATTCTCAGACAATGCTGTTCTAATGGTTATTAGGATTGCACCAACTAATCCCAAGCAGAAGCATGAAAACAGGTGTAACCCCCAATCTCAAGTTTCAGTTAAAGTAAAACAAACAAACATAAAACCCTGTTTCCTAAACGAAAATTGCAAGGACTTATAGTTTCCTACATCCTGTAAAAACTCTGACACTGCTTCAATTGAGGAGCCACCTGATTTTCAGGTGTTCCCTGATACACATCAGCTAAATAAAGCCTTTAGCATATATATGAGTCACTTAAAGAACTTTTTTTTTTGCATTGTGAAAATATTTCCTCACTAAAGCCTAACATTTATTGAGATGCTATTATGTATCATGTAAAGTGGCAGGTACTTCACATATAATAAGTAATTTAATCCTCACAGGCCGTATGTCATTATTCTTATTTTACAAATGAGGTAATGGAAAAGTTTAACTTGTCTCAGGTAACCCAACTTGGAAGTGGCCAGCAGTGATAATTCTTTTAGAGTACAAAGACAATGTTTCCCTGAATTGCATAAGAAGCCAAGAAATTAAGCCATTTAATGAAATTAAAAAGAAGAAGGAGGAGGAGGAGAATAATTACCAACATGTGTAATGCGATAGTATTTTGAAATATAGAAAATTTTCCTTTTTGACAATTCTGTTTTACCTTGCAGTCCTTATACTATTAAAACTAGACTCAGAAGCTGAGATTTTTTTCCCTCGGTGAAGGGAAGACAGAACTAAGAATCCAGCAAGAAAAAAGAGTCAAATTATTGGCTTTGAATTCCAAGGCAAGCACTATAAAGCTGATAAAAGAGATAATAACCTGGAGAAGAGAACAGGATTTTGAGCCTCACAAGGCTAAGAGCCCTGGAGATTCAGAGCCTTGAGTTTGTACCATAAGCCACAGAGTGAAGAATGGTGTATTTTCCTGGCACACACAGAGAAGATAAAAACACTTTAAGAAAGGAAAAAAAAAATCATGAGACATTTACAAAAATTATAACCTTAATGACAAAGAAAATCTTAATACATTTTAGAGAGGCACAATATCTAATAAAAGTCATTAAGCTTGAAGGGTAGAACATCAGAGAGGAGAAAGCTGGTGTAAAGTACTTTAACGTTCTCCCTAGAGAAGTCTGGAGATCTGCAGAGGGTCCTCCTTGAATCTGTAGTTGTGTAGTGATCAGTGCATATGTGTGAGAAAACTATTACAGACCAAAGAAAGAACCACTCTAAAGGGTTAGAAGGAACAATATACAGTGATCAAACAGGAATGGGAATAGTTCTAATTTATACCAGCCAGAGTGGAAAACCTCATAATTCATAGGGTATCAGATAGTAATCTCAGAAGAGGTTTGCCTTAGTAGGGGGTGCAAAATTAGCCTTAGACTATTTACTGCTTTAGTTCTACCTAGTGACGCTTAAAAGGCAAGACCCAAAGGGATCAAAGTGTTTTCAACTCACTTAGCTTTCTTAGAACAAAACTCAAGGATATTCATGGGAATACAAAAATATCCAGTGCCCATTAAGGTAAATTGATAATATCTGGCACCTAATAAAAATTTAACAGAGATGTGAAACAGCAGAAAAGTACAACCCAGTAAGAGGAGAAAAATCAGTCAATGGACACTGACTAAAAAATAACTCCAGTGCATGAATTAGTAGAAAAGAACATTAAACTATTATGATGATATTCCATATGTTCAAGAAGCTAGAGGAAAGATTTAGCAGAGACATGGAAGATCTTAAAAGAGACACAAATTCAACCACTAGAGATGAAAACTACAGTGTCTGAGATTTTTTAAAAATCCACTGGGTGGGATTAATAACATATTAGACATTGCTGAAGAAAAGATTAATGAACTTAATGGCAGTAATAGAAACTCTCCAAAATGAAACACACAGAAAAAAGACAGGAAATAATGGAGAATCAGTTAGCTGTGGGACAATTTCAAGTAGTCTAATATATGTGTAATTGGAGTCCCTGAAAGGGAAGAGAAGTAGGGAAA
>NW_006773945.1:1798905-1839334 GCF_000442215.2 Lipotes vexillifer | reverse complement strand
GGGAAAGAAAAATATCTGAATAAATAATGGGCAATATTTTTTCAAATTATTTGAAAATTGTAAGCTTCAAGCACAAGAAACACATTATAATCAAAATTTATTAAAGTCAGTAATAAAGAGAAAATCTTGAAGAAAACCAGAGGAACAAAGACATTTTAGATAGAGAAACAAGGATAAAAATGACAGCAGATTTCACATTGGACCCAGTGCAAATGAGAAGACAAAACTATCCTTTAAAAATAAAGGTATAATAAAGACTTTCATACACATAAAAGCAGAAAATTTATTACCAGTGGACCTGCACTACAAGACATGTTAGAAGAAGATCCTTTAGGCAGCAGGAAAATGATTCCAGTTGGAAATCTAAACATAAACAAAGGAATGAAGAATAAGAGAAACAATAACTGTGTAAGTAAATATAAAATACTTTAATGTTACTATTGAAATCTCTTTAAAAGGCCGTTGATTTTATAATGCAAAAATATGAACAATGTATTGGGGGTTTATAACATAGAAATACATTTATGACAACAATAACATAAGGTGGGAAGAAGTAAACTGTTGTAAGGTGAAATGGGAGAATATTACTTGGAAGTAGTCTCTGATAAGTTAAAAATGTATACTACAAACTCTAAAGCAACTAGTAAAATAGTACAACAAAGGATTTTAGTTAATAAGTAACCATAGGAGATAAAATGGATTCATAAAAAGAAATTCAATTCAAAAGAAGTCAGGAAATAGAAGAAATGGAAAGAATAGATGAGACACATTTTTTTTTTTAATTAGAAAGATGGTAGATTGACACCTGACCATACCAATAATCTCATTAAATATAAATGGTCTAAGCACTGCAATTAAAAGGCAGAGTTTGTCATTGTATAGAAAGGTAAGACACAACTATATGTTGCTTACAAGAAACCCACTTTAATAAGTTAGAAGTAAAATGTTTGGAAAAATAAACCATGCTAATGGAGCCAGAAGAAATCTGGAATTGCTATTTTAATACAAGACAAAGTAGGTTTCAGAGCAAGGAATATTACTAGGAATAAAGAATGTCAATTCATCAAGAAGACATAACAATCTTAACTGTTTATGCACCTGATAACATTGTCAAAATACATAAAGAAAAAATAGATAAAACTGAAAGTAGATATAGAAATTCAAAATTAGAGTTGGAGATTTCAACAATATTCTCTCAATAATTGATAGAACAAGTAGATAGGAAATCAGGAAGGATATAAAAGTCTTGAACAATATTATCAACCAACTTGACCTAATTGACATTTATAGAACACTGTACCTAGTAAAAGCAGAATGCACACTGTTTTCAAGTGCACAGGGGATGTTTACCAAGACAGACCATATTCTGGACCAGAAAAGAATTCTCAATGAATTTAAAATGATTCAAATCATGCAAATATATTCTATGATCACAACAGACATAAATTAGAAATCAGTAATGGAAAGGTATCTGGAAAATCTCAAATATTTGAAAGCTAGTTAGCACAATTATAAAGAACACATAGGTCAAAAAGAAACCAGAAAGGCAGGGCTTCCCTGGTGGCGCAGTGGTTGAAGGTCCGCCTGCCGATACAGGGGACGCGGGTTTGTGCCCTGGTCCGAGAGGATCCCACATGCCGCAGAGCGGCTGGGCCCGTGAGCCATGGCCGCTGAGCCTGCGTGTCTGGAGCCTGTGCTCCGCAGCGGGAGAGGCCATATCAGTGAGAGGCCCGCGTACTGCAGGAAAAAAAAAAAAGGAGTAAGAAACCAGAAAGACAATTCTAATGTATTTTGAATGGAATGAAAATTAAAATGCAACATATCAAAATTTGTAGGATGCTGCTCAGTTACTACTTAGATGGAAATTTATAAGACTAAAAGCCTATTAGAAAACAAGAAAGGGGGCTTCCCTGGTGGCGCAGTGGTTGAGAGTCTGCCTGCTGATGCAGGGGACGCGGGTTCGTGCCCCGGTCCAGGAAGATCCCACATGCTGCAGAGTGGCTAGGCCCATGAGCCATGGCCGCTGAGCCTGTGCATCCAGAGCCTGTGCTCTGCAACGGAAGAGGCCACAACAGTGAGAGGCCCACGTACCGCAAAAAACAAAACAAAATAAAAAACAAGAAAGGCCTCCTCAATGCTCTATGGTGACCTAAATGGGGAGGAAATCTAAAGAAGAGTGGATAGGGACTTCCCTGGTGGTCCAGTAGGTAAGACTTCATGCTCCCAAAGCAGGGGCCCTGGATTTGATCCCTGGTCAGGGAACTAGATCCCACATGCCTGTTGCAACGAAGAGGCCATATGCCACAACTAAGAGTCCACATGCCACAACTAAGAAGTCCACATGCCACAACTAAGAAGCCCACATGCCACAGCTATGAGCCTGCATGCTGCAACTAAAAGATGCCACATGCTGCAATAAAGATCCTGTGTGCCACAATGAAGACCTGGCCTACCTAAATAAATTAAAAAAATAAAAAAGAGTGGATATATGTATATGTATGACTGATTCACTTTGCTGTACAGCCAGAAACTAACACAACATTGTAAAGCAAATATACTCCAATAAAATTAATAAAAAACTTCTGAAATCAATGACCTCAGTTTCAACCTTGAGAAATAGAAAATAAATAAATAAAATGAACCCAAGTAAGCAGAAGAAAGGGAATAATAAACATCAGAGCAAGAATCAATGAGATAGAAGAAAGAATAACTATAAGGAAAATCAATGAAACCAAAGTTGGTACTTTGAGAAGATTAATAAAATGGATAACAAGCTAGTCAAAGTGATAAGGAAAAAAGAAAAAAAGGCACAAATGACACCAACAGATATTCTAAAGATATTAAAGGGATAATAAAGGAGTATTATAAACAACTTTATGCCTAGAGATTTGACAGCTTAGAAAAAAGTGGGAAAGTTTCCATAAAAGACACAAACTATCAAAGCTCACTTAAGAAGAGATGAACAACTTTGTTATCTGCATATCTATTAAAGCAATTGATTTTGTAGTTCAAAACCTCAGAAAGGAACTCCAGGGCTAGATGGCTTCATTGGTAAATTCTATTAAAGGTAGAAATAATACCAATTCTACAAAAACCTTCCAGAAAATTGAAGCAGGAGAAATATTTCTCAACTCATTTTATGAGACCAATTTTACTCTGCCATCAAAACCACACAATAGCATCACAAGAAAGAAAATCACAGATCAAAATTCCTCATAAACATACATTCACAAATTTTTAAAAGTTTAACAAATAAAATGCAACAACATGTAAAAAGGATAATTAATCATGACCAAGTGGATTTCCCTCCCAGGAATGCAAGGTTGGTTTAACATTAAATATAAATCAATGCTGAGTAACATAAGCAGAAATGGCAGAATAGGAAACTCCCAAAGCACATCCCTCCAGAAGAGCAGTGATAAGCTTGCAAAAAATGTCAAACTCAAGTTTTTCAAAACTCTGGAAACTAATGAAAAAGCTTACAGCAGCAAGGGGAACACTTAATCAATTTGTGGTATATATATACAATGGAATATTACTCAGCCATTAAAAGGAATGAAATAATGCCATTTGCAGCAACATGGATGGACTTAGAGATTGTCATACTGAGTAAAGTAAGTCAGACAGAGAAAGAGAAATATTGTATGATATTGCTTATATGTGGGATGTAAAAAAATGATACAAATGAAGTTATTTACAAAACAGAAACAGATTTACAGACTGAGAGAATGAACTTATGGTTACCAGGGGGGAAGGGGTGGGGAGGGACAGTTAGGGAGTTTGGGATCGATACGTACACACTGGTATATTTAAAATGGATAACAAACAAGGACCTACTGAATAGCACAGGGAACTCTGCTCAATATTATGTAACAACCTAAAGGGGAAATTAATTTGAAAAAGAATAGATACATGTATATGGATAACTGAATCACTTTGTTGTACACCTGAAACTAACACAACATGGTTAATCAAAAGGTTGAAAAACAAACCCTGAATCTCGGTAAGAGAGCTTTGTGGCACTTTAACTTCCCCTGTTTTCTTCTCACTCTCCTCCACCTTGGTGGAGGCTTTGAAGATAATAGTACACATTTCCAGTACAGGGACATAGTACCAGGTGAGCAGAATGGACATTATTGTCAAAGAATTGTGGTTTTGACCTGTCTGGTGACTCCCTGAAGGACCAGCTTAAAGGGCATGCCTTTATTTTGCCCAAGGGAACTCTCCCAGGGCTGAGATGGTAATCCAGGGGAGGGTTGAAAACATTTAAAGGCACACGTATTTGTCACTGCCACCTGGGACAAAGTATAGCTGTGGGGCAAGTGGTAAAATAACCAAAAAGTTCAGAGGAAAGCCTGGGGCATGAGATGCTTTGGGGAATTAGCACTTTGAAAAGCTCCCACATATTCCTGGAATCTAGAAGGACAAGTATATGTGCAGGGCTAAGCACACAGTCAGAAAATACCTGGTAAGGCCCTAGCTCTCACCTCTGGCTGACTTCTATGCAAGTAGAAAGTGAGAACTAAGGTAGAGTTGTAAACTAACTGGGCTAAATGTTGAAGGCATGCCCCAACACATACAAAAGCCCATTTGCAAAGCCCATTTACATATCCATCATTATAGTATTGTAGAAAATATTTTTACTGTCCTAAAAAGTCCTCTGTGCTCTGCCTGCTCATCTCTCTGCCTTTCCCACAGTCCAACCCTTGGTAACAACTGATATTCTTACTGTCTCCATAGTTTTGCCTTCTCCAGAATGTCATATAGTTGGAATCATATACTACATACAGTTGACCCTTGAACAATGCAAGGGTTAATTCGAATGTAACTTTTGGTCAGCCTTCTGTATCTGTGATTCCTCTCCAAATGCATATTCAACAAACCACAGACACTGTAGTACTGTAGTATTTACTATTGAAAATATTTACATATAAGTGGAACCACATAGGTCAAACCCTCATTGTTCAGGAGTCAACTGTAGTCTTTCCACACTGGCTTCTTTCACTTAGTAATATACATTTAATACATATTCTCCATGTCTTTTCATGACTTGATATTTCATTTCTTTTTAGTGCTGAATAATATTCCATTGTCTGGATGTACCATAGTTTCTTTCTTTTTTTAAAAAAATTATTTTTGGCTGCATTGGGTCTTCGTTGCTGTGCATGGACTTTCTCTAGTTGTGGCAAGTGAGGGCTACTCTTCGTTGCGGTGCACAGACTTCTCATTGTGGTGGCTTCTCTTGTTACAGAGCACGGGCTCTAGGCTCACAAGCTTCAGTAGCTGTGGAACATGGGCTCAGTAGTTGTGGCTCATGGGCTCTAGAGCGCAGGCTCAGTTGTTGTGGCACACAGGCTTAGTTGCTCCGTGGCATGTGGGATCTTCCCAGACCAGGGCTTGAACCCGTGTCCCCTGCATTTGCAGGCGGATTCTTAACCACTGCACCACCAGGGAAGTCCTACCATAGTTTATTTATCCATTCACCTACTGAAACACATCTTGATGGCTTCCAAGTTTTGGCAATTATGAATAAAGCTACTATAAACATCCATGTGCAGATTTTTTTGTGGATATAGGTTTTCAGTTCCTTTGGTTAAATACCAAGGAGTGTGACTGCAGGATTGTATGGTAAGAATATGTTTAGTTTTATAGGAAACTGCCAAACTGTCTACCAGAGTGGCTATACTATTTTGCATTCTCAGCAGCAATGAATGAGAGTTCTTTTTGTTCCACATCCTCACCAGTATTTGGTATTGTCAGGCTTTTGGATTTTGGCCAATCTAATAGTCATGTTGTGGTATCTCATTGTTCTTTTAATTTGCATTTCCCTGATGACACATGATGTTGAACATCTTTTCATATGCTTACTTACTATGTGTATATCTTCTTTGATGACATGTCTGTTAAGGTATTTGGCCCATTTTTAAATCAAATTTTTTTTTTTATTGGTGGGTTTTGAGGGTTCTTTGTATACTTTTGATAAAAATTCTTTATCAGATATGTCTTTTATGAATATTTTCTACTATTTTTGGTTTGTCTCCTCATTTCTTGACATTATCTATCACAGAGCAGAAGTTTTAAATTTTAATGAAGTCCAGCTTATCAACTATTTCTTTCATGTAAGGTGCCCTTGCTATTGTATCTAAAATGTCATCACCATGCCCAAGGTCATCTAGGTTTTCTCTTAATTATTGAAGATTTATAGTTTTGCATTTCACATTTAGGTATGTAATGCATTTAGAGTTAATTGTGAAGGGCGTATGGTCTGTGTTTAGATTCATTTTTTTGCCCATGGATTACCAGTTGTTCCAGTACCATTCTTTTTTGGAAGTTAATAAAATCATTTATTAATTACTAACTTGTATTTGGTCTGCCTATTAACTTTTACCTATTACTTCCATTTCAAGACAGAAACCATATTTATGCCTTAACTTCAGGCACTGAGGACACAGTGATTTGAGCCTAAATATCCTTATATTCTAGAGGAGAGACAGGAAATTTAAAAAGAAAAACTTCATAAGACACTTTCTTTTTAAAAATAAATTTATTTATTTTATTTTTTGCCGCGTTCGGTCTTTGTTGCTGCGTGCGGGTTTTCTCTGGTTGCAGCGAGTGGGGGCTATTCTTCGTTGCAGTGCGCGGGCTTCTCACTGCGGTGGCTTCTCTTGTTGTGGAGCATGGGCTCTAGGCTCACGGGCTTCAGTAGTTGCAGCACGCAGGCTCCGTAGTTGTGGCTTGTGGGCTCTAGAGTGCAGGCTCAGTAGTTGTGGCACACGGGCTTAGTTGCTCTGTGGCATGTGAGATCTTCCCGGACCAGGGCTTGAACCCGTGTCCCCTGCATTGGCAGGCGGATTCTTAACCACTGTGCCACCAGGGAAGTCCAAGACACTTTCTAAAACAGTGTTTGTGAGGAAGGTGGCATAAGTTGACATAATAGATTGAAATCACGATAAGACATTAGCTATGGGGGGTGGTCTCAGTAGTAAAGTGACACTTGATTCAGGGACTGAGTGCCTAGAAGTTTGATGCCTTATTAAGTTTGATTCAAAATGAGAAGATATATTAGTCAGGAGCTGAGAGGTGAAGAAAGGTCCTTTGTGGGCAACTGGGAAAGTAGCCCAGACAGAGCCCGGTTACCAAATACCCACAACAGAATCAAAATTAACACATTTTCTATTTTTTTCAAGACTGTGTGCCATTGACCTAACCAAATGTTGGGTTTGCTGAAGCCCCACCCATTCACAGAGTCTCTAAGAACTTCACCCATAGTATTCTTTGTGTCTGAAGAAGCTTAAGTTCAAGTTGAGGGAGAGAGAAGTCTTGCAGTGAAAAGCAAAGTACAAGGGCTGTTCACAGCTCAGCATGGCAGAATTACTATGCTCTCTTCTCTTAATTTTTTTGGACCTCATCAGGATCTGATCACTAATGTTGATTAATATATTTCCTGCATTACCTGCTGGAATGCCCCTGCTCCCCCGTTTTTAACCTTATTTAAGCTGCCTGCCAGCACCATTTGTTTTGCTTCATTGTATTGCCTTTTTTCTTTGTCAAGGTCAGTTGGCTATATTTATATTGTCTATTTATGGGCTTTCTATTGGTTTTCATTGATCTGTCTTTTCTTTCACCAATACTACATGGTCTTGATTACTGTAGCTTTATAGTAAATCTTGAAGTTGGGTAGTGTTAATACTCCAACTTTGTTCTTCCCCTTCAATATGGTGTTCGCTATTCTGGGGTTTTACTTCTTTATATAAATTTTAGAAACAGTTTGTTGATATCCGCAAAATAACTTGCTGGGATTTTGATTGGGATTGCATTGAATCTATAGATCAATTTGGGAAGAACTTACATCTTGACAATATTGTTTCCTTATCCATGAATGTGGAATATCTCTTCATTTATTTAGTTGTTTCATATAATGAGTAATAAATGTATATTGTTAGTCATCAGAGTTTTGTAATTTTTCTAATATAGATCTTATACTTATTTTGTTCAATTTATAATAAGTATTTCATTCCTTTGGTGATAATGTAAATGGTATTATGTTTTTATTTTCAAATTCCACTTGATCATTGCTGGAAAATAGGAAAGCATTTGATTTTTGTATATTAACATTGTATCCTGCAACCTTGCTATAATTGCCCATTAGTTCAAAGAGGTTTTTTTTGGTCCATTCTTTCAGAATTTCTATATAGACAATTTCATCTGCAAACAGAGACAGGTTTATTTCTTCCTTCCAAGTCTGTATATCTTTTATTCCCTCTTCTTGTTTTATTGTATTATCCACGACTTCCAGTATAATGTTGAAAAGGAGCAATTAGAGGGAACATTTTTACCTTGGTTTCTGATCATAGTGGGAAAGCTTCTAGTTTCTCAAATAGATATTCTTTTAGATATTCTTTTTTTTTTTTACATCTTTATTGGAGTATAATTGTTTTACAATGGTGTGTTGGTTTCTGCTTTATAACAATGTGAATCAGTTATACATATACATATGTTCCCATATCTCTTCCCTCTTGCGTCTCCCTCCCTCCCACCCTCCCTATCCCACCCTTCCAGGCGGTCACAAAGCACCGAGCTGATCTCCCTGTGCTATGCGGCGGCTTCCCACTAGCTATCTACCTTACGTTTGGTAGTGTATATATGTCCATGCCTCTCTCTCGCTTTGTCACAGCTTACCCTTCCCCCTCCCCATATCCTCAAGTCCATTCTCTACTGAGAGATCTGATCATGAATAGGTATTGGGTTTTGCCAAATGCTTTTCTGCATCTACTGATATGATAATGTGATATATATTTTTTTCTGTTGATGTCATGGATTACATTAATTGATTTTCAAATGTTGAAACATCCTTACATACCTGGGATAATTCCCACTTGGTCGTGGTGTATCAATCTTTTAATATATTGTTGGACCCAACATGCTAATATTTTTGTTGAGGATGTTTACATCTATGTTCATGAGAGATATTGGTCTGTAGTTTTCTTTTCTTGTAATGTCTTCTTCTGGTTTTGATATTAGGGTAATGATATTGGATAAGTTAGGAATTATTACCTCTGCTTCTATCCTCTGAAGTACATTGTAGAGAATTGATAAAATTTCTTCCTAAAATGTTTGGTAGAATTCACCAGTGAACCCATCTGGGACTGGTGCTTTCTGTTTTGGAACGTTAGTAATTATTATTGATTCAATTTCCTTAATAGATACAGGTGTATTCAGAAGGTATTTTTCTTCTTGTGTGAATTTTGGCAGATTGTGTGTTTCAGGAAATTGGTCCATTTCATCTAGGTTATCAAATTTATGGGCATAGTGTTTTTCATAGCATTCCTTTAGTATCTTTTTAATGTCCACGGGATCTGTAGTGATGTCTCCTCTTTCTTTTCTTATATTAGTAATTTGTGTCCTCTGTCTTTTCTTTCTTAGTATGGCTACAGCTTATGAATTTTATTGTTTTAAAAAGAAACAGCTTTGTTTTTATTTTTAATTGTAGAATAGTTGATTTACAATGTTGTGTTGGTTTCAGGTATACAGCAGAGTGATTCAGATAAATATTCTTTATAAGATTCTTTTCCATTATAGGTTATTACAAGATATTGAACATAAATCCCTGTACTATACAGTAGGTCCTTGTTGTTTATCTATTTTATATATAGTAGTGTGCATGTGTTAATCCCAAGCTCCTAATTTATCTCTCCTCTCGCGTTTCCCCTTTGGTAACCATAAGTTTGTTTTCTATGTCTGTCAGTCTATTTCTGTTTTGTAAATAAATTCATTTGTGTCATTTTTTTTACATCTTTATTGGAGTATAATTGCTTTACCATGGTGTGTTAGTTTCTGCTTTATAACAAAGTGAATCAGTTATACATATACGTATGTTCCCATATCTCTTCCCTCTTGTGTCTCCCTCCCTCCCACCCTCACTATCCCACCCCTCTAGGTGGTCACAAAGCACCAAGCTGATCTCCCTGTACTATGCGGCTGCTTCCCACTAGCTAGCTCTTTTACGTTTGGTAGTGTATATATATCCATACCACTCTCTCACTTTGTCACAGCTTACCCTTACCCCTCCCCATATCCTCAAGTCCATTCTCTAGTAGGTCTGTGTCTTTATTCCCATCTTGTCCCTAGGTTCTTCATGACTTTTTTTTTCTTAGATTCCACACATATGTGTTAGCATACGGTATTTGTTTTCCTCTTTCTGACTTACTTCACTCTGTATGACAGACTCTGGGTCCATCCACCTCACTACAAATAACTCAATTTCATTTCTTTTTATGGCTGAGTAATATTCCATTGCATATATGTGCCACATCTTCTTTATCCATTCATCTGTTGATGGACACTTAGGTTGCTTCCATGTCCTGGCTATTGTAAATATAGCTGCAGTGAACATTTTGGTACATGACTCTTTTTGAATTATGGTTTTCTCAGGGTATATGCCCAGTAGCGGGATTGCTGGGTTGTATGGTAGTTCTATTTTTAGTTTTTGAAGGAACCTCCATACTGTTCTCCATAGTGGCTGTATCAATTTACATTCCCACCAACAGCCTCTCCAGCATTTATTTTTTGTAGATTTTTTGATGATGGCCATTCTGACTGGTGTGAGATGATATCTCATTGTAGTTTTGATTTGCATTTCTCTAATGATTAATGATGTTGAGCATTCTTTTTTTTTTTCTTTTTTCGGTACGTAGGCCTCTCACTGTTGTGGCTTCTCCCGTTGCGGAGCACAGGCTCCGGACGCGCAGGCTCAGCGGCCATGGCTCACGGGCCCAGCCGCTCCGCGGTATGTGGGATCTTCCCGAACCGGGTCACGAACCCGCGTCCCCTGCATCAGCAGGCGGGCTCTCAACCACTGCACCACCAGGGAAGCCCCGATGTTGAGCATTCTTTCATGTGTTTGTTGGCAATCTGTATATCTTCTTTGGAGAAATGTCTATTTAGGTCTTCTGCCCATTTTTGGATTGGGTTGTTTGTTGTTTTTGATACTGAGCTGCATGAGCTGCTTGTAAATTTTGGAGCTTAATCAGTTTTTGTCAGTTGCTTCATTTGCAAATATTTTCTCCCATTCTGAGGGTTGTATTTTGTTCTTGTTTATGGTTTCCTTTGCTGTGCAAAAGCTTTTAAGTTTCATTAGGTTCCATTTGTTTATTTGTGTTTTTATTTCCATTTCTCTAGGAGGTGGGTCAAAAAGGATCTTGCTGTGATTTATGTCCTAGAGTGTTCTGCCTATGTTTTCCTCTAAGAGTTTGATGGTGTCTGGCCTTACATTTAGGTCTTTAATCCATTTTCAGTTTATTTTTGTGTATGGTGTTAGGGAGTGTTCTAATTTCATACTTTTACATGTACCTGTCCAGTTTTCCCAGCATCACTTATTGAAGAGGCTGTCTTTTCTCCAGTGTATATTCTTGCCTCCTTTATCAAAGATAAGGTGACCATATGTGCATGGGTTTATCTCTGGGCTTTCTATCCTGTTCCATTGATCTATATTTCTGTTTTTGTGCCATTAGCGTACTGTCCTGATTACTGTAGCTTTGTAGTATAGTCTGAAGTCAGGGAGCCTGATTCCTCCAGCTCCGTTTTTCTTCCTCAAGATGGCTTTGCCTATTCGGGGTCTTTTGCATTTCCATACAAATTGTGAAATTTTTTGTTCTAGTTCTGTGAAAAATGCCAGTGGTAGTTTGAAGGGATTGCATTGAATCTGTAGATTGCTTTGGGTAGTAGAGTCATTTTCACAATGTTGATTCTTCCAATCCAAGAACATGGTATATCTCTCCATCTATTTGTATCATCTTTAATTTCTTTCATCAGTGTCTTATAATTTTCTGCATACAGGTCTTTTGTCTCCTTAGATAGGTTTATTCTTAGATACTTTATTCTTTTTGTTGCAATGGTAAATGGGAGTGTTTTCTTTTTTCTCTGCAGTACGCGGGCCTCTCACTGCTGTGGCCCCTCCCGTTGCGGACCACAGGCTCCGGACGCTCAGGGCCAGCGGCCATGGCTCATGGGCCCAGCCGCTCCGCGGCATGTGGGATCCTCCCAGACCGGGGCATGAACCAGTGTCCCCTGCACCGGCAGGCGGACTCTCAACCACTGCGCCACTACGGAAGCCCTGGGAGTGTTTTCTTAATTTCACTTTCAGACTTTTCATCATTAGTGTATAGGAATGCTAGAGATTTCTGTGCATTAATTTTGTATCCTGCTACTTTACCAAATTCATTGATTAGCTCTAGTAGTTTTCTGGTAGCATCTTTAGGATTCTCTATGTATAGTATCATGTCACCTGTAAACAATGACAGCTTTACTTCTTCTTTTCCGATTTGGATTCCTTTTATTTCTTTTTCTTCTCTGATTGCTGTGGCTAAAACTTCCAAAAGTATCTAGAATAATAGTGGTGAGAGTGGGCAACCTTGTCTTGTTCCTGATCTTAGTCGAAATGGTTTCATTTTTCACCATTGAGGACAATGTTGGCTGTGGGTTTGTCATATATGGCCTTTATTATGTTGAGGAAAGTTCCCTCTATGCCTACTTTCTGCAGGGTTTTTATCATAAATCGGTGTTGAATTTTGTCGAAAGCTTTCTCTGCATCGATTGAGATGATCTATATGTTTTTTTCTCCTTCAGTTTGGTAATATGGTGTATCACATTGATTGATTTGCATATATTGAAGCATCCTTGCATTCTTGGGATAAACCCCAGTTGATCATGGTGTATGATCCTTTTAATGTGCTGTTGGATTCTGTTTGCTAGTATTTTGTTGAGGATTTTTCCATCTATGTTCATCAGTGATATTGGCCTATAGTTTTCTTTCCTTGTGATATCTTTGTCTGGTTTTGGTCTCAGGGTGATGGTGGCCTCGTAGGATGAGTTTGGGAGTGTTCCTCCCTCTGCTATAGTTTGGAAGAGTTTCAGAAGGATAGGTGTTAGCTCTTCTCTAAATATTTGATAGAATTCACCTGTGAAGCCATCTGGTCCTGGGCTTTTGTTTGTTGGAAGATTTTAAATCACAATTTCAATTTCAGTGCTTGTGATTGTTCTGTTCATATTTTCTGTTTCTTCCTGGTTCAGTCTCGGAAGGTTGTGCATTTCCAAGAATTTGTCCATTTCTTCCAGGTTGTCCATTTTATTGGCATATAGTTGCTTGTAGTAATCTCTCATGGTCCTTTTTATTTCTGCAGTGTCAGTTGTTACTTCTCCTTTTTCATTTCTAATTCTATTGATTTGAGTCTTCTTCCTTTTTTTCTTGATGAGCCTGGCTAAAGGTTTATCAATTTTGTGTATCTTCTCAAAGAACCAGCTTTTAGTTTTACTGATCTTTTCTATCATTTCCTTCATTTCTTTTTCATTTATTTCTGATATGATCTTTATGATTTCTTTCCTTCTGCTAACTTTGGGTTTTTTTTGTTCTTTCTCTAATTGCTTTAGGTGTAAGGTTAGGTTGTTTATTTGAGATGTTTCTTGTTTCTTAAGGTAGGATTGTATAGCTATAAACTTCCCTCTTAGAACTGCTTTTGCTGCATCCCATAGTTTGGGGTCGTCATGTTTTCATTGTCATTTGTTTCTAGGTATTTTTTGATTTCCTCTTTGATTTCTTCAGTGATCTCTTGGTTATTAAGTAGTGTATTGTTTAGCCTCCATGTGCTTGTATTTTTTAATAGATTTTTTCCTGTAATTGATATCTAGTCTCATAGCATTGTGGTAGGAAAAGATACTTGATACAATTTCAATTTTTTTAAATTTACCAAGGCTTGATTTGTGACCCAAGATATGATCTATCCTGGAGAATATTCCAGGAGCACTTGAGAAGAATGTGTATTCTGTTGTTTTTGGATGGAATGTCCTATAAATGTCAATTAAGTCCATCTTGTTTAATGTATCATTTAAAGCTTGTGTTTCCTTATTTATCTTCATTTTGGATGATCTGTCCATTGGTGAAAGTGGGGTGTTAAAGTCCCCTACTATGATTGTGTTACTGTCGATTTCCCCTTTTATGGCTGTTAGTATTTGCCTAATGTATTGAGGTGCTCCTATGTTGGGTACATAAATATTTACAGTTGTTACATCTTCTGCTTGGATTGATCCCTTGATCATTATGTAGTGTCCTTCTTTGTCTCTTGTAATAGTCTTTATTTTAAAGTCTATTTTATCTGTTATGAGAATTGCTACTCCAGGTTTCTTTTGATTTCCTTTTGCATGGAATATCTTTTTCTATCCCCTCACTTTCAGTCGGTGTGTGTCCCTAGGTCTGAAGTGGGTATCTTATAGACAGTATATATATGGGTCTTGTTTTTGTATCCATTCAGCCAGTCTATGTCTTCTGGTTGGAGCATTTAATCCTTTTACTTTTAAGGTAATTATTGATATGTATGTTCCTATTTCAATTTTCTTAATTGTCTTGGGCTTGTTATTGTAGGTCTTTTCCTTCTCTTGTGTTTCCTGCCTAGAGAAGTTCCTTTAGCATTTGTTGTAAAGGTGGTTTGGTGGTGCTGAATTCTCTTAGCTTTTGCTAGTCTGTAAAGGTTTGAATTTCTCCATCAAATCTGAATGAGATCCTTGCTGGGTAGAGTAATCTTGGTTGTAGGTTTTACTGCTTCATCACTTTAAATATGTCCTGCCACTCCCTTCCCGCTTGCAGAGTTTCTGCTGAACGATCAGCTATTAACCTTATGGGGATTCCCTTGTGTGTTATTTGTTGTTTTTCCCTGCTGCTTTTAATATTTTTTCTTTGTATTTAATTTTTGATAGTTTGATTAATATGTGTCTTGGAGTGTTTCTCCTTGGATTTATCCTGTATGGGACTCTCTGTGCTTCCTGGACTTGATTAACTATTTCCCTTCCCATATTAGGGAAGTTTTCAACTATAATCTCTTCAAATATTTTCTCAGTCCCTTTCTTTTTCTCTTCTTCTTCTGGAACCACTATAATTCGAATGTTGGTGTGTTTAATGTTGTCCCAGAGGTCTCTGAGACTGTCCTCAGTTCTTTTCATTCTTTTTTCTTTATTCTGCTCTGCAGTAGTTATTTCCACTATTTTATCTTCCAGGTCACTTATCCGTTCTTCTGCCTCAGTTATTCTGCTATTGATCCCTTCTAGAGAATTTTAATTTCATTTATTGTGTTGGTCATCATTGTTTGTTTGCTGTTTAGTACTTCTAGGTTCTTGTTAAACATTTCTTGTATTTTCTCTATTCTATTTCCAAGATTTTGGATCATCTTTACTATCATTATTGTGAATTCTTTTTCAGGTAGACTGCCTATTTCCTTTTCATTTGTTTTGGCTGGTGGGTTTTTACCTTGCTCCTTCATCTGCTGTGTGTTTTTCTGTCTTCTCATTTTGCTTAACTTACTGTGTTTGGGGTCTCCTTTTCACAGGCTGCAGGTTTGTAGTTCCCGTTGTTTTTAGTGTCTGTCCCCAGTGGCTAAGGTTGGTTCAGTGGGTTGTGTAGGCTTCCTGGTGGAGGGTACTGGTGCCTGTGTTTTGGTGGATGAGGCTGGATCTTGTCGTTCTGGTGGGCAGGTCCACGTCTGGCGATGTGTTTTGGGGTGTCTGTGGCCTTATGATTTTAGGCAGCCTCTCTGCTAATGAATGGGTTGTGTTCCTGTCTTATTAGTTGCTAGGCATAGGGTGTCCAGCACTGTAGCTTGCTGGTCGTTGAGTGAAGCTGGGTCTTGGCGTTGAGATGGAGATCTCTAGGAGATTTTCGCCATTTGATATTACGTAGAGCTGGGAGGTGTCTTGTGGACCAGTGTCCTGAAGTTGGTTCTCACATCTCAGAGGCATAGCCCTGATGCCTGGCTGGAGCACCAAGAGCCTTTCATCCACATGGCTCAGAATAAAAAGGGAGAAAAAATAGAAAGAAAGAAAGAAAGGAGATAACATAAAATAAAATAAAGTTATTAAAGTAAAAAATAATTATTAAGAAAAAAAAAAAGAAAAAAAAAAAAAGGATGGACAGAACCCTAGGAGAAATGGTAAAATCAAAGCTATACAGACAAAATCACACACAGAAGCATACACATACACACTCACAAAAAGAGAAAAAGGGGAAAAAAAATATATATCGTTGCTCCCAAAGTCCACCTCCTCAATTTGGGATGATTTGTTGTCTATTCAGGTATTCCACAGATTCAGGGTACAGCAAGTTGGTTGTGGAGATTTAATCTGCTGCTCCTGAGGCTGCTGGGAGAAATTTCCCTTTCTCTTCTTTGTTCTCACAGCTCCCGGGGTTCAGCTTTGGATTTGGCCCCGCCTCTGCATGTAGGTCACCTGAGGGCGTCTGTTCTTCGCTCAGACAGGACGGGGTTAAAGGAGCAGCTGATTTGGGGCCTCTGGCTCACTCAGGCCGAGGGAAGGGAGGGGTATGGATGCAGGGTGAGCCTGCGGCGGCAGAGGTTAGTGTGACGTTGCACCAGCCTGAGGCGCGCCATGCGTTCTCCCGGGGAAGTTGCCCCTGGATCATGGGACCCTGGCAGTGGCGGGCTGCACAGGCTCCCAGGAGGGGCAGTGTGGAGAGACCTGTGTTCGCACACAGGCTTCTTGGTGGCGGCTGCAACAGCCTTAGCGTCTCATGCCCGTCTCTGGGGTTTGCGCTGATCGCCACGGCTTGCGCCCGTCTCTGGAGCTCCTTTAAGCAGCGCTCTTAATCCCCCCTCCTCACGCACCAGGAAACAAAGAGGGAAGAAAAAGTCTCTTGCCTCTTCGGCAGGTCCAGACTTTTTCCCGGACTCCCTCCCGGCTAGCTGTGGTGCACTAGCCCCCTTCAGGCTGTGTTCACGCAGCCAACCCCAGTCCTCTCCCTGGGATCCGAGCGAAGCCCGAGCCTCAGCTCCCAGCTCCCGCCCGCCCCGGCGGGTGAGCAGACAAGCCTCTCGGGCTGGTGAGTGCTGGTCGGTACCGTTCCTCTGTGCGGGAATCTCTCTGCTTTGCCCTGTGCACCCCTGTTGCTGTGCTCTCCGTGGCTCCGAAGCTTCCCCCTCCGCCACCCACAGTCTCCTCCCGTGAAGGGGCTTCCTAGTATGTGAAAACCTTTCCCCCTTCATAGCTCCCTCCCAGTGGTGCAGGTCCCGTCCCTATTCCTTTGTCTCTGTTTTTTCTTTTTTCTTTTGCTCTACCCAGGTACATGGGGAGTTTCTTGCCTTTTGGGAGGTCTGAGGCCTTCTGCCAACGTTCAGTAGGTGTTTTATAGGAGCTTTTCCACATGCAGTTGTATTTCTGATGTATTTGTGGAGAGGAAGGTGATCTCTGCGTCTTACTCCTCTGCCATCTTGAAGCTCATCCCATTTGTGTCATTTTTTAAGATTCCACATATAAGTGATATCATGATAAATGTCATATGATATTTGTCTTTGTCTGACTTACTTCACTTAATATGATAATCTCTAGGTCTATCCATGTTTGCTGCAAATGGCATTATTTCTTTTTTTATGGCTGAGTAATATTCCATTGTATATATATGCCACATCTTTATTCATTCATCTTTCGATGGACATTTCAGTTGCTTCCATGTCTTGCCTATTGTAAATAGTGCTGCTGTGAACACTAGGGTGCATGCATCTTTTTGAATTAGTTTTCTCTGGATATATGCTCAGGAGTGGGATTGCTGGATCATATGGTAACTCTATTTTTAGTTTTCTTAAGGAAACTCCATACTGTTCTCCATAGTGGAATCAGCTTTTGGTTTTATCGATTTTCTCTACTTCCTGTTTTCAATTTCTTTGATTTCAACTTTAATTTTTATTATTACTCTACTTCTACTTACTTTGGATTTAACTTGCTCTTCTTTTTTTCTAGTTTCCTAAGGTGGAAAATTAGATTATTGATTTTAGATTTTTCTTTTTTTTCAAATATGTGCATCTGATGCTATAAGTATCCCTCTAAGCTTTCATTGTATCCCACAAATTTTGATAAGTTGTGTTGTCTTTTTTCCAGCTTTATTGAGTTACAGTTGACATACAACACTGTATAAACTTAAAATAAACAGCATAATGATTTGACTTACATACATCATGAAATGATTACCAAAATAAGGTTAGTGACTATCCATCATCTCATATAGATACAGAAAAAAAGAAAAAAATTTTTCCCTCTGTTGACAACACTTGGGATTTACTCTCTTAACAACTTTCTTACATATAATTTAGCAGTGTTAATTATATTTATCATGTTGTACATTACATTCCTACCACTTGTTTCTCTTATAACTGGAAGTTTGTACCTTTGACCACCTTCCTCCAATTTCCTGTTTTCCCAGTTCCCTGCCTCTGTTAACCACAAATCTGATCTATTTTTTTATGAGTTTGTTTGTTTTTGAAGTATAAGTAGATCTAAAACACTATGATAGTTCTTGGTGAACAACATAGTGATTTGATATTTCTATATATTACAAAATGATCACCACAGTAAGTCTAGTTACCATCTGTCACCTTACAAAGACATTAAAGTATTATTGACTATATTACCCATGCTGCACATTTTATCCCCATGACTCATTTATTTTGTAACTGGATGTTTGTGCCTCTAAATCTCTCTCACCTATTTCATTCATCTTCCTACCTTTTCCCCTCAAGATACCACCTGTTTTTTCTCTGTATCTATGACTCTTTGTGTTTTGTTATGTTTGCTCATTTATTTTGTTTTTTTTAGATTCCACATATAAGTGAAATCATACAGTAGTTGTCTTTCTTTGTCTGACTAATTTCACTTAGTATTATACCCTCCACCCATGTTGTCACAAATGGCAAGATTTTTTTCTTTTTGATGGCTGAGTAATATTCCATTGTGTGTGTGTGTGTGTGTGTGTGTGTGTATGTGTGTGTGTGTGTGTGTGTGTATCTCACATCTTCTTTACCCATTCATGTATTGATGGGCATTTAGCTCGTTTCCACATCTTGGCTATTGTAAATAATCCTGCAGTGAACATAGGGGTGCGCACATCTTTTGAAATTACTGTTTTCATTTTCTTCAGGAAAATGCCCAGAGGTGGAATTGCTAGATTGTATGGTAGTTCTACTTTTAATTTTTTAGGAAACTCAATACTGTTTTCCATAGTGGCTGCACCAGTTTAAATTGCCACCAACAGTACACAGGGGTTCCCTTTTTCTCCACATCCTTGCCAATACTTGTTATTTGTTGTCTTTTTGATAATAGCCATTCTAAACAGATGTGAGGGGATATTTCCTTGTGGTTTTGATTTGCATTTTCCTGATGATTAGTGATGTGGAACATCTTTTCATGTGCCTGTTGGCCATCTGTATATCTCCTTTGGAAAAATGACCATTTTTAAAATTGAGGGTTTTTTTAAAATTAATTTATTTGGTTGCACCAGGTCTTAGCTGTGGCAGGTGGGCTCCTTATTGTGGCAGGTGGGCTCCTTAGTTGTGGCATCTGTGAAATCTTTGTTGCAGCATGCATGTGGGATCTAGTTCCCTGACCAGGGATCGAACCTGGGCCCCCTGCATTGGGAGTGCGGAGTCTTATCCACTGCACCACTAGGGAAGTCCCCAAGTTGTTTGTTTTTTGATGTTGAGTTGAATTAGTTCTTTGTATATATTGGATATAACCCCTTATCAGACATACGGTTTGCAAATATCTTCCCCCGTTCTGTAGGTGTCCTTTTCATTTTGTTGATTATTTCCTTTGCTGTGCAAAAATCTTTTCAGTTTGACATAGTCCCATTTATTTTTGGTTTTGTTTCCCTTGCCTGAGGAGCTATATCCAAAAAAATATTGCTAAGACCAATATCAAGGAGACCACGCCTTTTTTTCCCCCCTGGGAGTTTTATGGTTTCAGTTCTTACATTTAAGTCTTTAATCCAGTTTGATTTATTTTTGTATAGGGTATGAGAAAGTAGTTCAGTTTGATTCTTTTGTATGTAGCTGTCTAGTTTGCCCAACAACATTTATTGAAGAGGCTGTCTTTTCTTCATTATGTATTCTTGTCTCCTTTGTCATAGATTAATTGGGTTCATTTCTGGTTTCATTGATCTATTTGTCTGTTTTTGTGTCAGTATCATACCGTTTTGATTACTGAAGCTTTGTAGTATAGTTTGAAATCAGAAAGCATGACACCTCCAGCTGTGTTCTTCTTTCTTAAGATTGTTTTGGGTATTTGGGGTCTTTTGTATTCCAACACATATTTTAGAATTATATTTTCTAGTTCTGTAAAATGTGCCACTGATATTTTGATGGGGCTTGCTTTGAATCCATAGATTGCCTTGGGTAGTATGGTCATTTTAACAATATTAATTATTTCAGTTCATGAGCACAGCATATCTTTCCATTTGTTGGTGTTGTCTTCAACTGCTTTCATCAATGTCTTATAGTTTTCCGAGTATGGTCTTTTACCTTCTTAGTTAGATTTATTCCTACGTATTTGATTCTTTTTGATGCAGTTATAAATGGGATTGTTTTCTTAATTTCTCTTTCAGAATATCATTGATTTTTGAATGTTAAACTAATCTTGAATTCCTACTTTGTCATTACCAATCATCTTTTTAATGTATTGTTGGATGTGATTTGCTATTATTTTGTTAAGGATTTTTGTATTTATATTCATGGAGGATATAACTGCAAAAAAACAAAGACAAAGAGGACATCTTGAAAGAAACTGAATGGAAAAACCACCTTACTTGTAGAGGAACAAGAATAAGAGTAATATTGGGCTTCTCTTCACAAACCACACAAACAAAAGAATAGAGTGAAATATCTAAAGTGTTGAAAGAAAACCCTTTACCAATCTAGAATTCTGTATCCAGCAAAATTGTCCTTCAAAAGTGAAGAAAAATAAAGACTTTCTCAGATAAACAAAAATTGAGGGAATTTGTTGCCAGTAGACCTGCCTTGTAAGATAGGTTAAGAGTTCTTCATAGAGAAGGAAAATAGTCAGAAAATGGTCAGAAACTCAGACCTGCATAAAGAAAGAAAGACTGTTAAAGAAGAAATAAATGAAGGTAAGACAAAACTTTTACTGTTCTTATTCTTAATTGATCTCATAGATAACTGTTCATTTAAAATAATAATAGCAACAATGTATTGGGTGATTGTAGCTTAAGGATAAGTGAAATGAATGACAGTGTTGTTATAAAGGACAGAATGGAGAAATTGGGAATACTCTGTTATAAGTTACCTGCACTATCTGCAAAGTGTTATAGTGTTATTTGTTATCAGAGAGGGCTTTCTTGACTACCCTATATAATATATTAACCACCCTCATTCTTATCCCTGGCCTGTACCCTTACCTTGCTTTTTAAAAATATAGCTCTTACTATCTCCTAACATGTTATATATTTATTTATTGGCCTGAGAATCTTTCCACTCTAGAATATAAATTCCATGAAGGCAGGGAGGGACTTTACTCATTGTGGCATGCAATAGGTGCTCAATAAATATTTATAGAATTAATAAATGAATGAAGGATGAATGAATTATCTTAGATTAATCAGTATTCATCAGTTAGTGCTAAAGATATGGATATGAATCACATAGGTTCCAATATTGAAAAATAGTTTTCTTTTTGCAAGGTGGGGGTGGCTAATAAGTAGGCAATTGGCAGTGTGTGCCATAGGATACAATGTCAGTATCTTCTGTCAGTTTTCAGAAGAGAAAATATAAAATACACACAGCAAAGCAATACATGAAAAGATAACCAGAGAAATGAAATTTAACATTAATAATATACTATTTGTCATCAGATTGACAGAAAGAGAACGAAGAGACTAATGCAGAAAAGGATGAGGGGAAATGAGCATTCTTATATGTTGCTAATGGGAGAGTGAATTGCTACAACTTTTTTGAAAGTTATCAGATAGTATCTACTGAATTAAAATACACAATTTAAAAAAAACTGACAGTTCACTTTTGGAAATCAAACGGCAACAAAAATGACAATAATAAAGGATATTTATTGCAGCATTTTTATGGTATTAAAAAATTATAAATAATTTGTATGCTCATTAATAGGGGTAGGGTTATAAATAATTGTAGTATATCCAGCTATAATATATGCAGCTATTAACAGAATACATTTGATCTAAATCTGAAGGAATGTCTGTGTACTGTTGTGAAAGCAAATTGCAAAGTAATGTAAATAGCATCATCTAATTTTTCTAACAAATATCGTAGACTATATATATTCAATATACATATATGTGTATATGTTTGAATAAACATGAAGAAAGATACGAAAAATATATGGAGATTATTAATCTCAGGGAGGTGGGGATGAGAAGTTTAGTTTTATTAACTTTTTCCCAATGATCTCAGTATTATCCCACTAGTTATAATGAATATTATCATGCTTATTGTTTTTAAAACTTAACAAAATAAATTTGAAAATTATCCAGACATCAGAATATAGAAGCTAAGCATGACCATGAAAGTAACTTAGTTGTTAAACAGTTAGGTGTGATTCAGTATAAATAAGAATATTGTATGAAAAAGAATAAACGACCAAATCTTACTATTGTGACATTTTGTGAAACCACAGATCAATCTTTTTCTAGAAATAGTGCCCAGTTCCAGGCTCTACAATTTTAGAGAGATATTAAGAACTCAGAGAAGACAACTGTATTATAAAATTTTGATTATTGGACATATTAAATGAGACTAATAGTAGATCTAAACTATATGACATCTAGAATAAGGCTAATACTGTCTACAACTAACTGAATACTTATTGCCAGTCCATAATAGTAAGGAATGTTTTTTGGCTACATTGTCTTAAGCAGTAAAAACAGTAACTTATTTCACGTAATAATAAGTCTGGAGCTTGAAATTTTAGGGCTGTTATAGCAATGCAGTGATGTTGTTAAAGTCTTAGACTCTATTCTTTTCCCTACCTTTTTCATTATTCTTTGAACATTTATTCATTTTACAAATATTTACGGAGCACTTGCTATGTGCCAGGAACAGTTCTAGTTGCTTTTGAATTTTTTTTTTTTTTTCGGTGTGCGGGCCTCTCACTGTTGTGGCCTCTCCTGTTGCAGCTATTAACAGAATACATTTGATCTAATGTCCAGAGCACAAGCTCCGGACGCCCAGGCTCAGCAGCCATGGCTCACGGGCCCAGCCGCTCCGTGGCATGTGGGATCTTCCCGGACCAGGGCACGAACCCATGTCCCCTGCATCGGCAGGCGGACTCTCAACCACTGCGCCACCAGGGAAGCCCTGTTTTTGAATTTTTGAATTACCTTTTTCATCTTTGTATGTATGTCTCATGATTGTAAGATGGTTCTTGCCACTCTAGGCATCACAGCCACATTTAAAAAAAGAAAGCTGGGAGGTGGAGTGACAAAAGGTCTTTTCTTCAGGAGGCTCTATCCTTTCATTTGGGGGAAGAAAACTTTCTCAGAAGCGCTCAGAAAGTAGAATGAAAAGTAAAGAAAAAGTAAGCATTTTAGACAATCATTTTAGAAGTACCAACATCTGACTAATAGCGCCATTCCAGAAAGAGAGGATACAAAGTGGAGTAGGATAGAAAAAGAAGTAATACATGAAAAGTGTCCAGAACTGAAGGTCATGAATTTTCAGATTGAAAGAGCATCCAGGTTCCCAGGACAATGAATGAAAAAAGATCCACACCAAGGTAAATTATTGTAAAATTTTAAAGCAGTGGGGATAGAGATAGGATTACAAAAGCTTCCAGAGAGAAAAAAAAAGTAGGTTGTGTAGGATCAGGAAACAGACATTTCAATAGCAACACTGACGTCTAGAGTACAATGGAGCAATGCTCACAAAATTCTGAGGGAAAATGATTTCAATTTAGAATTCCATAGCTAATCAAACTATTAATTGAATGTCATGAGAGATAAATTTTCAGATATGCAACAACTGAAATTTACTTTTTTTTTTTTTTTTTGCGGTACGCGGGCCCCTCACCGCTGCGGCCCCTCCCGTCGCGGAGCACAGGCCCAGCGGCCGCGGCCCACAGGCCCAGCCGCTCCGTGGCATGCGGGATCCTCCCGGACCGGGGCACGAACCCGCGTCCCCCGCATCGGCAGGCGGACTCCCAACCACTGCGCCACCAGGGAAGCCCCTGAAACTTACTTTTCATGTATCCTTTTTGTTAAAGAAGTTACTAGAGAACGTGCTTTAATAAAATAAGTACACTAAGAAAAAGGAAGACTAGGAACCCAACACAAGAAAGCATAAAGGCAAATAGCAGGATGACTTATGTAAAGGCATAGAGAGCAATCAGTCTGAATTTGAGGTGAAAGACAGAGTTTCTGTATTATTCAGTGTTCTCCAGAGAAACAGAACTAGTGGGATGTGTATATATACAGAAAGAGATTTATTATAAGGCATTAGCTCACCTGATTACAGAGTCTGACAGGTTGAAAATGTGCAGGGTGTGCTGGCAGGTTGGAGACCCATGAGGGCTGATGCCTCAGTTCTAGTCCAAAGACCAATAAGTTGGAGACCCAGAAAGGCTGATGTTCCAGTTCAAGTCTGAAGTCTGTCTGCTGGAGAATCTTCTGTTACTCAGAGGAAGGTCAGTCCTTTTGCTCTATTCATGTCTTCAACTGGTTGAATGAGGCTCACCTGCATTATGGAGGGCAATTTGCTTTACTCAAAGTTAATCTTATCCCAGAACACCTTCACAGAAACACCGAGAAAAATGTTTGACCAATTTTCTGGGCACCATGGCCCAGGAAAGC
This sequence comes from Lipotes vexillifer, assembly GCF_000442215.2. Classification (NCBI taxonomy): domain Eukaryota; kingdom Metazoa; phylum Chordata; class Mammalia; order Artiodactyla; family Lipotidae; genus Lipotes; species Lipotes vexillifer. Next base: position 1,814,682 of record NW_006773945.1, on the reverse strand, counting down.
CAATACATAAAATTAACCATTGCAGTTTCCAAGAAAAATGTTAGCCTAATATATTTGACAATTTGGAAAATAATACTTATAGGCAAAAACATGTGGAAAAAGTGATGATAGTTCCATAAAAAGTAAGTGAATTATTATAAATAGGTTTTAATAAGGAAGAACAAAAAATATATAAAAGAAATGACATTTATTTATAGTATACTACTTGGCCCGGCCATAAGCAAGATTTACTTTGTGTGATAATGTAAGCATTGACTTGATTTAGGGTAAATGAGTTGTTACATAATTATTTATATTGGGAGGATGGGAAAGATGATATATAAAAATTAAATACTCACCTGCCAAAATAAGAAGACAGATTATGACTAAAATTTTAAATTAAAAAGCAGTTTATGTACAAAGCTTAAATATACTTATAAGCACATTAGTTAGAAATGTGCAGTTAAATACTAAAAGACTTGAATATGAAAAGCCTTAAAGGTGATTGCCTTTGGGCCTTGTGAATGGGATGAAGAAGGGTGTTACAGAGATCCATTGTTTTGTAATATAAGTTTTTTAGTAAAATTCTATTTTTTACCTTTTTTAAGCATTACTTTAACAAAAATTAAAATTAATTAAAAATAAAAATCAAAGTATATACAAGATGACCTAGCAATGCTCCTTTCAGTGATAGTCATAAATAAGTGAAAACATGTATATTCCTAGGTCCTAAAAGAAATCGGGTCTTGGACAAAAAAAGAGTCACATCATATAATTTCACACTAGGTTTAAAAGAAATATGAAGATTTCTGTCTTTCTGATTGAATTTCATTGGAATCTCTGTGTAGAGGCATTCTTAGGATGTCTGCTATAGGGAGATGCTTTTATTTTCTGTAAATGTAGAAGTTGTACTTAGGTTATAGAAATGACTTAGAATGTGTTAAAGGGTGCTACAAACTTGGTAATCTGAAAAAAATTCTGCAGTTGAATGATGCATATAAATTATTTTAGAAGCTGATTTATTAAACTATATGCTGGTCTCTTGTCTATATATACATAGTGAACAGGAACAAAACTAATATTAAGACAATCTGATACTCTAGGTCATCTTTATGTACAGCTCTATACTCTCTGGAAAATTGAGATATTACTCCCACTACTTTTAGGTTGTATTTGCCTTTTGTGAATTTGAATGACCGTGCATTTCAATGTATCTGGTGTATCTTTCAGTACATCTGTTGGAATGACTTGTGATGATTGTGAACTGTGAGCTCATGGAATCCAGAGACCATGATTCTTTTTCTTACTCTTCTTAGATCTTAGCACCCAGGCCTTGCACAGTTGGATGTAGCTTGGATAAAATGTTCTCAGTTCTCTCATTTTAGGATTCTTGGTTTACTTAAGGACACCTCAAAATAACTGTAAGCAGTACTTGAGCACTCCGTGTGTAACTATAGAGCTATAGAATATTGGCTGTTGTATGTATTACTTTGTATGTGAAATACTAATTGCAAATAGACCAAAAACAAGTTTGCTAATTGCAGGACATAACTTATTAAAGTTTCTAAGATGAAATATTGTACATGTTGGTAGAAAAAAAATTTAGATTGCATGCTTTTCCAAATATAGGCACACAGATGAAAGCAGAATGAGAAAGTTCACATTTCAGGTGCTCAGATTTCTCAAATGATAAAAGAGAAATAGTATATTAAATAACTATGCAAAAGTAATTTGTGAAACAGTGGGGAATGTATTAAAAGTAAGATAACTACACAAAATTGTAATAGTGGTGACTGAAATGGCTCAAATAAAATTATGGCAAGAAAAGGTTAATGAAATTAAAAAGAAAGTGAGCAGGCCCTGTAGCATATTCTCTGGATCAGATCAATATGTCCCTATTCCAGGAAAGGTGGGTTGGTACTTCACTTTCCTATTCCTATATTTGGAAAAATCACAAAATTACTGACATTCTGGGTCAAAAGATTAAAAACTAAAAGTAAAACAATTGTATTTGGTCACCTATCCCACACACATATGTGTGTGGTTTTATTGATATTAAATGTAATTACGTGATTTTGGTGAAAACTTTGAGCATATCTTGCACTTAAAGAGTTTTCCACTGCTGATGATTACAGTGTATTCCGCTTCCTGCCACCCAGGAAGTCATTGCAATTTTCTCCATTATCATGTCCAGACAGATAATGTATGCTCACAAGGAAATAGTGACAATATTGTCTCTTATTGACTTTGCAAAATTATGATCTTAAACATTAATGGATAAAATGTTATTTAAAAAAGAGAATGGAAGCAAAAACATTGGAATCTCAAACTTAAAATATATGAGATTTTGCATTAGTATTGATTTTGAACACTGCCGTCATTTAATAGTTTTCTCCCTATTGTATAGTACATTAAACCTGAGTTTTAAGGGAGGGTAATAGAAGTCTGTTGATGATTTTAACAATCTTTAAACTAACATATAATTTCAAGGACCAAAATGTTGCTAGTTCAAGGTAGTTTCTTTGTTTCTTGTGTTTAAGTGTCACAGGCCTAATATAAATTGTAGTGTTCATGTAAATAATCAACTTACATTAAAATTTGTTTTTAATTGAATAAATTCAAATACATGAATATATTTCATACTTTATTATAATTTGGAAGATAATTCATCGTAAAAGACATTCAATTTCAATAACAGTATTCACATTCACAGTAAAGTACATTAAATTTCAGTAATAGTATTCACATGTATAAATGCCCATAGGTTACTAAAAGTTTAATAAAATTTTAAGGACAAGTAATTATCTTCTGTTGCATTTTTTGTATTAAACAAAATTTTAATTAAAAATGTAAATATTTTAATATATTCCAGATTTTTTCTCATTAGATATTTTTGCTCAGTTTTTATCATTCAGGTACTCTTACATATTGTAACTGTTGCAATATTGTACCTGTCTTCTCTCTTTGTTCCAAAAATATTTTTTCCATTTTGACTAATTAGAAAATATCAGGAGTAAATTTGGAAAATAACACATCTGGGCAATAGAAGCACTATATTTCTGTTATTTATTAAGCTATATTTATTCTCTGCTGAATAAGAACAGGAAACAACATGGACAACAACCAAAATTAGAATTTATCTAATATCTGTAGTGGATGCCAAATATACAGTTACTGTGCTGACGGCAGGAGATAAATGCCTCATGAAGAAGTTTATTATTAAGATTTATTTTCACTAAATAAAAATACCCAAACTAATATTTAAAAAATAAACATTTTTTAAAGTGCCTAGCATGGTGCTTGGTTCAAGAAGTAATAATATATCAAAAACAATTAAACATTAAACATCAGTTATATTTTGTGGGGGTTTTTGTAATATAGGCCCATGATTATGACATACAACTTTTAAAATATTCATTTGACATTTTTCAATATATTACTAGATAATACTGTTATTGCCTTGCAGGGTCACATGATTTTTAGTTTTATCACTATATTTTCTCACAATGGTGATGCAGTAGTTAATATAGTTGGTCTTCCCTTGTGTAGACAGCTAACACCTGGCTTACTCAGACTAACACTTTCACATCAATAAGTAAAACTTGGTAGGATAGATTGTCTAATGCACAGATCTTATGCTGTAGTTATAGTGTTAAGAAGTCCTTGTTATTATGAATGTGCATTATGAGTATATTGTACACAGTCCTGGTATGCAAATGTGTAGCATTCAGAGAAGTGAAATAATTCTGTGTTATTATTATCTTTGTAAATTACATCTTAAGAGTTTTTGAGGACTTTATGAAGGCAGTTTTCTATAGTCACAGTCATACAGTATGTGCAGCACAAAGTGTTTTCTTTCACCATTAACAATAACTGAGCCAATGAAAATGCTTTTTAAATATACACCCGGCAAGCAGTTATCTGGCTCTTCGTTCTTACTATCCACAAACCATCTTTTATCGCCTTTTAAGACAGCATATGAAACAGCTTTGTAAACATCTGTTTTTCATTGTTAATTGTCAGGAAAACTGGGGATTTAGAAGCTTCTTTGGAATCCTCTTAATCCTATCGGGAAGAATAAGTTGTATATGTTTATCTTTTCCTCTTTAGATTGTTTCTTTATCATTTGAAAAAAATACACACATATTACCTTCATTTATTTTCAAAAAATTATTTTTAGGATTATAATATTTTTATAGCTGTTTTGAGGACATTGCTTTGTAGAAATTCATTGAAATTATTAGCAACACAGGCTATACTATACCTAAAAAAGATGCATAATAAATATAGATTTAAATATAGTGTGCCTTTTCAAATAATTTTCAGAGTTTTCTTGGGCATATTACATTTTGAAATGTGCACTGATAGAAAATAGAAGGAAGAGGTAATTGTTAGCCAAAGAACAGATTAATTTAGAGCTTCAAATCTCTTGCCATGTTTAATCTTTATGAAATACATGCTTTATTTTCATAGGCTTTTTCTGTTCCAATAATCAAGCCATTAATGTCAATGGAGTGTTTCTGGCAGTGATATAATAAGAAGGCTTTTGCAATAATACATTGTGTCTTCCTTCTAAATGAAAAGGGGATCTGTTGCAATAACTAATTTAAAAATATTAAAATTCTGCTCTAGTCGTTTTGAATTTATAATGTAAAATCAAATGCACCTATCTCTTGAGAACAGAGAGAGCATCCATAATTTAATAATTAAATAATACGTAATAACCAATAATTTTTGTTACCTATAAATAAACCTAAGTAATAAGAGTATGGAATACTAAGAGAAGTAGCTGATTGTTAATGAAAACTTTTTTTTTCAGAATGTACCCATTTTTAAAACACTTTATAACCTTTATTAAATTGCTGTCCTTTCATGCAATTAGAATGCATTGTGGATTTTTCTTTTTTAAAAGGTTTGTACTTTATTAGCTTTTAAACTGGTATAAATTGGAAACTCACTACTCACTATTTATACTTCAGTCTTTGCTTTTCAAACTTGTATTGAAGTGATGTAGAACTAGGCCTTATCACTGCAAGTAAAATTAATCAAATGACATATTGTTGCAGTTTCTATGGCAACCATATCATGATGCTGATGCTCTTAAAAATTTATAAACTATAATCTGAAATATGCTAATTCTAGTGAACATAGTTAACACTTATTTGCTTAATATTCAGTTTAGTACTAAACTTCATCAACTTTGAAAGTAGGTTGATAACATATTGTATATAATTAAAAGAGTTTTTGTATTGAGCTCTTGAGTTTAAATATTTTCTCCAGAAGCCTACTATTCTAGAACTTTAAGTATGACTAAGTGAAGCTTTTCACTTATTATTGTCTTAAACAGACATGAATTAACATGAGGATGATCATTGTTGCAGATTCTCAACATTGTTGTCTTCCCCCATCCCCTCACTTAAAAAATAAAACATTCAAACCTAACGCAAAACATCTTGATGCAAACTTAAAAATTCAATAAAATCCAGTGAGTTAAGTAATACTAAACATCCAGGTACTTGGAACACTGACATAGTTTAGCTTTCATTTGTTTGCCTTTAGGTAGATAATATCTTTATCTTATATGTACGATTATGATACATTTTAGAGACATAAAACTTAGCAAGTTATAGAATAATTTTTGCAAAGCAATTACATTAAAGACCGATTTGAAGTTATAAAGTTTCTTTTAGAACTCATTTAAAACTAAAATGTATAAAATATGTTGTTTGGAATTAGTTTATAACTATAGATTCTGTTTTTAAATAAAGCTTTTTAAAGGGATATCTTTTGATAAGTTAGAAAAGCTTTTAGAAATGTGATAGTTTGTCAGTTAATAAAAATATCTGAGGTAACTTAAATAGTATATGCCAAATAAAATGAACTAACATCATGTGTAATTATCAAATGTACTTACACTGAAAAGAATACTTCTGCTGACATATTTGGTAAAAAAAAAATTTTCAGTATATATACAATAGACTTTTAATTAATATTTATTAAGTCAGAAAAGTGAAAAATATAGATCCTTAGGTTAATACACTTCTAATTATTTGCTTTGCACATATTAGGCACTCAATAAATATTTAAATGTGAATTAAAAATTTGGAAAACAGCAAAAGTCTTCAACATAAGTGTGATATTTAAAAATACACACATGAAGAAATCCTCTATTTAGAAATGTTAAAAATAGCAATCTGGGATTTGGAAGAAAGATTTTTAAGTAACAAATTTTAAAATTATATAATTAGGCAAATTCAGTTTTTTTAAAACAATGCTAACACATAATAACATAAAGCATGAAATTTCTAAGGTAGATTATCAAACTTTTAAAGACTAGTAATATTAGTAAATTATTGTTTTATTGTTTGATATTTATAGTGAGCAGTTTTATAGCATTATTTTTGTGTCCTTTGCTTGTCTTTTATTAGGCACTGAAATGGATCTATATGATTTAGCAAATGCTTCTAGTGTGGCTAAATGTGTAATGAATGGAGTGGTAGTCATCTTAGTGAATTGTAAACCTCAGATTTGGGAAGAGGTAAATGTTTCTTTAAACAGAGAGTGGCACACATGAAGGAATGCAAATGCTTTAACAATATTACTCGATGATGAAAAGGTGACATGTTATCTCAGAAGGATGCTATCATGTGGGATACATTGAATTTTACTGAATAAAATTTATTTCTGTGGTTGGATCATCCTATCACTTCTCTATGTCATATGATTATTCTTTATCATATTTTCCTTTCTGTGGTTTTTATAATTTTCATGCCTACCTATATAATTATCTAGATCACTTTTAGTTAGAAAAATAATTCTATGTATCATTGTAAGACAAACATTTGGATGACTGATAAAAATTTCACTTTTCATATGGATCTTTTAGTGGCATTAGTTTTGGCAGCCTTAAGCTATAAAACAGTCATTACTTAAATAATCTTTTTCATAAAGCATTTCAAAAATATTAGGTATGGCATTTTAAAATATTAGGTCTGATGTATATTTTGGGGGGGAATTGGTAGAGGTTTATAATTTTCTGGTTTCTACCACATTCCTTCTTATGGTGGTTTTATTTCGCTATATTTTGCGATTGATATTCTATTTATAGTAAAATGAAGTGTATATACTGAATAGTGACAACTTCTTGTATGTTGTTAGGATTTGATTTAAAGATCACGGAATTGGTGCCTGACTGCATATGTACCATGTGTTCCAGTTTCCTAGTCATTGGCCTTTGATCTGATTTTTCTTTGTGAGGTTTCTACCGAGGCTTAGTTTCTGCTAGTTACAGTAGACTTCACGTATATATCCCTTCCATTTAAGAGATGAACTGCCAGGATAATATATGGTAAAACCAAGGTAAAACCTCCTGAGATAAGGCTCGGGGGGCAATTCTTCCATGAGGTTGGCCCACCCCACTGTGACTAAGAAATGAGATGATTTGAAGGCTATTACATACTTAAGGTTTTCATAGTGGATTAAAATAGCATTACTTAGCACAGGTGTTTCTGTAATTGGGATTCCCTGGGAAAATTCAGTACTGTGTTCAATAACACAGCTTTCCACACGAGTGGAGAAGCGATCCAATGTTAATTTGCTAGGCTGTGGCACGAAACAGAATTGGGTCTGGCTTGGGGGCCTGTTGCTTCTCTTTGCAAACACATTTCCTTTTGTCCATCATTAGCATTAGGTTGCTGTGGTTCTCTTTATAAAATATATTTCTATTATTATTATTATTCTGATCAAACTACTGAAAGGCCCCAGTTGGAGTTAGCAAGGAGTGATTTATAGCCTCATATAGCACAAGACAGTTCCTGAGTGTCCTTTTCGTGGAGATAAACAAAATTCTTCTTCTTTTGTAAAGCGTTACAATTAAACAATGTCTGTGCACCCAGGTAGCAGGGAAATTTCCGAGGCATCTTTGGGACACAGTTCACAGAGGAGGATGGACTTGGAGTGGCCTTGCAGACGTCCCCAAGCCTTGGAGGCAGTGTCCAGGCATAACAAAGAACAACCACAAGTTATTTCAGAATTTAGCTAGGGTATTCTTAAGCCTGGTATTATTATAATGCAAGACGTGAATGCAGGAGGAACGGTTTGCGGCAAAAGGGTTTCAATAGAGGTACGGGTGGTAAAGTTGAAAATCGCTGATATAAATAACAATCATTATTATTTTACCGAATCCATTGTTAGACAGTCAGAAGGACTGTTTTCCTGAGAAACGGGCGACTATAGAGCTAAGTGTCCAGCCGTCGCGGCAGGCGGCCAGGTTGCCTGAGCACATCCCTCTCCTGCCTGTAGTTCTATTCCGGAATTCCCCTGCTAGTGACCTCGGGTCTAGCCGCGTCCTTGAGTCCCTTTGTCTCGGGCCCCGAGGGTAGAGAGCAAGCGCGAGAGGCGCCCCGGGGAGTACGAAGTCCGAGCTGAGCCGAGGTCGCTGCAAAAGGGAGCTCGGTCCTCACACAGGACCGGAGCGACTGCTATGCCGCTCCGAAGCTGCCTCCACTCCCACCCCCCACCTCCCCCCCGCTACTGCCCTGGGAGTTAGTGCTTGAAGTTCCAGGGCTGCAGCGCCTGCCTCGCAGCTGCAGACTGGCCCGGGGCTTTGTACTTTGCTGGGAGAGTGTACCTTCGCTCGGTTCCCTGTTACTGGTTTCAGCTAACGGGCAGTTTTAGCCCTTACTCTTCTCAGCCCGGATCGCGGAGAGCAGGCCTTGCCTTGCTCAGACCGTCCGCTCGAGAGGTGCCCTCCCTTAGCTTCCCTTTAAAGCGGTCCCCGGAGGTCGCCAAGGCTGCAGGGCCGGTGTCATCCGGGTTGGTCTCGACCTCCGAGAGCCGGGCGCAGTCTTCCGCGCGACCTCTAGGTGGCGACTTAGGCACGTAAACAAAGCTAGGCCAAGCCGGATGGTTGGCACCCTCGCGGTTCATCCACGTATCATCCTAGTTTTCCCGCTGCTCTCAAGCGGGCTCAATTGACTGTTAAAGGGACTTGAGTTTAGATGAGGAGTTCGGCCAGAATGGCAGAATGTGTATGTGTCAATGTGTGTGTCTGTAAGTGTGTGCGACCGCGCGCGCGGAGGCGGCGGGAGGTGGTGATAGAGCGGGAACTCTCCAAGGAACCCATTTGAGACGCCGAGGTTCTCCCCCGCATCACCTGAGCCCTCAGGCCAGGCGACCCGGCGGGCTAGGTCTTGCGGACTGCTCTGCAGCCCGAGATACCGCGACCAGTGTGCAACCAGCAGAGGGACAGAGGGTCTGGTGGTTGCCGCCGGCGGTAAAAGATTTTCTAATCTCGTTTCAATGACACCCACGATTTATGAGTGGAGAGACCTGGAAAATAAAGCCCTATGTGCTGTGTCCTTCTCCAGGGTGCATGCCGGCTGACCCGATTGGAAGAGGTCCCAGCCGGTGTGGAAGAGAGACACACAGACAGCAAAAGAATAAACGTGCTACAGTCACATAATCTTACCTCCGGGACGAAAGGACACGGTTCCTAGAACTGAGATTTCCATAGCCAGTGTGCATCCCAGCTGTTTCTCCCGTAGGCTCTTTCCTGCCTAATACAGCCTTATGACTAACTTGGACAAGGCTTGAGCTGCCCCCCTCCTTTTTTCCTCCCTTTTTTCTCTCCAGACATTCCCTAAACTCAACCCAGGGCAAATCCAGAAGTCGGTACAGTACAGAGCTTCCATTCAATCATGGGGGGGAGAATCCCGTTTACAGTTTCTTTTAGGCAGATGGAAGAAGTAGATGATTACGGGACTTGGAAGGGTGCATGGGGATGGCATGGGGTGTTGGTGGCAGGGAAGCGCGATTTCTCTTAGGTCTGGTGCTGCAGGTAAGGTTCCCAGATTCCAGCTGCTCTCAAGTCGAGCTTCGGTGGCCGGTGAGAGTGGAGGGAGATCCTCGTCTAATTAGAGAGGAGTGGAGGAGGGTGGAGTGGCAGAAAAACTGACCCTGGACGGGCTCCACGGACACATTGTCTTGGTTCGTGTTTGTGCCCGCTCTATGCTGCTGCCTTTGGGAGCCTTTTCAGCAGGGTAGTACGCCCGAGGCTTTTTCTCCCCTTCTTTTTCCCCCTTCTAAAATGTGTTTAAAGATAAGTGAATATCCTTCTAAAACAAGTTAAAATCTTTCTCTGACTTTCCATTTGAGATGTCAAAAGGATTAAATAAATGGAACTTTATTTGACCGGGGAGTTTAGCCAGAGACTTAACGACATCTCGGGTCTTTGGCCTTATTCTAATTCCATGGTGGTAATTACCCTTCGTTTCTTTAAGTGCAATAGATTTATTGCCTTAGAGACTATGCACAGTTTGACTGAATTATTCATTTTTTTCTTTGGTGTAGACTGCATCTGGGGACTCTGATGTGACGTGTAGATTTTTTTTTCAGGAACAAAGGGAATGTGGAAATGAAAGAGAGAGGGAGAGAGAGGCTGGCAGATGTAATGAGACGCGGTGAAGGTGTACGCAGACTGGCACTCCCACTCCTCCCTTCTGCTCTCACTGCAGCCCTGGGTAACTCGCAGGCTAACACAAACAGCTTTTCTCCCGCAGCCTGCCCTCTGTCACTGTAAGTACATCAGCCTTCTCTTATCAGCATGCAGATTCCAGCCACGCACACCCCTAGACTCGGCTTTGCACCTTAGACAGCAGAAGAACATTTAAAAATTAACTTTCCTAAGCCAGGAAAGACATGTCTGTAAAACTTATTTCTTATTTATCTTTATTTTTCTTTGAAAAAAGTTCATGCATTTTTACCACTTTTCCCCACCTCTTTGGTGGTGGTGCTGCAGCTGCTACTGTCGCTACCGCTGTGGTCTTCCCAACAGCATGACGCGCAGATTCAAATGAAATTTAATGTTGCTCTCTGTCCATTTAAAGTCCAGGGACAATGCCTGGTCCTTTTGCAAAATGACATCTTAAAGAACGCAGAGCGTTATTCACAGTTTGTTTTTTGCTTTTGTTGTTGAAACACGAGTTCCGACCTCTTTGAGGCAGAGTCCCAAGGGCACTGTTATTTGGGAGTTTGGGTTATTTGGTTACACCAAACTTAAATGAAGTGCGATGGGCTGCTGGAGCGTTGGTGTGTTTGTTATTCCTGTTTAAGGAAATCAATCGCTAAAACTTTTCTCCGGGCCGTAATTAAAGTTTTCAACTTTTTCCTTTTTGGCTTTTTATACTCTTTCACTTATTCTTCGCTTCAGTAAAAGTTCTCATTCCCTGTGTTTTTGAGGTAAAAACATTTATATTTGTACTTTATACAGTACCTATAAAGCCCTTCCTGAAAGAAGTTAGAGACCTTAAGATGCAGTCATGTAGATCTGAATTGTCCTCCCGGCTGGTGTAAGACTTTCAAGGCGAGAATACGAGGTTTTAACAGTCCTTATGATTTTTGCGTGGGTGCTTTAAATATCAACTTCTCGAGCAGAATTTATTGCGTTGCCCTTCCCAAGTTCAGGGGGACCTCTCTCCAGGAACCGAGCGCGCCTTTCCTTTGCCGGTTCGCGCCTCTTCTCTAGAGGTGCGAGGCCAAACTTAGCAAAGGCGAGTTGCCTTTGCCGTTTGTCGTGCGCAGGGACACCCGGACAGCACGGAGGCAGCAATAGCTGCGAGCAGGTAAGTCTGCTCCCACCGGCTCGCCCCTCCTTCCCTCCCTGGTTCCCTGTGCTAGGCGCCCGGGGTTCTTGCGCCGCGCGGGGCTCCGAGCCCCAGGGAAAGTGAGCCCTAGTGTGCCGGGATCTGGCAACGGTGCCTGGGTGTCCTCCGCTCCTTTCGGGACTTCCTGGAGCCCGAAGGCCAGGACAGACCAGGTGGAGAGCCCGGCGCTTCAACACGCTGCAGCGCTCTCTGCCTTGCCCTCTGCTCTGTACTGCGGCGCCTGAGGCTTGAAAGGAAACCCTTAGGGCTCACCCCCGCCCCCAAGGGCCACGTGGCAACCCAGGCATAGCCTGAAGTGCGGCACCGAGACCCCAAACTTTAGTTTCTTTCCTTTAGGGATTAATGTTGTGATTGGCTCGGGGTTCCGCCTTATCAATCTACTTTCGTGTCAGTTTACTAGACAAAATCTAAAGAGGATTCCTGCCGCTCCTTCTCCGAAGGTCCATCGCGGCCCAGTATGAGGGCCTTGGACGCTGGAGATCTTGATAATGTCGCCTTTTTTTTGCCTTCCGCCAGCGGCCTGCACCTGGTCGGTGGGGTCAGTCTTAACCCCCAGGTTTCCGAGTGCTGGGTGATTTAAAGAGACGGATGTGCTGGTACTTGCAAAGCCAAACTTATTGCAGCAACTTTGAGGAACCCAAGTTGCGCCCCAGCATTTCCATCCTGGATGTTTCACCTCCCTCGGTGGCTCTACCCTGAGGATTCAAGCTTTGGGACTTAAATTACCCCCTCTTCTCTCTGCCCTAACTCTGCAGGCATTTAGGACAGCTCATTCGATTTTGACCTCTTTAGGCTTTTGAGAGATTTTTTGCCCCCTGTGGTTGAGTTCCAGGGCCAGTGAGAGGCTCTGGAACAGAGCGTGGGGCCAGGTCATACTCATTCACAAAAACAAAATTAAACAAAAACAAAATCAAAACCCAGAAAAGATTTGACCCTTGTCTAGGATAGAAACACGGGTCTGGGTTTGCCTGTTGGGCCTCTGAGGTCAAGGGGCACTCCTGGGAGTTCTGGGAGCCAGGTCTGAAGGAGCTGGCAGGAAAAGTGCCAGGCATTCTATTCACTGGACTCTAGGTTCTGGCCTCTGGAGGCAGGTTTTCCAGTCCTGAAAGTCTCTGTGGGTGAAAGGGACACAAGATTGCTGGTTAGGGACTAGCTGTCCTCTCAGCCAACAGTCATCAAATCATTTTAACTTGCAGTCTTCAAGCTTCCAATCCTCAAGCATCATCTTTCCTATTGGGGTAGAAGCACAGGGCTGTTCCTTCTGCCCCACTAATCCAAGGTGCTCATCCTTACCCTTACTTCTATCCTTTTCCTTCTCTTGTCTGGAGTTCATATGAAACCAAACATGGAGTATACTTTGAGAAGCCAATATATGACTAACAGACATCTCAGCTTGTTCCATATTCTGTGCTTGCTTACTCTCTCCATTTTCTTCAAAGTTAGTGGAACAAAGATGAGGCTTTCTCCCCTGTATCTTTTATCACTTAATCTGTGGGAGGTCTTTCTTGAATTGGCAACTTTAGATTGCCATTAATTTCTGATTTTTCTAGCCATAATTCCTGACTCTTTTCTCCTGGTCCATATCTTCTTTCACAGATTCCCTGTTTATGAAATGCCTCAACGTGGCCATCTCATTATCAGTTTCTACATAGCAGGACCTCACCTCCACAGACCTCTGCAGGTTTATGCTAATCATGTCAGAATCTCTCTCCTAACTTTTAATCTTGATGTAATTTGGACTCTCCACTGACCTCAGTTTCTCAAATCTATTTCTTTGGGCCTGGTTTATGGCAGGCTAACCTCACCTCGTGCACATTGGCCGCTAGTTAGCTCTGTGTCTGCTGTTGTCAAAGCTAGTGTTCTCATCTGACTCTTTTAACTTGCATCTCTATCTACTACCTGACATCACGATTATTCTCTCCCCTCCCAGTCCCCCAGGTTTTTTGCACTGAGATAAAGTTCCAGGTCTCTATTCCTTTAGGCCACTCTATACCCTTCAAATCTTTTATCTACCCTACACATGCATCAAAGAGAATTTTTAATTTGTGTAGGTTTTTTTGTGTGGGGGGGTTAAACATAATTTTCTATATCTGACTTACATGTTTTTGCAAAATGCTATCCTGGGTGTGACTGAAACTCTTTTCATCTTCTACAGCTTCGCAGCCACCCATCTTGAAATTGTTTCTCCAAATCTTTTCCTCTACAAAGTTGAGGTAATACACATAGATCACCCACCCAATTCTGTGTAACACAAACTTATCCATATAATAAATGTGGAACTATTTAATTTGTTGTTGTAAAGGTATAATCATTTTTTCTTTGGTAGTTTGTACATATCTTGTTATTCATAATAATTTTAACCCATAAACTCCATAATCTACATGGCCTCCAGAATATTGCCACCTACATATGTTACGATGTATATCATCTTAGTAACTCCTGTATCAGTTTCTTTTTCTTTTTTCTTTCAATTGCTCCTCCTCCATCTTTTAAAATAAGTTCCTCTTCCCCTATTTACTGAGATCCTATTAACCCGTGTGTTTTCATTATCTCTGTTTCCTGCATCTCTTTCTTTACTCTCTTTTGATTACTTCTTTTTCATTTTTCTTCATCCTTCTTATTATTCACCCTAATATTCACCCTTCTTTCCTTCTTGGTCTGCTTCAGCCCCTGTTCTTCCCCTTCTCTGTATCTGCCATGACTCACTTCTGTGGTCCAGTTCTGTATCTCAGTACTTCTTAACATTCAGCCCATTCGTCCTCTGTCACATAACTTTTTCAACGCACAGACTACCATCCCTACATTTCCTCTCCCACTTTCTTTCCTCCTTTTCTCCAGTTCGCTCCTTTCTTTCTCCCCAGTTGTCTACCTTTTCCCCACTTCGGTTTGCCTTCTTCTAGACTCCTCCATCCAACAGCTCCAGCACTCCTTGGGTCCTTTATTCCTCAGCCTATTTCTCTCCACCTAATACTTGTCACCATTCCCCTCTGACCTCAACTCTCCCTTTTCTTTGTCGTCTTCCATTTCTCTCCTACTAGTCGCTTCACTCTCTCTTCTCAGGCGCTTTCTCCAATTCCAACCTCCGCTCTTGCCGGTCTCTGCCCTCTCTCTCCGGCTCTCTCTCCTTTGCCTCCCGCTCTCCCCTCCTTCTTCCCCCGGCCCTCCCCCCTCCCTCCCAGCTTCCCTGCCTGGCTCGCTGCCTCCCTCGCCTCTTGTCTCATCTTGCCTGTGTTGTCTGGGAGGGGAGCCCTGCCTCCTCTCCCTCGCTCAGATCAATGCCCTGGCCACTCACTTTCTGATGTTGCACGACGGGAAATGCTTTGAATACTTACGACATGGCCGCTCACACTGATTGCCAAGATTGACAGCACTAACCATCGCCTTCACTTGTTTCAAGGGGGAAGCCCCTAGTCACCCCGCTCTGCGCGCACCTCCCGGCACCCCGGCGGCAAACTTCTGCCGGTCAGCTTTCCCCCTGCCCGGGGCGGGACACCCCCGCCGACTTGAGTTAACGGGCTGCGCCGGCCGCGGCGCTGGGGGGCTTTGCTCTCTTGCTCCCCGGGCTGTGCTAATTGACCCAGCAACGACTCCCCTTCCTTAATTTTTTAAATTTGTATCTTTCCCTTTTTTCTTTAATGCCATTTACTCCCGCGGCGCAGCGCACAAGGAACCCTCCCGTGCGGTACCATCCTGGAGCCCGCCCAGGTAACCGGGACGGAGCGAGCGATCTAGAGAGCGAGGGAGGCAGAGCGAGAGCGCGCGGCCCATTTGTGAGCTACCTGTTGGGGAGCAGGAGAGGGCAGGGGCAGGAACCCCTGGCCCGGCCGCCGGCCCCCAGCGCCTTCCGCTCCTGCCCTTCCGGGCAGCTTCAGGGTTAGTTTCATCGAGCCGGGACTGAGGGATTGGGGTAGTACAAGAACTGAGCGCGCGGAGCCCGGCGAGGGCGCGGGCTGCCGGGAGCCACGGCTGCCCAGCCGGGGCGGGTTTCCGTACTTGGCTGGGGAGGGGAGAGGGGGGAGGAGGAGCGGGAGGAGGGCGCTGAGTGGGGCCGACGCAGAAAGTGGGGGGGGGGGAGAGTAGCGACTGAGAAAGGGGCCCGAGGGTCAGCCGCCCCCCGGGGGGCGCGCCGAACCCC
>NW_006773945.1:1789990-1798734 GCF_000442215.2 Lipotes vexillifer | reverse complement strand
GGAAAGGGGGGGGGGGGGAGAGTAGCGACTGAGAAAGGGGCCCGAGCGTCAGCCGCTCGCTGGTGGACGCGCGTATCCCCAGGATGCGTCCCCCTCTCGGAGAGTTGTGCCTTGTTCCGGAGGCGGTGACAGATCTGCGTGGCGGGTTTCTGGTTTTCTTGCCACCCCCCTGTCCCCAAAATCCACTCGGAGAAAACACATGTTGTAGCTGTAGATAACTGTGCGTGGGACACTAAGGCAAAAAAGGCAGGAGAGAAAGACAACGCAACCTTTGACAACAGAAAGCTGTTACCGCCATCCTAAGTATTCGTCCGGAAATCTGTCCGCCCTCTCAGCCCACCTTATTCCTCCTCCTCCGTCTCCCCGTATAGATATTCTAATCTATGTAACTGGGAATGATGTGAAAAAGAAGTCAGGTGGCTTAGAGAATGAATTCTCAAGTTTCCGTGAAGTTTGAGGTAGGTATTTCATTGAAGTTTGAGCCAAGTGTGTGATGGAGGAAGCTCGTATGCCTGCGTGTGTAGTGTTCTCTCTCTCTCTCTCTCTCTCTCTCTCTCTCTCTCTCTCTCTCTCTCGTGTGTAAGTATATGCGTGTGTGCTCTGTGAGGGCTCAGATGGGACCGCTGGGTGGAAAGGCCCTTTGTGCCCACAAGAGGGCAGCATCTTGAGGGCTTTGTGAGCGCTGTATCTCTCGTTATCGCTGCAGGCTTGGGTCTGGAGAAACTTATACCGAAACTTTCAAACTGATATCACATCTTATTTCGTGATATTAAAAAAGAAAGACGAAAAGAAAGAAAGAAGGAAAAAACAGAGAAGTGACGAAAGAAGAGAGAGAAAAAAGAAAAGCAGGCAGCCAGCCTACCCGGGGAGAGTCCTAGTCACACCAAGACTAGGGGGAGGGCTGTTTTAATTGTGGGTTTGGCCGACTGACGACTGGAGTGCCCTCCTCGGCTGTCTTAGTTGTAGCCGGAGGTCATGTAAATCGACCTTAAAAGAATGCATAAGCCATAAATTAAAATAAACCCTCACCCAAGGGCTGATCCATAAGTAGACAATATCCAACCTGGACAAAACGAGCTTCCCTTACGAGCCGACCTAAACCGCATACCCCCAAAGAATAGAGACTAAATGCAAAGTAAGTTTCCCAGCGAATATTTTGTTTTCTTGAAAAGTGTTGGGTTGATTCGCCGTGTGACTGACTGCGATGCCGCAGTTTTCCGGAGTGCTTCTGTGTTAGCCAGGCTCGGGGTGCGGGAGGTCGGGAGGACCTGCTGGGTTTCTGGGCTTCCTAACGCTACCCCCACCCCACCCCCATTTTGGTTTGGAAACTTTGGCTATTTGTGGGGTTGACGCTGGCCGAGGGCGGGCAAGAGTCGCGGATCTCCGCCGCACTCTCCGCCCGGGTGAAGTTTACCGGGAGGAGCTCATAAAGAAAACCCGGGTAGCTAGAAAAGCCGTATGCTCCCTCCTCCCACCCTCACCCCAACACCGCTCCGCCGCAACTTTCCCGGGACCCTGCGCGAGTTGCCTCCAGTTCCCTGCGCTCTCTCCTTTCTTCCCCCACCCCTCATTTTTGGACGTGACTTTTTATGATCTTTTTAGGAATAAGCAAACCGAACTCCAAGACAATCCGAAACCCGAGCGCTAATCCGTGGCCCTCTTTCCCCGGACTCTCGGGTGGTGGTGCCGGGCCGGCGGGGGTGTGTGTGAGGGCCCGCCCAGCCCTTCCCGGAGCGGGCTCGGCCTCGGAGTCCTCGCGGCAGACGCACAGCCGCCCGCACGTTTCTTCCGCTCTCCGCGTCCCTGAGCCCTGCCGGCGGCCCCAGTCTCTCTCGGCGCCCTGCCGGGGCCCCGCCGCCCGTTGTCCTCCCCGCAGACCAGCAGAGATCCGCCGCTCTGGGGCTCGGCCCAGGCCCAGGGGCGGTGCTGCCACCCGCCCGGGGCCCAGCCCGAGCCTGACGGCTCCCAGAGGGAGCTGCTTTCTTCTCCCTTAAAGGGCCGGTCAGAAAAGGGAAGAGGCTTGTGCAAAGGTTCCCGGGGTTGCTCGGGCACCAAGAGAGGGGCTGCGGAGGACAGATTAGCTCCGTTTCCCGGGCTGTTTCCCGGGCGCTCCGCGGAGCTTTAAGATAAAAAGAGAATCGGTGTGTTTGAAACAGATAAAAGGTAGTTGTTGCTGGCGTGTTTTGAATTTTTAAAAAAATTTTTTTAAAGCTCTCTTAGGCTGACCAAGTTTGAAAACGTTTGATTGTATGAATGGCCAGATACCAGATAATGAATGCTGCCCCTATATGGGGACTAAAAATAAGTCTTCGACTTTGCTGGCGGGGCTGGGATGTTAGAGAGATGGGCTGTCCCCGGCTCCTTCTGTGTGTGTGACCTCCTCTGAGGGCCAAGCTTGAAGTTTCGGTCTCGAGATGGCCCACAGCCGTTGCTGCGGCAAACTGGCCTGGCCTCCGGACCTCCCGTCGCACTGTCAATGGGGCGCTCGATGACGTCCATGTCCGGGGCGCTTGACCCCGGCGCGCACTCTTGCGGCTGGGCTTTTGGCCCTGGCCGGGCGGCCCAGCCAACAGCCCAGTGGAGTCGGGATGTGACAGTGCCCCCTCTCCCTGCCTTCCTAGGGTCTCCTCCCTTCTGCCCTGTTTAGTCACATGCCCAGGTTTCTCCCCGGGTCCCGAGGAGAACAGACACAGCCCCGCCCAGTCTATTTCTAGGAGGTGTTTGGTGAATAAAAAGGTCAAGTGGTCGGGTCCGAGAGCTGATCCATGGCGAGGGGGGACAGGATGGACACCTGGCAAGGACCGCCCCGCCTGTCCCCCCCCCGCATCGTCCGCCCGCTCACGACTAGCCTCCCCAGGCCACATTCTTGCGCTAAGTGCTTGAGTCTGTGGGAAAAGCAATCGTGAACCGGCCAAGAGCCGGCGAAGCTGATCCCACGATGGCATTTTGTTTTGAACAGTTGCTGGGGTTGACGTTTCCTCATAAGGTAAGGTGTCACTGGACAGTCGGCTGCCCAAATGCCACATGTATAATTAGCCTGCGCACTCAGCACCTCGTCCCGGAGGCCCATAGGCACGGGCTTGGCGGACCTGGTCCACTCAGCACCGTTCCAGGCTACAGGATTCCTGAGGGAGGGCCGAACCAGCCAGGACAGCCTTTGGGAGGCCCTGGCAAGAAGGAAGACTGTGACAATGTACCGTTGTCTTTGATTTTTCTCTCGTTTTTTCCCCTTCTCTTCCTGTTTGTCCTCTCTTTATTTTTCGGTTGAGGGCGGACTACTGGTTAGATGGGCAAACCGGACACCAGAGGCAGGGTGCAGACTGAATGAGGAAAGGGGATGCAGAGTAAACCTGGCACTATACTACTCTCCACACCCCGCCCGTGGGGGAGGGCTGCTAGTGCCCTTCTGTATGCACTAACCCAGTAGGACTAGCCCAGACTTGGCATTGTATCCTGGCTGGGGTAGGGGTTTCAGCTTCTAGTTGACCTGTTCACCTGTCTCTGTGCTCCCTCGCACACCCACCCCAGAGATCTCAGCAAATTACTGTCTGTGCCCTGACTGCAGCTTCTGTTTTCCCCCTCCAGGCCTAGCCACTTGGGGCTGCTCGTGTTCACTGTGGGGCGAACCTGGAAATATCTGCTGTCTTTCCCTGTCTTACTCTTGTTCAGCCTGGGGTTTTTAGGAGCAGTGCCTTGTCCTCTCTGTCTGTACCCAGATTGGTGCTTGAGTTTCCTACCTAGCTTCCCAGACCCTAGCTTCAGGTCAGCTTTAGCCTGCACTCTCTGGCAGAGACCAGATTTCTGCAGTCATGAACATGACCTTCCCTCTGTCACCCTGTGCAGTCACCATGGAATTCAGTACTCAGCATTAGGCACTTTCATCAGTCTCCGTTCTTCCCTTGTTTCTAGGCCACTCAGATATTCCTGATACCTACTAGAAGATCCTCTTTATTTTAAAATAAACAAACAAGCCAACATCTTAAACCTTCCACAAATTTAGTGGGATAGGATTAGCTTGTCTATGGTAGCAAGAATGTACCTTTCTGATGCAAGGTGGGGACATGGTTTATTTAGTTGCATTTGCTTTTTATTGAATCGTTGAAATATTTCCTCTTATTATAGTAGGGGAAAAGTTATGACTGAATTTTTTTTTTACTGTACCAGACCATAAATATATTATCTATATATATTTGAGTGTATCTTCCTGAATAAACATATGTGAGTGCATGGGCAGTAGGCCAAATGACATGTAAATTTTTTTCTCCTACATTTTTGAAATCCTCATAAATCAGAGAGATTGTCCCTTTCTAAGACAAGAACAACAACCACCAACCAAAAAAAAATACTTTAGACTCTGAAAGCAAGTAAGTGTGCACTACACATGTTAGATCTAGTTTATGACCAAAGGCAGTAAGTAACCAGGATCCAGACAAGTGCTAGGTCATTAATTCCTTAGGCAAGCTAATATCTTCTGTTGCTTTTCTCATGTACCACCAACACCTCCTTTTTCCTCTGCTCTCCTACCATATTCCTTTATTTATAGTGGCAAAACTAAATAGTCTTTATTGTTTATCATATTTATTGTTGCTCTTAATTTTTATTTTGGAAGTAATAAGAAGGAACTTTCTCTTGGTGTATATGTATTTTTTAAAATGCAAAAAACATTTACGGGTATATTATTATGGAGCATGATACAAACTCCTATAATAGTATATTGTGTAAGTACAATGCTCAACGTTATACTATAAAGGAAGATAAATGTAAAAAAATTAATTAATAAAGCAGTATCAGTATCTATACCTTAAGTTGATTCTATAATGGAATCAGTAACTGAATATCTAGAAGAAATGACATTCAGTAGGAATATTGTCTGCTGAACATTTTTTCATTAGTAGTAGAAAGCAACAGATATTTTTCTTAGTAAGGGAAAAGCACATATTTAAAATATGTTAACATATCTAGCAAATCTTTCTCTTATAAGGCTTTAAGATACATTACTTTAGAAACATAAATGTTAAATTTTGGTGGCATTATTGAGATTTTATGTCTGTTTCTATTTGACTTCTTTTAGGAATTATTGGGTTATTGGTCATTGATGAAAATTTTACACATATCCATCTTATATTAAGGAAACTAGTGACATTTTAAATAATCCTCTTTCAATTAGTACACTAGGTACTGGAATAAATGAATTTTAACAAAGTTTAATATACACTGGCTTTAACCCTTACTTTTAATATTTTCTATACTTTTCAATATTGTTAGGTTATATATCTCTAAGTTTGAAAGAATTCTCTTGTTAGTGAGAGAAGCCATATATACCTTTTCACTATTTACAAACAGCATTCTATAAAAGTATAGTAGAGTACAACTAAAATTTTGATTGATCTAAGAGCTATTTGTTTAAATATAGTTTAGGGGTGCATATATATCAATTGGTGTTTTTGAAGTCAAGTGAAACATTCCATCAAGCTAATGTGCCTGAGAGTACCATATCAGGCACAGACAGGTACTAGAAATGATAAAACACAGATAACATTCAGCAAGATGATTTGCAGATGGGATGTATTATCTGCTGTCATGAGGTTAGATGGGTCATATTACGGTTTTTTAAAAAAGTTAATCTAGGCTATTTCAGAATTATCAAGTTATGTGGGTACATTAGATTTAATGAGAAAAGATTTTATTATAAAAACTTGCTAAAAACACAAACATTCATTGCTTTTTTAGAGCAGAAAATGGACTCTGCATTTGCATTGCTTCTTGTTTAAGAAAGATAACTCTGCCCTATTATTTTTTTCCTAACAAGAAAAATAATATATTGAACATTTTATGTCTTTATCCTAACTCCACATTTTCTACTGATTATGCTCTATCAACATACTCAAGTAAAACAAAAACAAAAACAAACTGGCACTCTGGTATACTCTATGAAAAGCAGTTTTTATTAGCAGTAAGCACATTTTAAATGTATAGCATATCATTTTCGCTTGAGGTTCTTCAACTGTGATCTGAAAATAATTGTTTTGGTAAGAGTTATATCAGAAACTTTCATCATTCTCTTATTATATATTCATTATTCATTTATAGGAAGAGTGTTTTTATTTTCCTTGTTCTGTGGAAGAGGGTAAAAGCTTTTCAGCTAATTGTTTTGTTTAGACATTTAGTCAAACTGGAAATAATTTTAAATTTGTGTTATGGATTTTGATAGAGCTTTTCAGGTTTAAATATCCATTGTCATAATTTGGGTGAAAATATCAATTGAAAGTGTAGGTGGAGGTTGTAAGATGGATTATCATTTAAATCTACTATGGACTCTCTCACCTCTGAAAAAGGGTGCTGGTCTGTTCTTCCTCAAATCTGTGATAGTCTCAAAAAAGGGACATTGAAACCCTAAAACCTCAGAGAAGCAGTTATCGATTCAGTGCTTAACTGCAAATCCTTTATATTGTTGCTCAAAATATCCAACTTTACACTAATATTAGCCATTCTTTTTATAGTGACACCATGCTTAGTAAAAAACTTCTAAGCACTGAGGTCAGGTGTTGAGATTGGATTCTAGTTTATTTTTTATGAATCAGATAAAGATTTCTGTGCATGAGACCATATGTGAAGATGAGAGAACAAGAACATTTCCATATCAAAGGCAATATATCTGAGGCTGCATGGTAATTAAAATGCAGTGGTTTGGACTCTGTGCACTAGCACTTAAGCAGAGCATTGCCGGGACCTTGTGCATCATGCAGGCGGTTGCCTCTTGCATACTTCTTGAAATACACTTATAATTTTGTACAAACATTTATGCCAGTCCACACTTTTCTGTGGATAATTTGTATTTCATCCAAACCATTCAAATTAGAAGTTATTTTTTGAGCTACCCCCTCATTATGGCTTTTGTGCATCAACTATTTTTATTCTAGTTGTTTGTATTTCCTTTTACCAGAATGATGGCTTGTTTATATTCAGAATCTCTTCTTGCTCTTCTAAGACCCCTTATATATCACTTGTATTTTACTATTCACTCAAAAAAACTTTCATCTTTAGCAAAGATGTGAATTATTTTGAGGTTAATTGTAGATGCTATAATCTGTTGTAAACTAATAAACTACATTAAAAAAAATCAACTGCCCGGCTATTTCTATTTTATAATGCCAGTATATTTAGTAATCCTCACTATTTTGCACAGTACATAATATTGGAAAAAAATTCCTTTTCAAAATGTTAAAAAATTCTGAAATGTTCTTTACCTTTTAATGGCATGAAAATGTATAGTGGCATTCTCTTTCATACTCCTTCAAGTGAAAAACAATTATTTGAAGCTATAGAAATCTTTATGTTTATCTAAAGGGTTATCTCTTTGCATTTATAGGGAGACATTTGAGTTTATTTATAAAGAACTGGGTTAGCATCATAGCCTGTAGTTATTTGGGGATAGGATAGTGAAATTAAAAAACCTAACAATTGGTAGTCCAATGTTGTGTATATTTTAGAAAATTTGCATCTTTGGTAATTAACTTGAATTCGCTGTTCTGTAATTTTCTAGATTTTCATTTCCGTATTTGCTGTCTTTCTATGCATGTGGTAAGGAATTCACTAGTATATTTTATTTACTAAGCTCCCCTAGTCTATAAAGCTTTTAAAAGATTTTTCTGGATTAAAGCACCAGTATTGAAGAAGCCTAATATGATAGTATGAAATCCTTTAAGAGTTTTTGTGTTTAAACTATTTTGGATCAAAATCACTTAAGTATATTGATTTGATGCTTTTCAATGATGACATGTATAAATAAGCATAATAAATATAAGGTAATTCATAGTTCTTTATGTGATGTGCATGTTAGCATCTATGCAAACATTCTGTATTCTCTCATTTCAAGTTCTCCCATGATCTCTTTCTTCTCTGAAAATTTCACAAGAAAAATCTTTAGATGATCTATTATCCCTGCTATCTTCAATAATTTTTTGTTTCTAGTCATCTTAAAGAGACGAATTGAATTGTCTATCTTTAATGTATCCATTCAAATGCAAAAAGGGACTTCAGTGCTATTTGTGATTTTGACTTCACTGAGCACAATTTTTTTGCTTCTTTGAAAAGTAGTTCTTTAAAATTAGACAAAGAAAGTTAAAGATGCTTTACGTTCCACGACTACACAAGCACAATATGAGGAAAAACGAAAATGCAACAGATTTTTAAAAATTAACTTTTATTGGAGTATAATTGATTTACAATGTTGTGTTAGTTCCCGCTGAACAGCAAAATGAGTCAGTTATACATATACATACATCCACTCTTTTTTAGATTCTATTCCCATATAGTTACTACAGAGTATTGAGTAGAGTTCCCTGTGCTATACAGTAGATTCTTATTAGTTATCTATTTTATATATAGTAGTGCACAAATTGGGAAATTGGGATTGACATATACACAGATTTTTTTTTTTCAATGACAAGCATAGATTTTAAATGGGACTCATTCCGAGGCATGGTTGCAAATATTTCCTTTTATGTTTTACAAACAGATCATTGGGTAACGTGATTGAGCACTAAGTTCTAGGTATCCTGAAGGGCATTTTTGAAGTCACAAGTTTTTACTTTTTAAGGACTTTCTCTTCTATTGAAGATTTTTAATATTTGATAGGTGGGAAATTTAGGCACGGTTGTCATGGTGCTAAGCAGGTCATTGGTAGAAGTGGAGAAAAATGCTCCTAACTAGGAGAGAACAGTTCATTGTTCTCTCTTGGGAAA
>NW_006773945.1:1754977-1789978 GCF_000442215.2 Lipotes vexillifer | reverse complement strand
CTTGGGAAAGAGTATCAAAGGGCAGGAATGTTAGTATTTTCTCAGAAATATCTCCAGTTATCTCCATGGGCATTGAACCTTCTATGTAGGAGAACTCAGCCACCCCATATGCCCCCAGTATACCCATGGTGTAATCTCTAACCTTCCGTTTCTTCAACTCTAAAATGAGAGTAATAATATCTACATCATAAGGTTATTGTGAGGATTAAATGAGATAAATAAATGTAAAGCACTAAGCTCAATAGTTAATATATGTTATCTATTATAGTTGAAGGGGTATTGTACTTAGAATTACACAGAGCTGGCTTCCCATTTCAGCTTTACTACATACTTGTTGTGTAATCTTTGGCAAGTTATATAATCGATTTCTTTTCCTCTTACATGAAATATTCACAGCAATACATGCTCCTTTCTTTCTTTCCTAGAAAGCAGAATTAATTAGTAGTCTCTCAGACTTGGGGTAGAGTAGTGACCAAATGCAGAGTTTGGATGTCCAGCTCTCAAATTTGAGAATATTCCAGTTCTAAGGGCTAGAAGAGATTTTGAAGGATCATTTCATCTGACATCCTCCCTCCTCCAGGGGTGTATTTCTCCATTCTAATTAGTTAAGAAGCTCTCTTTTTTGGGAAGGCCAGCAGAGAAGGAGATTTTATAATCTTCTTTGGTTATGTGTTTCAGTGATTAACACTGGGAAGTTCTGAATGTCAAATATATACATCTTAACCTGCTTTCTTTTGCTTTGATTTTAAGAAAAAAATGGAAGCATATTCTTCATTTGAATGACACACCTACATGTGAAAAAACCAAAATTAAACTTGCAATTTTTATTTCTTGAATCTTTTCTTTGAAGTCTTATTTCCTAAATTAGTTGAGTGACCTTTAGCAAAATTATGCAACCTCTTTAAGTCTCAGTTTCCTAATTTTTAAAATGGGGATTTTGATAGAATTTATCAGCTAGGGTTGTTGGGAAGATTAAGTTTGAAGATAATTTATAGATAGATAATTTATATATAGAAGTGCCTAGAACAGTTCTAGGCAACTGTGTTAGGATTAATTCACAATAGTTATAAGTAATCAGTAGTAGAACTGTAGCATGAAAAGGGCCCTTAATTCTCATGTGTTTTATAGAACTCAGTTTTCAAAGTGCTTTCATATTCATTGCCTCATTCAATAAAAGGTATACAGGGTAGACAACCTTACCAGTCATACTGTCTAACTTCCTACTTGATAGGAATAACTGTTTCAGTTGGGTTTTGCTTCAGGATATTATTCACTATAAACAAAGCTTGTGTGTCATAAATTAGGGCTGACATTTTTGGCCTTCTTTTTTCCCCCAATCTCTTTTATATGATCTCAGTACTCATTTATTTTATCTTCATACTTATTTCCAGAGCCAAACCAACGCTGCTTTTCCGTATACTGAATGTAGATGAATAATACATTGTTGATCAGGAGCATTAAATGTCAGTTTATATATGTCTTTAATTTCAAAATTAGGAAATGATTTAATTATAAATAATAAGTATGGCTAGTTTGAAAGACAACACTTTTTCAAAATATGGGTTTTATGAGGGAGGATTAATAAAAGGACCCTTGATGGTGAAAAGGTGAGAACCACTTGCTTACATAATTTCAAAGATGAAAATGCAAGATTGATCCTAGTGAGGAGGTATGAATATAGGTAATTCTATGCAGTGTGCTAGTTGCTATAATGGAGATATGTATAAGAGCAGGAGTACCTCTGTCAAGGAAAGCTTCTAGTAGGAGATGGCCTTTGGGCTGTGTCATAAAGGTTAATTAGGTTATTTGAAGTAACATCCTGAAGAGCATTGGACACGAGGGAAACATTTGATGGTATTATTGACTATTTTGTAAGTCTGATAGCAAAATGTCTCATATTTGTGTCTTTGTGATCCTAGAAAGGCCATGTCTATCATGAATGTGAAGTGGCCATAGGCCAGCAGCTTAACCTCTGCACTTCTCTTTCCTAGCTCAGTTTTGTGGTCAGGGACATTGTGAGTATATTTTAAGGTACAGAGAGTTTTCCAAATTATTGCTTTCCTTCAAATATGTAACTAAGTGTGAAAATTAAAATAAATGTCTTATTAATATATGAACTGATGATCTGGACCATGAAATAATGAAATTTTGTATCTTGCACTGTAAAAAAAATTTTTTTTTTCAATTGGCAAGCATGGTCTTAGAGAAAGGGAGATATCTGGAAATTTTTAGATCTGGGTGTTATTTCTGAATTTTCCAACTATAAAGTTGGCGTATTCCATAACTTCTTTTTCATTGAGGGATAATGTGAAAAGAAATTAATCCTCAGAGTGATTCAAATTTTTGGGAAGAAATACAAGTTATTATTACATAATGATGATGATGAACATCAGCAGTAGTAGAAGTAGTAGTAGCAGCAGCAACCCCTCTCTACTCTTGATAATTTCAAATAGGGATGCTAAGTGCACCCTTTATAGTTTTGTAATCTGGGATCTCATGTTTTCTAATAACTTTCTGAATGCCTTTTCTCTGAGCTACAGGCCTTCTTTTCTGTTTTTGGTTTGGAAGTTTTTTGGAGTTTAATAACTTGTTTCTCCAAATTAAATACACCTATTGAGATTTTGCAGCTTATATATAGACTTTGTGACATAATCACTTTCTGAAAAGGGCTTTGTGGTCACATAGGCTGGAGAAGTTATGGCCCTCTTCTGCAATGACCTTAACCTACTGTTTCCCTTACCAGTGCTTTGGTATGCTGTAGACTCGAAGTGTTGATAATGCCATGAAAAATATGATGAAATTTCTCCATTAAAAAAGAAAGGCTCTGAAGCTGTATAAAAAAGAGGAAAAAAGATGTGAAAATTCTATAAAACAGTTTAAAAACATCCCCTTAGTCGTATTAAATTAGTTATGATGCTTTAAAGAACATTTTCCTTTACAACTTTCAGTTGAGTTCTTTAATAAGAAACAAAAGCCCAAGCAAAAAGAAAATAAAAACTGAAATAATATAGCAACTGAACAAAGTTTAACAAACTTGGAACACAGCATATTAGTTAACTGAGTCTCAGGAACATTTTTTACTCTTGAGCTTGAAGATCCAAATACATACTGGAGGAAAATTGGCCTATTTTAAAATTTCTTTTTTTTTTTACACTTGCTTCCATTTAGTCAACTTCTGAATTTTGAGTTTACAAGCAAAATATAAGACGACGCTAGCAGTGGCCTTGAATTTGGTTGTCTTTTTTTAAAATTGAAGTGTAGTTGATTTACAGTGCTGTGCCAATCTCTGCTGTACAGCAGAGTGACTCAGTTATACACATATAGACATTCTTTTTTAAATATTCTTTTGCATTATGGTTTATCCCAGGAGATTGTATATAGTGTATTTTAAAATTTCTTAACTGTAGTCTTTTCTCACTGTAAAGATGCATATTGAAAATAGATATATTGAGGTTTAAAAAAGAATTTTAATCTTGGAACCAACTAAAATTACATGTTATATTTAATTTTTGTTTTTTAATATAATACTCTAAGGCATTATTAAAAGAAATTTTCAGCTTCTCTGAGGTTAGACCCTTTAAACTTTTACAGACAACAGTTCCAGAGAATGCCTACATTTGTACTTTTTGTATAGATTTGTGTGATTTACAGGCATGCTAAGGTAGGGTCATGTACCCTGAATACTTACGTGTTTTAAATTGTGTACTAATTTGTAACAGGCTTATTTTCCAAGGAAAATATATATAGCAACCTACATTTGGTGGGACTAGTGAACTTGGCAACTCTTAATTCTGTGTATGGCATGGCAGGGAAAGAATGAAAAATACCTCAGCCTTTAATTGTGACACCTTGGGACCTTTTCCAAAGCACTCATCATAATTAGTTATGTCTTAGTCGTGAAATTTTGTGTTTAATTTCTTCGTTATGTCCACATGGAAAACTCATTCATGTTACCAGGAGTGAGAGTAAAGTATATGGAAATGTATACCCTTTCATATTGTATGCTGATTTTTTTCTTTTGAATGTTGTTAGCACCACTTTCACATCTTTGGATCATTTTCTTCTTCCTTTCTGATCTATGCATACACTGCTTTCTATTACAATCCCAGTAAAACAGGACATTTGTATCAATGTCCTTTATTTATTTACTTATTTTTTAACATCTCTATTGGAGTATAATTGCTTTACAATGGTGTGTGAGTTTCTGCTTCATAACAAAGTGAATCAGCTATACATATACATATATCCCCATATCTCTTCCCTCTTGCATCTCTCTCCCTCCCACCCTCCCTATCCCTTATGAGGCTATGATTATACAGTTTTTAGTTTTGCTTATTTAACAAATTATATCTGGTGTAATTTAAAAATAGAAATATAATTTTATTACATTTAGTAAGAGGGACATTAAATTATTTGGACATCCTAAATTGTCTCAAAGGAAGCTTCTGTTTAATTTTAAATACATATATTCCTATTGCATCTTAAAAGTAAATAACTTTGATTATTAATAAAATGTTTGTTTGAATGTTATCACATAG
Organism: Lipotes vexillifer; assembly: GCF_000442215.2. NCBI lineage: Eukaryota > Metazoa > Chordata > Mammalia > Artiodactyla > Lipotidae > Lipotes > Lipotes vexillifer. The sequence continues at coordinate 1,785,440 of NW_006773945.1, read as the reverse complement.
TAGCACTAGTTGGTATCCTCCCTGCTTGATTGGCCTGAATGTAGCATTTTCATCACATAGTAGCACTAGTTGGTATCCTCCCTGCTTGATTGGTGTGAATGTAGCATTTTCAGTAGCTGAGGTGAAAAGATCATAATTTAGGATGTTTAAGGAGAGAAGGAAATAGAAATCTTAAGTGGCTGGGTTAGCCTAAGGACAACTGGACAGTATTGTTGGTAAGGGTGAGCCTGGAAGTATTCCTCTTGACAGGATAATTTTAAGGCTTATTTGGGGGAACTTCTGACTATAATAGAATAGTGATCTCCAAACTTTTTGGATAGGGCACACCACCAGCGAAATATTTATGAGCATGTGCCCTAATACATGTCCATATTTATTTAAAATTTTATACATGTACTATTGTGGTAGTATATGCTATAAAACATTCATAAATAGATATTAAATTGAAAGAGGTATAGATAGAATAAATAATATTTAAAAACTAACTGTGGTTCCCCCAAACTCTGTTATATGCTTTGGTATTTTTAAAAGTCTTAATTTAACACTCGGTGATAAAGTGATTTAAAGATTTGGTTGTAGGTTTGGCTTTCTTTGCTACATGGTTTTAATGCTGCCACAGCTAAAACTAATACCTCAGAAAGAAAAATACATCCAAATGGAATAAGTACATTATTGTTTACACTTAGTAACATGTGATACTAATTTATTAATCCTTTACACAAAATATGCAAAAATTTGTTAAAATGTAGCTAGTAAACCTCTATCTTCTCTGATGACAATCAGTTGTTTTTACCATATTTTTAATAAATGGGCTCAAAAACACATTGAAACTCTCTGGAAGAGCATTAAACAGGTTAGAATATTCTGTTGCCAATTTTTAAATTGAAAACAGATGAAAGTTTTTGTAGGTGATAGACGTAGAAGTTTTGGTAATAAAGTCACACTATGATGGAATCATTTCCAAACATGTTTTTAAAATACTTTTTTAATAGAATTTATCTGTTTTGAAAAGCATTTACTGTATCATTTGATAAAATATCACCTTCACCTTGAAGAGACAGATTAAATTTGTTTGATGGTATGTATGTACATAACTGTCTATCTGTCTGTCCATCTATCTATCTAGTCTAGTCTAGCTATTTGATAACACGCACTCACAGCTACTTGTCATCACATATAAAGGTTAACACATTTTGTACATGAGTTTTTTTGTTCCTTATCCTTAAGTTTGGAAACTTTGCCATGAGATAAGCAGTGGAAACTGTGGGTAGCGCAAACAATTCTCATGGTTACTCCTCATCTCATTTCAAAGCATTGTAAAGATTTTACTGTGTTTTATAGGTTTATTTTTTAAAGTAATCGCATCATCATGTAGCACTTGGCTTTAACATTGTGCCGAAATTGCTTGGCTATGAATGATGTAGTTAGTCCATGGTGTTATCTCTGTAATCTTATCCCTAATTTTTTCTGTTTAGTCCCACCAGGACAATCACTTCACCAGTAGTTACACTTCGTCACTTTTCTCTAAAAATTACTTTTATTTAAAAAGTAACACTGTTGAGGTTATATCTTCTTTGGTACATATTTTGGTGACTCAGTCAAAAGTAGTACTTTGCCTATCAAAGATCATAAACTGAGGCATGTTCAAAAATATGTACATTCACTATCTGAAAACCAATCATTTACACGACATTAGTTTCTTTTTCAAATCTACAGCCACGTTTTCTATGCAACTTCCAACATTGTTTGTGGCACTACACACTGTACAACCCATAAGGACATCATTCACATTGCATTCTAGTTAAATGGTTACCCAGGGATGTACATTGTGGCAGATCTGATTTTTTAGCCAGGAAATGTATTTAAATGTTGCATATTGTTTTCTGTGTATTATTTTTAGCTGTTTTTATAGCAGCAGGAAGAACAAGAACTTTTCTAGTAGCATGTAGCTTTTTGTCTTTTATAACTAAGGAACTTCAGAAGAGGTTTCTAAACATTTAACATAAGTTTGGTGAAATTTTGTAAAATATTGGATTGAGTATTGTATGATTTCAAACATTATTGGAAAAATTGCAGCAAGTACAAAAATTTATATCTGTTTGCTTTGTTTTTAAATGTCTTACTGATGGTAATGGTTTATATTATTTAACATCTCAAAGTACAGTAGGGTAGAGTACACTGTTAATGATACTAGATATAAATCTATATCTCAAATTGTTTTTTTGATAAGTTAAAAAAATCTTAGCCTATTTCATATCAGATCTGTTTGGATCATTGTTGTTTTATTGTATATTGTGGCCACTAAAGGGCTACTACTATGGTACAAGTGTTAGCTTGGTCATGGTATTATTGTCACTAACGTGTATATTATTAATATTATCCTCAAACTGTGGTCTCTTTGGAGGGATCTTTTTAAGCCACTTGAGTGTTTGTTCAGGGTTAATTTAGTTAAAAACTAAGTAATATTATCAATAATCAGACTACTCTTGTTTCCTCTGGTACAGGATGTGACATATTTACGTTTGATAATCGGTATTTAAATTTAAGTCAGGATTAGTTTTTCTTACTTTTTAATAAATAAATATACACCAATATATTTCTATAGTGTACTCCTGGGATGTGTGAGCTTACTTTGGAGACCACTTAAATAGAAAAGCAAATGAGAAGGAGGAGGGGTGAGGGTATGATGAATCAAGGAGGAAAAGCATAGTTTCCAGGGAACACTCTCCTGGGACAGGATCCCACTGAAGAATGTAGCCAGTCACTGAAAACCTGAGACAGGGAGTAGGGCTACAGATTTATCAGTATGGGGGTTCATTTTTACAGGGCTCTGATATGAGAGAGGAAGCACTTAAGCCACCTTTTATTGCGAGGCAAAACAGTCTGAGTCATTTGTTGGCGTGAAGGAGTCAGTGAGATTCCATAGTTCAGTGTGTTTATCATGTTGCAGGGGAGGGGACCAAGTGGAGCATCACTACCTCCTTGCATGCCTGGGGTTCTTTGTTGCTTCTATTCTCAGCCTTCCTTGGATTTAGATACAATCAGAGCAGAAGTTGGGAAAAGTGAGTAAGGCAGCAGTGAGGGCTGGCTATAGGCTAACATTGTTTTCAGCTTTCTCTTCTCCCTTTCCCTCTTTTCTCTAACTTGGTATATTTGTTGGGCAGCTTGGTGTAGTAGCAAGGAACCAGTTTGCGAGTTTCAGCTTTGCCAATAAACTTTTGGTGACTTTGGCTAAATCAGTTCTTTCTGGGAATCAGTTTCTTTACTGGTAGAGTGGGAAGTCTGATGATCTACAAAGAGGTTTCATCTCTAACATCCTGTTTATACCCTTCTGGGATAGGGCTCTGTGCTGCCTCTATACAGAGCTTTCACTGAAGTTCCCTGTTCTGTATATCAACCTCAAAGCACCATGTCCACTCACTGTCTTCTAAACTGACAAATGGCCAGGAATCTAATTAATAAAGGAATTCATGCTGGTTTGATTAATGAGGAAAAACTGTAAAATATTTCTATCTTCTTCCTTTCACCCTTCCAACTTTGATAAAGTATATTTCCACAGTGTGATCCTAGACAGTGCTCTTGCTTTCTAACCTAAAGTGGCTAGTGAGAACTTTAGGAAGGAAGTATTAGCATCTGAAGGGTTGTGTCTGTGAAGGAGGTTGGGCTGAACGAGATGGACAGGGCATTGGGATACAGCCATCAATCCATTGCATGTGTTTGGCCAGGCTGGCAGCAGTGGACAGTGCCAGGTTTTTTAGTATGGTTTCTGTCACCAACAGAGTTGGCTGTCTTTGAAGTCTGCTAGTTAATCTCTTCCAGAATCTTAGAGTGCAACTAGCACTCAAGAGGAGGAGGATAAAGGAATCTCTAGGAATAAGAATCCCCCCTATTTTCAGTAAGAACTTAGTTCTCTTCTTTCAACAGTTTTTTGAAGCATCTAATAAATGAACAGATTCCAGATTTTCTTTTTCTTTTTAGTACCTATTCATTGCCATGGATGGAGGCAATACTGAGTAATGAAACAGATGCATATCACCAAAAATATATTGGGCAATAGCCACATATTTCTGGGTGCTTTCATAAGATGGAGATAATAACCTGAGTATCATAGTTTTTGAAAGGTTTCAATATACAAAATACACTTGGAAGAGTGCCTGATACATTGTAAGCGCTCATTAGACATCAGTGATTATTTTATTATTTAATTTGCATAACAATTCTGGGAGATATATGTCATTATCCTCATTTTATAGACAAAGAAATTAAGGTTTGGGGAGGGACAATGACTTGCCCAAGGTCACATAGTCATTAAATGGCAGAACCATAATCTAAACCCAGATGTCCTGGTTTGAAGTCCTGTGGTATTTCTGCTATATAATACAGCTGCCTCTAATAAGCACATAAGTCATGAGATTTCCCCCAGATAATCGGGAGCTTGGATAATCAGGATAATCAGGAGCTGAACATGTTATTATGTGATGTTGAGTTTCAGTAAGTTTGGTTATTAAGGCAGTCCTTGTTTGCAGGCTCGATGTGAACTGAAAGTCATCTATATCAGAACCATATCCTCCTTTTGCATAGTTCTGATCTCAGTTTTACATAGTTTGGATGTCTTGGTTTGATCTCAGTTACTGCAGAACCTTGCAAAGTGAGGACCTGGATCCAATATGTACTAGTTTCAGTTAACACAGTGTAATGCAAATTGAGGGCTGTCTGTATATCTATTAGCTTCACATTCACATAAAGAAACTCACATTCTTTTTCCGTTGGACCAGTTAGATGGTTCATTTCCACTTGATGACCCATTATTTTTTGCATTCTTTTGCTTACAAGGTTCTGTTTCTGCTAAGGGAGGGCACCGTGTTACATAAGTAAGATCTTTGAAGGTCACTGGTGATTGGCTTTTGGCTTAAAGGCACACCACCCCTGACATTTATTGTAATGCAGCAGTAGATCTCTCTCTGGACTTAGACAGACACATCTGTTTTCTTTACCTTTTTTTTTTTTTTAATTCTCTCCACTCTCCATTACATGTCTAAGTTTTCTTTCTGAATTGATGTGTTTCTTTCCATCTGTTCCAGCAATGTAGAAGAAGGCCAGTGAGGCCAGTTATCTCTCAGTTGTTGTTTTACAACTCACTGTTAGTTGCAGTAGACAGTGAGCTGCCATTAGGCAAGAACTGAGTATATTTAAATTTCTTTTTATATATAGATGCTTAAATTCTTTTTAAGCACTTATTAATAATTTCAACCTGAAGATAGATGCATAGAATGCATAGGTATCAATATTAGGGCAAGATAAGATTGAAAATACTGGTGCTTTGAATGTCCTCTTGTCCCAAATGTTTAAAAAATTCTCCTCCCTTGAATTTTTATTGTTCTCCTGCCCCTTCCCCATCTTTAAGATTATGTTTTAAAACCTGTTCTTAGTTTCTTTTGTCAAGCATTCTGAAGAGTAGTAATTCTTTGCTGACTCAAATTTTATTTCTCTTACCTATACAGTGCTGGAGAATTAGTTTGGGGTAAAGCGAGCTTGTGACATTTTGGCTGAGAGCACACTCCACCACTTTCTGGCTTTACCTTGGACCTGTTATGTTGAACTCTTTAGGCCTCAGTTTCCTTATCTGTAAGATTGCACCCACTTCTTCAGGTTGTTTTAGGATTAAATGATTAAATATAAGGGCTTAGAACAGTGCTTGGCACATGGTAGGTGCCATGTAAGCATTAGCTATTATTAAAGTGAATGTCTTTAAAAGGAGAATCTGGCTAAAAGGAAAGAGTATTACATTCGAATACTTTACTGAAGGGGTAAAAATAAATATTACTAGAATGTAATGTAAAATTATCCTACCATTTCCCCAACACAATGACTCTACAGTACTTTTGAGAGAGAATACTCACTGTTCTATAGTAATAGGTACTTTGAGAACCTCTTCAAATGCAAATCAACAAATCTACTTGAACTAATATTTCTTTACTATAAGGTCAACATCTTAATTTTTGAGTTTTGTAATTTATGGAGAGTAGTTGACTTCGGTACAGAGTGGGTTTGGGTATGAGTTTTCTCGGGGCTAGATTTTTGACAGTAGCAATAACTGAAGAATCAGTGGTGAACTTAAAGAGGTGGCAGCTAGCAGACAGGGAGTTTGACCCAGGAGGCACCCCGCAGTGAGGACCCAGGTGCAGCCTGGCTTGGCCAGTGATTGCAGACCTGATTTCTAGGCCCTAGAAGGTTATGGGCGGAGGCAGCTGGCTGAGATTGGGGTGTGGAGTTGGTAACTTTCTGTTGGCCTCAAGACTTTTTTAGATGCAGGCTCAAGTATCCTGTGGACCCAGGTGGCATTCTCTGGGAGGAGCTCAGCCTCAGCCAAACATGGGCCAGGGATTGCAGGCTTGAGCTCCAGGTCCCAGAAGATTCCTAGTGGAGGCAGCAGACTGGCTATGTTAGATCTAGGATTTGAACCCAAGTTCGTCTGCTGGCAAAAGCTAAGCTCTTTCCACTAATGACTCCATGCAGTTTCCCTGGTGGAGAGGGTACCGGTGGAGAAAAGGAAAGTGGCTGAGGCAGTGGAGGTATCTATGAATTCAGCATCTAAACGCATAGATGATATACAGTATCTGAGAGGGCAGCTGTGAAATCAAAGGGGCTGCCTGCAGGCAGCAATGACATGGTGAAGGTGCCAGAGGAAATGGCAGTGATATGGTAGTTATTATAAGCCTTTCATGGATAGATTAGAACTTGGGAATGCATTTCTGTGTATTCCTGTAGTGCTTATACCTCAAATCATAAACTCATAGTTTGCATCATGGAATCTCAGAGTTGAAAGTGTTCAGTACAGTAGATTTCATGTACATGATCATCCAGTCCATGCTAGGGGAGCAATGATAGACGTTACTTCCCCCTTTCCACTCAAATGTAATCTCCACATGGATAGGAATTTTGTTTGTTTATTTATTGTTTAATTTTTAGTGACTAGAGCAATGCCTGGAACCGAAAAGCACTCAGTAGATATTATTGAATGAAAGAGTACTTGGATAATTTGTTTAAAAGTATGTTTTATATATTAAACAATATTATGTACCAAGTGGTATTTCCTTTAAGTCTTACCTTAACCCTGTGAGGTATGTATTATTATTTCCAATTTATGGATGAGGAAACTGAGATTCAGGAATTAAGTAATTTTCTTTTTCTTTTTTTAAATTGAAGTATAGTGGACATATAATATTGGTTTCAGGTATACGACATAATGGTTTGGCATTTATATACATTACAAAATGATCACCACAATGTCTAGTAACCACCTGTTACCATACAAAGGTATGAAAATATTGTTGACTACATTCTATATGCTGCACATTACATCCTCATGACTTATTTATTGTATGGCTGGAAGTCTGTACCTCTTAAATCCTTTCACCTATTTCATCCAATCCCCCATCCCCTTCCCTCTGGTAACCACCAGTTTGTTCCCTGTATCTATGAGTCTGTTTCTATTTTGTTTTGTTTTTTGGATTCCATATATAAGTGAAATTGTATGGTATTTGCATTCCTCTGACTTATTTTGCTTAGCATAATACTCTCTAGATCCATCCATGTTGCTATAAATGGCAAGATTTCATTCTTTTTTATGATTGAGTAATATTCCATTGTATATATCTATCTATTTCTTCTTTATCCATTTATTTATTGATAGACACTTAGATTGCTTCCATATCTTGGTTGTTGTAAATAATGCTGTGATGAACATAAGGGTGAATACAGCTCTTTGAATTAGTGTTTTCATTTTCTTTGGATAGAAACTCTGGAGTAGAATTGCTGGTTCATATGGTAGTTCTATTTTTAATTTTTTAAGGAACCTGCATACCATTTTCCATAGTGGCTGTACCAATTTACATTCCCTCCAACAATGTATGAGGGTTAGAAATTAAGTAATTTTCTTAAGGTGACATTACTAAAACACAATGGTCAGGATTTGAATCTAAGAGTACTACCATTACATTATACTGTGGAATTATCACATTTGTTGTTTTAGATAATATTCTTTTATTAATGGAGCCTAAATTTCTATGGAAGCCACATCATGCTGTTGATTCACTAATCTTACTGCCAACTAAAACTCACAAGCCTTTTAGTTACCATGTCTCATCCATCCTATACTTGAGCTGCTGAGTTTTTTTTTGGGTGTGGGGAGCTAAGTGCAGGAGCTTGCCTTTATTCCAGATAGATTTTCTCTGGTTAGATTGATTTGATCTTTCTTTTTAATTAATTAATTAATTAATTAATTTTTGGCTGCCTTGGTTCTTCATTGCTGTGCGGGCTTTCTCTAGTTGCTGCGAGCAGGGGCTACTCTTCATTGCAGTGCGTGGGCTTCCCATTCCGGTGGCTTCTCTTGTTGCAGAGCATAGGCTCTAGGCACATGGGCTTTGGTAGCTGTGGCATGCTGGCTCAGTAATTGTGGCTCATGGGCTCTAGAGCGCAGGCTTAGTAGTTGTGGCACACGGGCTTAGTTGCTCTGCGGCATGTGAGATCATCCTGGTCCAGGGCTCAAACCCATGTCCCCTGCACTGGCAGGCGGATTCTTAACCACTGTGCCACCAGGGAAGTCCCTGATTGATCTTTCTTCATTAAGATTTTTTGGTTTAGTATGCTTTTAAAATTTCATCAAGTATTTTTTGGCATTTACTGGTAAAATAATTTGTTTATTTTTTAGTTTTAGTTAATATTCTATAAAACATGTTGTTAGATTTTCTAGTGCTTAACTAGCCTTGTATTACTCAAATAAGCTATTTAGTTATAGTATATATTTATACATATACATATATTCATGCTGCTGAATTTGAATTTTTTATATATGAGTTATATCACTGAATACAATATATCAATGTATATCTGTTTTCATTAATTTTTATGCTATCTTTATAGAGTTTTGATAGTAGGATCATGACAGTTTCATAAAATGAATTGGAAGCTTCCCATCTTTGTCTGTCCTCTGGAAGCACAGGAATTGTCTACTGCCATTTTTGTCTATTGGAGAGCATAGGAATTGTCAGTTCTTTACAAGTTAAAAAAACTTAGTTGTAAAACCATTTGGTCTTCACACCTTTAAAAGAAATAGGTATTTAACAGTACTTTATTGGTCTGTTCATATTTTCTATGCTTTATCGAGTCAGTTTTGGTAATTTAAAAGATATATTGGTGTAAAGTTGACATGATATTCTCTTATTTTTTTCTTTTTCCTATCTATGGTTATATTCTCTTTCTTATTCCTTATGTTTTTAAAATTTTTGTTAAGACCTTTTTGGATCTTGATTCTGTCATTTAATGTATTAATTAGGGAGTTCTCTGGTGGTCCAGTGGTTAGGACTCTGCACTTTCACTGCTGAGGACCCAGGTGCAATCCCTGGTTGGGGAACTAAGATTCCACACGCTGTGAGGTGTGGCCAAAAAAACCCCCCAAAACAAAATAAAACAAAACAAAAAAACGACATTAATTATTAGAAACTTTGTTTGAGCTTGGCTTAATTAATTAAATAAAATTCAAGAAACGTTTATTTAGTATCTTCTATATGCCAGATAGATGCTAGAGATACAAAGATGATTAAAACAACGTCTTACTCTTTTTTTTTTTTTTTGCGGTACACGGGCCTCTCACTGTTGTGGCCTCTCCCATTGCAGAGCACAGGCTCGGGACGCGCAGGCTCAGCGGCCATGGCTCACGGGCCCAGCCGCTCCGCGGCATGCGGGATCCTCCCGGACCGGGACACGAACCCGTGTTCCCCGCATCGGCAGGCCGACTCTCAACCACTGCGCCACCAGGGAAGCCCCCGTCCTACTCTTAAGACATTTACAGTATAGCAAGCATATTGGAGACTGGTTGTCAAATGGCTTGCTGAAATTCAGATACAATATTTCTAATGCATTACTCATCTAGCAATAAAGTACTTCTGAAAAAGAAACAAAAGAGGTTGATATGATATTCTTTGTGAGCCAATGTTTTGGTCCTAATGATTACCTCTTGTCCCTGTAGGTGGTCAGTTATACATTCTAGAATCTTGTCCTGGTAGTTAAATTCGTGTAAGGGATGTGTACTGGGACATATCTTGCTCATTAATAGAGATTCCATTGGAAATATTTTTAGGGAATATTTAAACCATTCTAGAATTTATACACTTTATCATCTAGAGAAGTGCTTCTTAAATTTTAGTGGGCATACAGATCATCTGGGGATCTTATTAAAATGCAGATTCTGATTCTGTAAGTCTAGATGGGGCATGAGATTCAGTATTTCTAACAAGCCCCCAGGTAGTATCATTGTTGCTTTCCCTCAGGGCTGCTGACTAGGACCACACTTTGAGGACAGAAGGATAATATATATTCTGATTTACCCTTAGTAAGATGCCAGGTTTCAGAAAATTAACAAATAGAGCATTTAGGCTAAAATTAAGAAGACTGACAATGCCTCATATGTTGGTGAGGATGTAGAATAACTGAAACTCTAATATCTGCTGGTGGGAGTATAAATAGTTATAACCGATTTTGAAAATTATTTGGTATTGTATGCTAAAGTTAAACATATGCCTATCTATGGCAGCAGTTCCAGTCCTAGGTATATACCCAAGAAAAGTGAGTGCTTATGTCCACCAAAAGACATGCAAAACATCTTCATAGCCATTTTATTCATAATAGCCACAAATTGTAAACAACCCAGATGTCCATCAACAGGAGAATGGATAAATAAATTGTGGAATACTTATTCAGTGGAATACTAACACAGCAATAAAAACTTATTGATATTCACAACAACATGAATGACTCAGAAATTATGTGGAAAATAGAGAAGTAGGTAAAGGAGATAGAAACAGAGCTACATAAAGATTAGAGGAGATAGAAGATAGAGTATGTATGTGATTCTACTTATTAAATTCAAGACCAGGCATAACCACTCTACAAGTATAGAAGTCAGAATGGGGTTATCTCTGGGGATGGGTTATTAGTTAGGAAGAGGCATGTGAGAACTTTTTAGGGTGCTTTTAATCTGGTTGGTAGTTACATGGGAGAGTACATGTGTAGAAATTCAGTGAATGAACTCACTGACTGAACTTAAGATTAGTGCACTTTACTCTCTATTATACTGTAATGAAATTTTTATTTTAATAAAAGAAATAGAGCATTAAAAGATAAAAAGGTACCTTTTGAATTCTGAACAGGGCTATCTTTTTAGCAGTGGAATTGATTTCCAAGTGAGTTATATGTTTTCATTCACAGTCATCTACTGATGAAAATATTAAAAAATGTACTTAAAGGTAGTGAATTAATGTAGCTAACTGATTCCTTAAAATAATAAATATAGTTGCCATTGGATTTTAGGATAATTGAATCACAGGTCAAACACATTTTGGTTAAGTCAGAACATTTCCATTGTTTTGAAGGGAGATGTGAAACTCCCAAGAAGACTAGCTCTCATCAGCTATTTTGGAAATCAAAGAAAACCCTTTAGAGGTGTGCTTTGTCTTTTTACTCTTGAAACCTTCCCTATCAATTTGTAACTTATGTTCTCCATCCAGATGCCTTAATACTCATGCTGTAATACTTACTGCCTAAAATTCCCCATTGTTTCTTATTCAGGACAGATCTTAAATCTATTTTTTAATCTCTATCTTTATTTCTCTAATATTTCTCCATGCCCCTCTTCTCAGGGTCATAGGGTTCTGTAGTTTTCAGACTTTTCGTAAGCAGTAGAACCGATTTTTCAAGTAAATCCTTATTTATGGAAATCTAACAAAGATAAACTTTGGCTGAAACCTTGACTGCTCAGATCCCCTCAACTCTTCCTGAATTCTCCCTTTCAGCTTACTCTTTCCTCTTTATCCCACAACTTGAGGGTGGGATACACTGGGGGGCAAAATAATATAACCTAGCCCAATCTTTTCACTTTACAGAGGAGACTGAAGTACAGAAAGGGCTTCACAGCTATAGTGGTCAACTACTTCAGGCTATCATAGAATTAGTTTTAATTGCTAAGTAGCAAAATTGAAATGTGGAAAAATAAGATTTAAAAAATCTTTACATACTATTTGAATAATCAGTATAGTGATGCCCAAAATATGCTTTTCACATTGTGCTCATAGGCAAGTAGCCACAATTAAAAATTCCCTGTTACAAGGAAACATTAATGACATCTTAAAAACAGTAGTGTTATTTTTGACAAGGGTGCCAAGACAATTCAATGGAAACATAATAGTCTTTTTAACAAATAGTGCTGGGACAACTGCATATTCCCATGCAGAAGAATGGAGTTGTATCCCTACCTCACATCTGACTCCTAAACATAGGAGTATATCTTCTCGACCTTGGATTAGGCAGTGATTTCTTAGATATGACAACAAAAGCATAAGTGAAAAAAAAGATAAATTGAACTACATTAAAATTAAAAACTTTTTTGATCAAAGGAAACCAAGAAAGTGAAAAGATAACCTATAGAATGGCTGAAAATATTTGCAAATCATATATTGATAAGAAAGTAGTATTCAATCTATAGAAAGAACTCATACCTCAACAATAAAAAGACAACCCAATTTTTAAAAGGGCAAAGGATTTGAACAATTATTTTTCCAAATAAGATTTACAAATGGCTGATAAGCCCATAAAAAGATGCTCAAGATCATTAGTCATTAGGGAAATGTAAATCAAAATCACAATGAGTTACTACTTCTCACACACTAGAATGGCTATAGTCATGAAAACTGAAACTAACAAATGTTGGCAAGGATGTGGAGAAATTGGAACCTTTGTACATTGCTGGTGGGAATGTAAAATGGTGCAGCCACTTTAGAGAACAGTTTAGCCATTTCTCAAAAAGTTTAATATGTAACTACTATATAACCCAGAAATTCCACTCCTACTAGCTGAGATATGGTCCCCTCAGAAATGGAATAGGTGACAAAGAAGGCTTTGATAGCAAGAAGGGAAATTAGGAAAGATATATTATAATAAATAATATTGTGAAATGCAATACATATTTAAATTGCTTTTTATAAAGCATAATGAAATTAAATATTAAAAAAATTCTCTAGTCATTTCCCTTTTGCTTACCAATTTAATAAGTGAGATAATGTACATTTGTGTGTATACATTTTATTTTATTTTATTTTTTTATTAATTAAAATTTTTATTTGATAGTTTTGGCTTTTCTAATCACAATATTATATAACTTCCCATTGTTTCTTTCTTTGACACCTTTTATTTCTGTTTTCATAGTTTTTTTGGATATAATTGACACAAAGCACTGTGTAAGTTTAACATGTACAGCATAATGACATACCAACATCATGAAATGGTTATCACAGTAACTTTAGTGAACATCCATCATCTCATATAGATACAAAATTAAAGAAATAGAAAAAAATTTTTTCTTGTGATGAGAACTCTTAGGATTTACTCTCTTAACAGCTTTCATATATAACATAAACCACATTTAATTATATTTGTCATATGGTACATTACACCCCAGTACTTGTCTTATAACTGAAAGTTTGTACCTTTTGACTGCCTTCATCTGATTCCCCCTCCCCCAGCCCCTGACCCCTGGTAACCACAAATCTGATCTCTTTATCTGTTAGTTTATTTGTTTTTGAAATATAATTGACCTACAACACTGTGTTAGTTCCTGTTACAAAACAATGTGATTTTATATTTCTGTACATTTCAAAATGATCACTATGATAAGTCTAGTTACTATATGTCACCATAGACAGATATGACATAGTTATTGACTATATTCCCCACACTGTACATTTCATACCCATGACTCATTTATTTTGCAACTTGGAAGTTTGTACCTCTTAATCTCCTTGACCTATTTCTTCCCTCCCCCTACCCGCTTCCCCTTTGGAACCACCTATTTGTTCTCTGTATCTATAACTCTGTTTCTGGTTTGTTATGTTTGTTCATTTGTTTTGCTTTTTTAGATTCCATGTATAAGTAAAATCATACAGTATTTGTCTTTCTCTCACTTATTCACTTAGCATAATGCCCTCTAGGTCTGTCCATGTTGTCATAAGTGGTAAGATTTCATTCTTTTTATGGCTAATATTCCATCATATAAATATATGACATCTTCTTTATCCATTTATCTATTGATGGGCACTTGGGCTGCTTCCCTATCTTGGCTATTGTAAATAATGCTGCAGTGAACATAGGGTGCATATATCTTTTCTAATTAGTGTTTTTGTTTTCTTCAACTAAATACCCAGGAGTAGAATTGCTATACCATATGGTAGTTCTATTTTTAATTGTTTGAAGAATCTCCATATTATTTTCCATAGTGGCCGCACCAATTTACAGTTCTAACAATAGTGCAGGAGGGTGCCCTTTTCTTCACATCCTCACCAACACTTGTTATTTGTTGTCTTTTTGATAATAGTCATTCTGACAGATGGGAGGTGATATCTCATTGTGGTTTTGATTTGCATTTCCCTGATGATTAGTGATGTTGAATATCTTTTCATATGCCTGTTGTCCATCTGTATGTCTTCTTTGGGAACATTTCTCTTCAGATCCTCTTCCATTTTTTAATAGTGTTTTTTTGATGTTGAGTTGTATGCATTCTTTGTGTATTTTTTTTTTTACATCTTTATTGGAGTATAATTGCTTTACAATGGTGTCTTAGTTTCTGCTTTATAACAAAGTGAATCATTTATACATAGACATATGTTCCCATATCTCTTCCCTCTTGCATCTCCCTCCCTCCCACCCTCCCTATCCCAAGTGTGTATACATTTTAAAATGGAATTTGTGTGTGAGATTCAGTTTTTAAAACTAGAAATTAGTAACTGTAAATTAATTAGCTTCTTCAGTTCCTTCCTCCCTTCCTCCCTCCCTCCCTTTCTTCCTTATTTCTTTTCTTTGTTTCCTTTCATTTTTAAAGTTTAGTTCCATTAGTTATTTACATTTTTGAAAATTTCCCTTTAATTTTTAAAGATAATTATCTGTAGTATTTTGGAGAGACTATTAAATAGGAATAGGAGTGCTGTAAGGAGACATGAAATAGATTATATTTATTCTAAATTTGAAAATCTCCTAGTCTTCCTATTGCAGTTCCTTTAACAATTCTTTATAGTTTTAGTTCTCTACTTAGTATATTTTCTCAAGAGGTATTTGGATTTTTTAAAAAGTGTGATGTTTTAATCCAAAGGAATGAATCTTTAAAAGAAGAATGTTAAACGCTATTTTATGATATTAGAGAAGACATGTCTTATTTGAGGTGACAACATGTGTTTTCCAGATTGGGGATTTTATATCATGTAGGTTATTGCTTGGTTGGTTTATGAATGAGAGTGCCTTCAGTCCTTTATTAACTTCAAAAAATGATGTGTGTAGTTGTTTGTGGTTTTCAAAGAGCTTTTCTCATACATTACTTCACTTATATTCACAATAACTCTGTGTGAAGTAGATTTGTTCTTTTTAAAATCTGAAGTGTAAACATGCAAAGTGTATAAAGTAAAATTGTATGTATACGTAATGAGTACTTACAAAGTGAATTCCATGTAACCATCATGCAGGTTAAAAAAAAAAAAGAACACTGACATCATCCCAGAAGCCACATATGTCCCTTCCCAATCATACCTCACCCTCTCCCTTTAAGGTAACCACCATTCTGTATTTAATGTTAGTCATTTCCTTTGCTTTATAGTTTTACTGCCTATGAATGCAGCTCTGAAAAATACAGTTGATTTTGCCTGTTTTTATGAATTATATAAATCATACAGAGTATATTTTTATGTGTTGCAGTTTTTGCTCAACATATATCATCATGAAATCCTAGTTCATTAATTTGCTTTTTATTGTGTTAGTATCAGAGTTTATCCTCTCTATTGTCAGTGAGCATTTGGGCTATTTCCAGTTGCTGCTTATTATGAACAATGCTGCTGTGAATTTTTTGTACATATATCTTCTTGATGTATATGTGCACAAGTTTCTCTAGGTTGTTTTTGCAGGAGTGGAATTGTTGGGTCAGAGGATATTCCTGTCTTCATCTTTACTAGATAATGCTAAACTTTTAAAAAGTGATTGTTTATACTCCCACCAATAGTCTATGAGCGTACCCATTTCTTAACATCCTTGCCAACAGTTGATGTTGTCAGACTTTAAATTTTTGCCAATCTCCTGGGTGTGTAGTAATATCTCATCATGGTTTTAATTTGCATTCCTGATTACAAATGTTATTAAGCACCTTTTGATAAGTTATTGATCGTGTAGATTTCTTCTATTGGGAAGTGCCTGTTCAAGTCTTTTGCCCATTTTTCTTTTGGGTTGTCTGTCTTTTTTTGTTGTTGTTTTTCTAAAAAATGATTCATAGTTTTATATATATTCTGTATATGAATTCTTTGTTATTTATGTGTTGCAAATATCTTTTTCCACTACTGGCTTGTTTTTACTCTCTTTATGGAATTGTTTGATGAACATTCTTAATTTTAATATAGGTGAATATTTATCTTTTCCTTTTTGGTTAGTGCTTTTCCTATGCTGTTTAAGACATTCTTTCCTATCTGAGGTTATGAAGCTAATCTCAAGTGACTTTCACATTGACTTTTAATCCACCTGCAGTTGTTTGGGGATATGGTTTGACGTAGGAGTGTAGTTGTATTTTTTTCCCTTTTTTAGGTACCCAGTTGTCACAGATAATTTACTAAAATCTATCCTGCTCTGCAGGGTTAGCTCTGTCATATATCAAATGCCCATATATGCGTGGGTCTATTTTGGGGTCATTTATGTATTTGTCTTTCCTTGCACCCTTACTTAATTATATTTGCTCAATAATTCTATTATCTTGAAGAGTAAGTTCTTCCACCTTGTTTTTATTTTTCAGGGGTTTCTTGGCACTTCTTGACTCTTTGCATTTCCATGTAAATTTAAAATTAACTTAAGTTCCACAAAGAAAACCTGTTGGGATTTTTTATTCAATTTGTATTTAATCAATAAGTCAATTTTAATAGAAATGATACCTTTATAACTTTGAATCTTCCAACTCATGAACTTATTATAGCTCTCCATTTATTTTGGTCCTCTTTAAAGTATCCCAATGAAGTTTATAAATTTTCCGGTATCAGTCTTTTACAACATTAATATTAAGAAAATTAAATAACAGTTCAAGACGATAGTAACAGAGAAGTTAGAAAGTTAATTGTTAAATGAGCAATACAAACAATAAGTTGCTTTAAGAATTCAGAAGAGGAACAGATATGCCTTAGTGTTTCATAATAGATGACACTAGAAAAGATTTTGGGTCAAATATTAATTAAATAGTATTATCTTAGTTCCCATAGGTGTTATATACATGTCTGAAAATTAAATTGTCCTATTTTCAGTTGGTTATTAGGTTAAAAAAGAAATCAATGTACTGATTGATTCATTTTTCTCTCTGTTGATGAATCTTTTGACCGACATGGCTAATCTTAAACAGATATTTGGTATCATGTAAAAATATCTTAAGGGAGAGGTCTGTATTGTCATTTCCAACCCAGCTATGTTATAAAAGTCTTGAAACATAAATGTTTGGTGTGACTTCTGAAATAATGAAATAGTGTATTAGTTGCTTCTTAGTAGTAAGTTTAGCCATTTCCACTTGGCCTGTTAATTCTTTGAAATACCAGAGACCTTCTTCAAGCTTATAGGCTTCAGGGCAGAATTGTGCCAGATGCATTATGTGACATTAAAGTGTAATTTATTTTTATTTTCAAAATGGAGATTGGCATGTTTAAAAGAATGAGGTGGCATTCTTAGTTCCTAATAAAAATAAATCTCTGTTGGTAGTGAGGGTTGCGGCACAGATAGGTCCCAACCCTGTCACTTCTGGGGAACAGCAGTGAAATTGTTTGTTCCTGACAGCAGACAGCCCCACTGCAGAGCACTGGTTTCATGTTACATTAAGTATTAGTGCTGTTCTTTCAGGAGCTATTATGCTGTGACATCAAAGATTTTCTGACAGGGCAGTGGTAGGTTAGCACTGAAGTTGTCTGCTGAAATTTTAAAGAATGAAATTAAATATATATGATCAGACTTTAATATAAGAGATAGAGACAGAATTAGAATGGTTTAAAGAAAGTTGAAGAAATGATGAGTCTATAGGCTGGTATCTTTGTCTCTGCTTGTTCAAGCCAAATTTTATTACCTTTTATTTTTACAGAAAGTACAAGTGGCCATGATGTTGCTAGGATAGTTGATCATTTTCAGAAAGACTTTATAAATAAAGAAAAAATAGCCTTTTTTGAAATAAAAATGGTTAGGTTGACCTGCAAAATATTTGATATAAATGGATGTGTAGACAGTAATTGCAGTGGCCTGACTTTCTTCTTACTAATCCACTAATTCGTTAAAAGACTCAAACTACATATTCTATTAAAGTTACAGGAATACAGTTAGATGGCAAGTAAAGAGATAAAATGTCTTGCAACTAAAAAAGCTTAATGTTTCATAGCAGTTGTATAAATATAGGTAACTTAAAAATTAATCAGATTACAGATTACAGTTGTCTTTTTTTTAATTGGAGTATAATTGCTTTATAATGTTGTGTTAGTTTCTGCTGTACAATGAAGTGAATCAGCTATATGTATACATCTATCCCCTCCCTCTTGGACCTCTCTCCCCACCCCCATCCCACCCATCTAGGTCATCACAGAGTACCGAGAGGTGAGCTCTCTGTGCTATACTGCAGGTTCCCACTAGGTATCTTTTTTACACATGATAGTGTATTTATGTCAAACCTAATCTCCCAGTTCATCCCACCATCCCCTTCCCCTGCTGTGTCAACATGTCTGTTCTCTACATCTCTGTCTCTATTCCTGCCCAGCAAATAGGTTAATCTGTACTATTTTTCTAGATTTCACATATATGCGTTAATAGACGATATTTGTTTTTCTCTTTCTGACTTACTTCACTCTGTATGACAGACTCTAGGTCCATCCACATCTCTACAACAGTGTTGTTTTTTGAAAAGGTTACCTTTTGTTAAATGTTGCAAAATATTATTAGTAATATTTGTTTGTATAGGCTTTCTATTTAAGAAAATTAAATTAAGCATTGCTATAACTATAACATTACTATGATATTTTCATGAAATGATCTTGGTAATATGAAATGTCAGTTAATTTTATAAGCACAATTCAATGTCTGGGCATTTTAGATGATATAACAGTTTTTTGAGATTATGCAAATAAGTTATATGTTAAAATGGATATGTTCACAGTATTGTAGTTTTCTTTTTGTTAAAGTAATAGTAAATAGAACATTTTTTCAATTATATTCAGATACAAGCTACTATACATAAAATAGGAAGCAACAAAGATTTACTGTATAACAGGGAACTATATTCAATATCTTGTAATAATCTATAATGGAAAATAATCTGAAAAAATAACTGAATCACTTTGCTGTACACCTGAAACTAACACAATAGTGTAAATCAACTATATACTTCAATAAAAAATACCATGATACGTTTATTTTAAATAATATAATACTAATAGTGTCAGTTGAGAAGTAACTGGAACAAAAAGGAATTTCTTTATACGTACTTGTGTCTTTGGTCATGTTTCAAGATAATTTCCATTCAGTTGAAAGTATTTTGTAATATAGTCATGAAAACAGTTATTTAGAAAACTGAATTTAAAGGTCTTTTCTCTGGCACGTATCTCACAATTTTATTCATACAGATTGAATTGCACCGGGAAATATTGCTACATCCTTTAAAAATCATTAAAAATGATTACTCTAAAATGAAATGGCCAAGGAGTTGTACTGTATTTCTCATACCATTTGTTGAAATTGAGACACTTGAAACTGTAGATCTGAAATGAATTTGATTATATAAAAATGCTTTCGGGGCTTCCCTGGTGGCGCAGTGGTTAAGAATCAGCCTGCCAATGCAGGGGACGCGGGTTCGTGCCCCGGTCTGGGAAGATCCCACATGCCGCGGAGTGGCTGGGCCCGTGAGCCATGGCCGCTGGGCCTGTGCGTCCGGAGCCTGTGCTCCGTAATGGGAGAGGCCATAACAGTGAGAGGCCCGTGTACCACAAAAAAAGAAAAAAAAGCTTTCACCTTTTAAAAGTTTTGTATTGTTTTTATTTTTGGTGTAACAAAATGTAGCGGTAATAAATCAAAAGAAGCAACAGGCCAAATATAAAAAAATGTTATGATATCTTCTCTGAGGACTCTGAAATCTTCTATTTCAGAAATATTTGAGTAGATTAAATGTTTTTCTTTTACAAATGTTATAATTTTATTTTATTTTATTATTATTTTTTAAAGTTTTGAAATATCATTTCTTTTTTTTTTTACATCTTTATTGGAGTATAATTGCTTTACAATGGTGTGTTAGTTTCTGCTGTATAACAAAGTGAATCAGCTATACATATACATATATCCCCGTATATCCTCCCTTTTGTGTCTCCGTCCCAGGTCCTCCCTATCCCACCCCTCTAGGTGGACACAAAACACCGAGCTGATCTCCCTATGCTATGCAGCTGCTTCCCACTAGCTATCTGTTTTACATTTGGTAGTGTATATATGTTCATGCCACTCTCTCACTTCGTCCCAGCTTACCCTTCCCCCTCCCCGTATCCTCATGTCCATTCTCTATGTCTGCATCTTTATTCCTGTCCTGCCCCTAGGTTCTTCAGAACCATTTTTTTTTTTTTTTTTAGATTCCATATATATGTGTTAGCATACAGCATTTGTTTTTCTCTTTCTGACTTACTTCACTCTGTATGACAGTCTCTAGGTCCATCCACCTCACTACAAATAATTCAATTTCATTTCTTTTTATGGCTGAGTAATATTCCATTGTATATATGTGCCACATCTTCTTTATCCATTCATCCAGTGATGGACACTTAGGATGCTTCCATGTCCTGGCTACTGTAAATAGTGCTGCAAAGAACATTGGGGTACATGACTCTTTTTGAATTATGGTTTTCTCAGGGTATATGCCCAGTAGTGGGATTGCTGGGTCATACGGTAGTTCTATTTTTAGTTTTTTAAGGAACCTCTGACCAGTCCTTGGTCAGAACGGCCATCATCAAAAAATCTACAAACAATAAATGCTGGAGAGGGTGTGGAGAAAAGGGAACCCTCTTGCACTGTTGGTGGGAATATAAATTGATACAGCCACTATGGAGAACGGTATGGAGGCTCCTTAAAGAAGTTATAATTTTAAATTAAAGTATTTGATAGGAAAAAAAGGGAGAATGTGTGATAGATATTTACTCATTTAAAAGCAGTAATCCTATGTAAATATTTGTAATATCAATATTGTTTCAATCCTTTCACTCCAACCACAGGCATCCTAATTCAGAATGCTTTGAATTGCCTTTCTACAAATAGGTTATGTAGAGTTTAGCAGTGTTGCCATTAGCTGGCTAAAAACAACATAGGTGCGTTTGAAAATTTTCTAGTATACTTACTAACTGAAGGACTGAAGGACTTTAAAGAATTTAGTCTTTTTCATCTGATAAGGAAAGTATGAGTACTTTAATTAATTTGAACTGTTTTTAAAAACTTTTAAAGTCTGGTTTGTCACACTGTCTATAAAACAATTGATCAGCACTAGTGTTTCCAAGAGAGCTGATTATAGATACAGTCAGCTCTTCAAAAGAGGCTGCTGGATGAATGTTAAATAAAGGGGTTGTTTATTTATTTATCTTTGAAAATTTTGTGCGTTTCAATTAAGGGCTACTGGGAAATACATTTTGGAGAATTTGTTGTTATGGGAGACATAGTTCCCTTTTAAAATAAAAGTAATCTTCCATTTAAAAAAACCTAAGCAATCAGAAGTACATGCTAAATTCATCTCTATTGTTTGAGTTCAAATATGTGTTACATACTTTTTCAAATCAACAAATAATTTATTAAGTGCTGACTATGTGCCAGGCCTTATGGGGATAGGAAATAATTAGTGTGCATTTCTGAACTCGTAGAACTTAATAGTTGTTAGGACAATACAAGAGAATATATAATCAATTGCTAGAATGTGTGGTTAGTCTGTATCTTCAAAGATGAGAAAGAATAAAATCAGCTACAAGAAATTAGGGTAGGCTTGAATAAGTAAACTTTTGGATTGAAGCTTAGAGGCCTTTCAGGACTTGGATTGGCTTTGCAGAAGGGTGAACATCTTAGGGTGGGTGAATTTGCCTTTGTCTTTGCTGTGTTAACAAATTTATATTATTTGGGTACTTTTCTTTGAGCTTACATTAATTAGTTAAACTTATTAAAGGAAATAGCTTTAGAATTCTTTCCCCAATAAAAATTCAGAAGCTTAGTTTCCTGCATAGAATATCTTTTTAACTAACGTAGTATCTTTGTTCCTCTTTTAATGAATAACAGCAAAAATGACCTGAAAGTTCCACCAGTAAACAGGTCATATAATTGAAGTGAATCCTCAAAATCAAGTTTTCAATTATATTTAGTAAGTGAAAGGTAAGGGAAGATCTTCAAAGGCTGAAAGTTTGCAGTGAAGAAGGTTTTTGTCTTTTTTTAAAACTATCTTTGCCTTCCTGCTGCAAATGTGACACATTTCATACATTGTATTAAGTCTCTTTCAAATCTGCACATAAAAAGAATCTAATAATTATATTATGTAGTTCTTGGCAAATATTTACAGTTCTCTGGACTAGGGATTGTTATTACTATTCAATACCCTAATTTATGTTTTATAGCATTATAAATATATATCTGGTAAATGCCAAGATACCCAAAAGTTAACCATTCATCTTAAAGTTAAAACATTAAAACATTAAATTACTGAGGTGTGAGTTAAAAGCTCAAATTTAGCTTCAGTTTTAGTTATTTTTATTTAATTAATTATTTAATTAACCATGATTTCTTTTTACCTTTTTACCTAAAGCAAAAGAAAACATTGAAACCAAAGACTACTCTGAAGATCATACGGTGTAAGAGAAACAAGATTATTTCGAGTAAATAGTCTCATTTATATCAGATGGTACATTGCTATATCCAAGAAACAAAATTTATCATTCTTATATTTAAAATAATTTTTCAACACATAACTAGATGAATATTTAAAAATAAAAATTTGGTTGGTATTTGATTTTCTTTGCCTTTGCAATGGGCACCAGTGTATAAAATGAATTCTGACCATTTTACTACACTGTTCTTTTGTTTTGTTGAATTTTGAGGTATACTTTTTCAAAAAAATGCAAGATACATTTATTTATTTAAAAATTGAAGTGATTTAAATTAATTTTAGTTTCAGATTTTTGAAGAATTTCACAAGAGTCTTCAAAAACTGCAGTCAGCTTGGCAAGTTAAAAAATGTTAACAATCAAATATCCAGGTTTGGGGTTTATTGGTGTAACGAATCCGAACTCAAGATGCAGAATTTGATAATGTCCTTCAACCGCTATGATGCTGACATGCGGATGTACATTGCACTTATTAATTTGTTTCTTATTTCATTCACTTAAATTTATCAAGCATATACACTGTACCAGGCACAAAGATACAAAGATGAAATGGTTACTGCCCTCGATAAACTCACAATTGGGTGATGAGAGGGAAGATTGAGAATGAAAGAAAGTAGAAATAAAAAGATACGTTGGGAGAGTGAAGGTAGGCAGTGTAAACGGCATCAAAAATATTTTCAGATTCTATAGTGTGATGATTGTTTTGGAGTGATGGGCAGAGGGCTGTGGCAGCACATAAGAAGGAGTATTAATTTTGACGGAATAAAGGGTTCTCAGCTACTATATTTTATGCATACAATTTGAAAGTTTTATTGTTCACCCCATTGCCTTAAGGTCAGCTCAATATGTTCTTATTTTCACATTTAAAAAATTATGGAGGTAGCATTTGCAAAAGTTACCCATTTTAAAGTGAATAGTTCAGTGACATTTAGTACATTTACAATGTTGTACCATACCTATCTAGTTCCAAAACATTTTCATCACCCCAGAATGAAACCCCGTGCCTATTAAGCAGTTATTCTCCATTTCTCCCACTCTCTAGCACCTGGCAACTACCAGTCTTCTTTCTGTCTCTTGATATCTCATATAAAAGGAATCATACAGGGCTTCCCTGGTGGCTCAGTGGTTGGGAGTCCGCCTGCCGATGCAGGGGACGCGGGTTTGTGCCCCAGTCCGGGAAGATCCCACATGCCGCGGAGCGGCTAGGCCCGTGAGCCATGGCCGCTGGGCCTGCGCATCCGGAGCCTGTGCTCTGCAGTGGGAGAGGCCACAACAGTGAGAGGCCCAAGTACCGCAACCCAAAAAAAAAAAAAAAAAAAAAAAAAAAAGGAATCATACAGTATACAACCTTTTGTGACTAGCTTTTTCACTTAGCGTAATGTTTTCTAGCCTCATTTATGTTGTAGCATGCATTAGTACTTTATTCCTTTTTATGACTGAATAATATTCCATTGTGTATAAACCATATTTTGCTTATCCATTCATCCATTGATGGATATTTGGGTTATTTCCACTTTTTGACTGTTTTGAATAGTGCTTCTATGAACATGTGTGTACAAATATTTGTCTGAGTACTTGTTTTCAATTCTTTTGGATCTATACCTAGGAATGGAATTGCTGGGTCATATGGTAATTCCATGTTTAACTTTTTGAGGAACTGCCATACAGTTTTCCAAAATAGCTTCACTATTTTACATTCCCACCAACAATATATCAAGCTTCCAATTTTTTCACATCCTTGCCAAGAGTTGTTATTTTCCATTAAGAAAAATGATAGCCAACCTAGTGAAGGTGTCAGATACTATTTAGATGCCTGTTTCTTGAAGTCAGAACTAGGGATCTGTGGAAACCATAGGGAAGCAATGGGTTTGGGAACTCCCAGAGTTAATTGAGGTACAGCAGGCTTCACTGAATCTATTTCTTCCAGGAATTATCCTGAGCTTCCTAGAGATACCTTTAGGCTAATCAAACCTCAGTACTTCTTAGTGTTGTTCATTCCCCACAATCTGTTATCAACAGAGCAGGATCCTAACTCCCCCAGGACAGATGAAGTTAAGTATTTTAGAGGCTGGTGACAATGTTTTTGGATCCTCACAGGGATTACTTTGAGTTGAGCCTCTTTTAAAGAGGTGTTGCTCATATTTCAGAAGACTCTTGAAGACTTCTCATGTAGCACCTTAGGTAGCTATTAGTAAACTAAAGAGCTGGTGCCTTAAATAAGAAGTGCTAAACATCTTCATCTTCCCAGAAATGGAAGTCTCCAAAACAGAAATTTTAAAACACAAGAATATAGAAGCACATATTCTGTTAGCCTTCAGAGGAATGACATCATTATGTAGCTTTTGGAAAACTCTACTGTACACTTGCAAGAGAATGAGAGTGAAAAAGGCAAATAACATGTTATTATCCTTATTAAAATAATTTTGACCTTGCAGATCTCTGAAAGGGTCTGGGGGACCCTTATAAGTCCATGACCATACTTTGAGAACTGCTGCCCTAAATTATAGTCTATCCAGGGACCTCAAATATTAATGTTGACAATATCAATTTTAAAGCAGTTTTTATTAAACACCTATTGTCTTAATCAGGCACTGATCTAAGTGCTGGGGATATAGCAGTGTAGGAGATGGACAAAGTCTCTGCCCTCATGAGTTTCGAGTTCTTCTAGTCAGTTGATCTGGCAACTGAATGAAGTCATGAGTTTTCTATTTGCCTAAGCTAAGTCCTTACATTCATATCTCAGGATTTGTCAGGGCGTGTATGGGGCTGTTTATTTACAGCAGGTGAGGCAGTACAGCTGCAGTTGTTGACAGGAGTTCAGACTAGTGAGCAGACTGTGGTGCCCAAAGCGAGTGGATAGCAATACTTAGTTGCAGCCCAGACAGCACGATTTTTGATTTCGCTGTTCTTAAGACACCTGTGTCTCTTCTCTTCCCTTCCCCCCACACTTCCTTCCTTCCCTCTTTCGTTCCTTCCTTCCGCTGTAAGTTGTATGTAGACTATTTCCTCAGATCACCTCTCCAATTTTACCACTCTCTTACCCTGGCAAAGTTATAGCCTCATGCTTCTTTATTATATGTAGAATAAAGAATATATATGTGTATATATATATATATATATATATAATATATAGAGAATAAAGAATATATGTATTATACATAGAATAAAGAATACATGTAGGGACTTCCCTGGTGGTGCAGTGGTTGAGAGTCCGCCTGCCAATGCAGGGGACACGGGTTTGAGCCCTGGTCTGGGAAGATCCCATGTGCTGTGGAGCAACTAAGCCCGTGTGCCACAACTAGTGAGCCTGCACTCTAGAGCCCAGGAGCCACAACTACTGAAGCCCGCGTGCCTAGGGCCCGTGCTCCCCAGCAAGAGAAGCCACCGCAATGAGAAGCCCGTGCACCACAGCGAAGAGTAGCCCCTGCTCGCCGCAACTAGAAAAAGCCCACGCACAGCAACGAAGACCCAAGGCAGCCAAAAATAAATAAATAAATAATAAATTAAAAAAAAGAATACATGTATAATATACGTAGAATAAACATATAGAGAATACATACATATGTGTAATACCAAGCATCTGCTTTGTTTCAGGCCCAGTGCTAGGTACTAGCAATAACTCTGGCAATTGCATTTGAAACCCTCTGGTCTTAGAGCAAGAGTTGAAATATTTTATAGTGTCATGGCTTAAAGAGGTCACTCTAAGGCATGCACTGTAGAGCCTGCATATCCCTAACTATTCTAGTTTCCAGTTTTAACGGGGTTTTAACAGTTCCTTTGTGTGAATTCACCAAAGCTTTGAAAACTTCCCTATCCCATCTCCCACCCTCAGCATTTAAATCATATAAGTGGACTTTCTCTGCATTTTCTTGAACCATTGCTCTCAAGGTAGTCTGATATTAGGCATCAAAATATGCTAACTATGGCTGTAGTCTGAAACTTTTTTTCTTGGCACAAAAGGGAAAATAAACCCAAATTTCAAACTTTTGCTTTAATTAAAATAAGCTTTATAGACATGCATATTTAATGGTGCACTGATAGCCTAGGAAAATCAGGAGTTCAAAAGTAAATATTGCCAGCATTCCTTAGACTCAAGTAGTAGCAACAAATATTGTGAAAATTACAGTTTAGAAAAGACGATAGTACAATACAATTAGTAAGGCATGAAAGACGGTAGTAAGTAAACTGAGAGGTAGGGGTAAAGTGATTTTATTTATTTAAAAGGTGGAAAGCTGCATTTCTGTGTTTTGATTTTGCTATTTTAAAGATCTGTCTCACTTGCTACAATCACAAATTCCAACTGTGAATAATGGAAACTATTGAGTGGGTGTATTGACTGCTCTTTTCAGTCTGTAACACACCTTCCTTGTTGGCACCAAAGAGCAATGAATGAGGCATTTTATTAAAACTGAGGCTCGTGGTTCTAATCAAAGGTCACTGGTTGGCTCTCACTTTTCAGTTTCAGATTTGTCTGTTTGATCAGGGGGCAGCAACGAAATTACTATGACAAAGACTTTGTACTAGGCTGTATCTGTCTGTTGAAACTTGAAAGTCTTTGGAACCGTGACGCTGACAGCATGTGAACACTGCAGGAATGTGCAAGCTGTGTAAGGTCTTAAAGAAACTTTTAAGTATCATCTTCCTTTTGTGTTGTTTGAAAGAGTTTCAGATACTATTAGGGTACTAGTGAAAAGGTGTTTTACTGATTAAAGAAGATTTTTTTTCTAGCAAATATGCATTAAGACAGTCTTCCTATTACTTTTTCTGCTCAGTCCCTGCTTTATACAGCAAGTTCATTAACATGTAGATATGCGGTGATTGAAGTCAGACTGCTTTTTACAGTGGAGTTGTCTTGATATAATGAGCTCCTCTTTAATGTTCAAAAAATTGTTGTTACTTTCTAAAAGGGGTTGTTTGTGAATTTCATTATATTTAATCTCCTCTTCAAACAATTTCACCATTGTTCAGTTTACTACAATTAAAATGTGTTCTGATGCTAAAAAAATCACTTTTTATAGATGTATCACAAATGTAAGCACTGTGAGAGGGGTTTGTTTTTTACTTTGAAAGAAAAGCTGCTATTTAGCTGAGAATTCTCATTTTTTTAATTGGTGCTCCATATGGAAAATCAGAAGAGGGAACACTTACTGTATTGCTAAACAGGCTAGTTTGCTTCTGAGGATTAGGTTTCACAACTAGTTCATTCAATCCCTGGACTAAAGCATTGGTCTAATCATAGTTGAAAAACAAGGGCCTTAACCTTGCCTTCTCAGTTTACTAGAGTACAACCCCTTCATCTTTAGAATGCTGCAAGTCTTGAGAAAGAACAGATATAGTGAAGTTAGGTTTCTGCTTTGGACAAAAGTTCTCAAAGGGGCATATCAGAAACCTGACTAAATTCTCAGTTGCAAACCAGCAATTGTAGTTCATAGTGAATAGCTTCATTCTGTGTAAATTATCCTTTCCACTTGGGCAAGCATAACTTCCCCCTAGTCAGTAGGACTATGATATGGTATGAGAGCAATCCTTGGCATTTCTTGAAGATTGGGCACAGAAAGAGGTAGAATGTCTTTCTAGAGAGTATTTAGCAGGTGGAAGGTTTAAAAATTCCCAGGTAGTGGCAAGGAGATTTTTCAGGTGAATCCCAGGAAAGTTGGCTTGTGAAGGCATGAGGTTAGAAAGCTGAGAATAAATTATTTGATTTCGTAAAGTTTTGGCCAGCCAGCAGTTTACAGAGCCATATGAGTCCTACTATGAACAGTGCTCAGGAAGATGTTCTTCCAGGATGTTTCTTCTTGCTTTAGTTTTTAGCGGTCATTAACATAATGACAAAACATCTGGTGAAGTCAGGAATATACTCAGAGATTCTTGATAGTTGGCATTGCATAGATAAAATATTTTAGATGATTGGCTAATTTTTGAAATTGTGTTTTGACTTCTTGAGGACAGAGCCAGCATCTGAACATTAACAGGGGTCTTTAGTAGACTGAGATAATCACATCACTAAGTGGGCCTTTATAAGCCATTATGATGTAGCTACATAACAAAAGGGCTTAATCAGATATCTTTATTATCCAAAAGATAAGAAGACACTATCATCTGAAAAAGGCACAATTCTTGTGTTGTATAAGGCATGAAATACTTCCATAGCCTTGTAGGTGCTAATAATGATGATAACAATATACTGTTATTATCATATATATAATAATGATAAATGATAATGTTGCTAATATTATCATTTATAATTATAAAGGTAATATTTTCAGATGAGAAATACGGGTTATTTTCCAGTATATAAAGAGAAGTTGGGACAGAAAGATGATATTTTATGAAAATTATAGTTAAATTTACTAGTTGTCATCAGTGTATTTAACAAGACTAACTGGAAACACTACATCCTGAGAATGTCATCAAAAGTTCTGGGATTCTGAAGCTTGGAAGACATTTAATTGACATTGAAAAAGGAAAATTATATGTGGCAATCATTTTATGATATATAAGAATAATGAAAAGTTGGAGAATAAAGTCAGAAATTCCTGGTCCCATAAGCACTCACAGCAGAGGCCTGTGAATTTATCTACAGAATAAAATTTGTAAGCATTCTATATTTTATTAACTTCCCGTGCTTTTTATTATATGCAAAAGGCAATCAAACAAAGTGCAAGAACAATAATGTTTAAATATTAGCAGCAATTTGAATGAAAGTAAATTTATGATCAGGATAAAATGTTATTTGCTGAAAGCAAAGCCACATTACATGACTTGATACTGGATACTTTAATCTGAAATGTTAAATATTTGAATCAACATAGAAAATGTTAGAGATGCTTATCCTCGATTAATAACTAATGTTTTTATGATCACTTTTGCATGTGATTCTGTGGTTATGTTTGAACTATACCCTTAAAGAGGATGGCATAGTTGCCCTTTGTTTTTGAATATTTGGGCCAAGAGATGTAGTTGAAGTACTTTCATTTTTATGGGAAGAAATGTAAAAAATATGATGTACTCTGAGACAAAAATGAGTTAGAGCAGCATTGCAGGGAGTTTTTAGAATATCTAACCATTTAGTATATTTTTCAGCCATAGTTCCATTTATTTCAGTCAGGTTTAACCAATGGCGGGAGAGTGTTGCTGATTTGAGGACGGGTAATTTCAGTGCTTTTGACGTGCTTTCTTTCTCATTTTTAGGCTATGACTATAAGGAATCTCTGATAATTATGACTGAGTAATATCCTCAGCAATGCTGGCTATTTGAACTTATTACTAAACAATCTGTTTCCAGTGATGATTATGTATTCATTTAACAACCTTTTGTTAGATGCTTGAGGTATAAGATACTGTAGAATATAATTAAGAGCTGTGATATTCTTTTTTTTGAATTTTTGAATTTTATTTATTTTTTTTACAGCAGGTTCTTATTAGTTATCTATTTTATACATATTAGTGTATACACGTCAATCCCAATCTCCCAATTCACCCCACAA
>NW_006773945.1:1729389-1754967 GCF_000442215.2 Lipotes vexillifer | reverse complement strand
CCCCCCCCCCCCCCGCCACTTTCCCCCCTTGGTGTCCATATGTTTGTTCTCTACATCTGTGTCTCAGTTTCCACCCTGCAAACCAGTTTATCTGTACCATTTTTCTAGGTTCCACATATATGCGTTAATATACGATATATGTTTTTCTCTTTATGACTTACTTCACTCTGTATGACAGTCTCTAGATGAATATCTACAAATGACATCTCTACAAATGACTCAATTTCGTTTCCTTTTAATGGCTGAGTAATATTCCATTGTATATATGTATGACATCTTCTTTATCCATTCATCTGTCAATGGGCATTTAGGTTGCTTCCATGTCCTGGCTATTGTAAAGAGTGCTGCATTGAACATTGGGGTGTGTGTGTCATTTTGAATTATGGTTTTCTCTGGGTATATGCCCAGTAGTGGGATGGCTGGGTCATAAGGTAATTCTATTTTTAGTTTTTTAAGGAACATCCATACTATTCTCCATAGTGGCTATATCAATTTACATTCCCACCAACAGTGCAAGAGGGTTCCCTTTTCTCCACACCCTCTCCAGAATTTGTTGTTTGTAGATTTTCTGATGATGCCCATTCTGACTGGTGTGAGGTGATACCTCATTGTAGTTTTGATTTGCATTTCTCTAATAATTAGTGATGTTGACCAGCTTTTCATGTGCTTCTTGGCCATCTGTATGTCTTCTTTGGAGAAATGTCTGTTTAGGTCTTCTGCCCATTTTTGGATTGGGTTGTTTGTTTTTTTAATATTGAGCTGCATGAGCTGTTTATATATTTTGGAGATTAATCCTTTGTCCATTGACGTTTGCAAATATTTTCTGCCATTCTGAGGGTTGTCTTTTTGTCTTGTTTGTAGTTTCCTTTGCTGTGCAAAAGTTTTAGGTTTCATTAGGTCCCATTTGTTTGTTTTTGTTTTTATTTCCATTACTCTAGGAAGTGGATCAAAAAAGATCTTGCTGTGATTTATGTCAAAGAGTGTTCTTCCTATGTTTTCCTCTAAGAGTTTTATAGTGTCTAGTCTTACATTCAGGTCTCTAATCCATTTTGAGTTTATTTTTGTGTATGGTGTTAGGGAGTGTTCTAATTTCATTCTTTTACATGTAGCTGTTCAGTTTTCCAAGCACCACTTATTGAAGAGGCTGTCTTTTCTCCATTGTATATCCCTGCCTCCTTTGTCGTAAATTAGTTGACCATAGGTGCGTGGGTTTATCTCTGGGCCTTCTATCCTGTTCCATTGATTTACATTTCTGTCTTTGTGCCAGTACCATATTGTCTTGATTACTGTAGCTTTGTAGTATAGTCTGAAGTCAGGGAGTCTGATTCCTCCAGCTCTGCTTTTTTCCCTCAGTACCTCTTTGGCTATTCAGGGTCTTTTGTGTCTCCATACAAATATTAAGATTTTTTGTTCTAGTTCTGTAAAAAATGCCATTGGTAATTTGATAGGGATTGCATTGAATCTGTAGATTGCTTTGGGTAGTAGAGTCATTTTGACAATATTGATTCTTCCAATCCAAGAACATGGTATATCTCTTCATCTGTTTGTATCATCTTTAATTTCTTTCATCAGTATCTTATAGTTTTCTGCATATAGGTCTTTTGTCTCCCTAGGTAGGTTTCTTCCTAGGTATTATATTCTTTTTGTAGCAATAGTCAATGGGAGTGTTTCCTTAATTTCTTTTTCAGATCTTTCAGTGTTACTGTATAGGAATGCAAGAGATTTCTGTGCATTAATTTTGTATCCTGCAACTTTACCAAATTCGTTGATTAGCTCTAGTAGTTTTCTGGTGGCATCTTTAGGATTCTCTATGTATAGTATCATGTCATCTGCAAACAGTGACAGTTTTATTTCTTCTTTTCTAATTTGTATTCCTTTTATTTCTTTTACTTCTCTGATTGCTGTGGCTAAAACCTCCAAAACTATGTTGAATAATAGTGGCGAGATTGGACATCCTTGTCTTGTTCCTCATCTTAGAGGAAAAACTTTCAGTTTTTCACCACTGAGAATGATGTTTGCTGTGGGTTTGTCGTATATGGCCTTTATTACTTTGAGGTAGGTTCCCTCTGTGCCCCCTTTCTGGAGAGATTTTATCATAAATGGGTGTTGAATTTTGTCAAAAGCTTTTTCTGTATCTATTGAGATGATCATATGGTTTTTCTTCTTCAATTTGTTAATGTGGTGTATCACGTTGATTGATTTGTGTATATTGAAGAATCCTTGCATCCCTGGGATAAATCCCACTTGATCGTGGTGTATGATCCTTTTAATGTCTGTTGGATTCTGTTTGCTAGTATTTTGTTGAGGATTTTTGCATCTATATTCATCAGTGATATTGGTGTGTAATTTTCTTTTTTTGTAGTATCTTTGTCTGGTTTTGATATCAGGGTGATGGTGGCCTCATAGAATGAGTTTGGGAGTGTTCCTTCCTCTGCAATTTTTTGGAAGAGTTTGAGAAGGATGGGTGTTAGCTCTTCTCTAAATGTTTGATAGAATTCACCTGTGAAGCCATCTGGTCCTGGACTTCTGTTTGTTGGAAGATTTTAAATCACAGTTTCAGTTTCATTACTTGTGATTGGTCTGTTCATATTTTCTGTTTCTTCCTGGTTCAGTCTTGGAAGGTTATACCTTTCTAAGAATTTGTCCATTTCTTCCAGGTTGGCCATTTTATTGGTATAGAGTTGCTTGTAGTAGTCTCTCAGTATGCTTTGTATTTTTGCAGTGTCTGTTGTAACTACTCCTTTTTCATTTCTAATTTTATTGATTTGAGTCCTCTCCCTCTTTTTCTTGATGAGTCTGGCTAATGGTTTATCAATTTTTTTTATCTCCTCAAAGAACCAGCTTTTAGTTTTATTGATCTTTTCTATTGTTTTCTTTTTTTTTCTATTTCATTTATTTCTGCTCTGATCTTTATGATTTCTTTCCTTCTACTAACTTTGGGTTTTGTTTGTTCTTCTTTCTCTATTTCCTTTAGGTGTAAGCTTAGATTGTTTGAGATTTTTCTTGTTTCTTGAGGTAGGCTTGTATAGCTATAAACTTCCCCCTTAGAATTGCTTTTGCTGCATCCCATACGTTTTGGATTGTCGTGTTTTCATTGTCATTTGTCTATAGGTATTTTTTGATTTCCTCTTATTTCTTCAGTGATCTCTTGTTTATTTACTAATGTATTGTTTAGCCTCCATGTGCTCGTGTTTTTTACGTTTTTTTCCCTGTAATTGATTTCTAATATCATAGCACTGTGGTCAGAAAAGATGCTTGATATGATTTCAATTTTCTTAAATTTACTGAGGCTTGATTTGTGACCCAAGATGTGATCTATCCTGGAGAATGTTCTGTGCTCACTTGAGAAGAAAGTGTAATCTGCTGTTTTTGGATGGAATGTCCTATAAATATCAATTAAATCTATCTGGTCTGTTGTGTCATTTAAAGCTTGTGTTCCCTTATTAATTTTCTGCCTGGATGATCTGTCTATTGGTGTAAGTGAGGTGTTAAAGTCCCCCACAATTATTGTGTTACTGTCGATTTCCTCTTTTAAAGCTGTTAGCAGTTGCCTTATGTATTGAAGTGCTCCTGTGTTGGGTGCATATATTTATAACTGTTATATGTTCTTCTTAGATTGATCCCTTGATCATTATGTAGTGTCCTTCCTTGTCTCTTGTAACATTCTTCATTTTAAAATCTATTTTATCTGATATGAGTATTGCCACTCCAGCTTTCTTTTGATTTCCATTTGCTTGGAATATCTTTTTCCATCCCCTCATTTTCAGTCTGTATGTGTCCCTAGGTCTGAAGAGGGTATCTTGTAGACAGCATATATATATGGGTCTTGTTTTTGTATCCATTTAGCAAGCCTGTGTCTTTTGGTTGGAGCATTTAATCCATTCACGTTTAAGGTAATTATCGATATATATGTTCCTATGACCATTTTCTGAATTGTTTTGTGTTTGTTTTTGTAAGTCCTTTTCTTCTCTCGTGTTTCCCACTTAGAGAAGTTCCTTTAGCATTTGTTGTAGAGCTGGTTTGGTGGTGCTGAATTCTCTTAGCTTTTGCTTGTCTGTAAAGCTTTTGATTTCTCCTGGAATCTGAAATGAGATCCTTGCCAGGTAGAGTAATCTTGTTTGTAGGTTCTTCCCTTTCATCACTTAAGTATATCATGCCACTCCCTTCTGGCTTGTAGAGTTTCTGCTGAGAAATCAGCTGTTAACCTTATGGGAGTTCCCTTTTATGTTATTTGTCATTTTTCCCTTGCTACTTTCAATAATTTTCTTTGTCTTTAATTTTTGCCAGTTTGATTACTATGTGTCTCAGTGTGTTTCTCCTTGGGTGTATCCTGTATGGGACTCTCTGCACTTCCTGGACTTGGGTGGCTATTTCCTTTCCCATGTTAGGGAATTTTTCGACTATAATCTTTTCAAATATTTTCTCAGGTCCTTTCTGTCTCTCTTATCCTCCTGGGACCCCTATAATGCAAATGTTGTTGCATTTAATGTTGTCCCAGAGGTCTCTTAGGCTGTCTTCATTTCTTTTCATTCTTTTTTCTTTATTCTCTTCCATGGCAGTGAATTCCACCATTCTGTCTTCCAGGTCTCTTATTCGTTCTTCTGCCTCATTCTGCTATTGATTCCTTCTAGTGTAGCTTTCATTTCAGTTATTGTATTGTTATCTCTGTTTGTTTGTTCTTTAATTCTTCTAGGTGTTTGTTCTTTAATTCTTCTAGGTCTTTGTTAAACATTTCTTGCATCTTCTCGATCTTTGCCTCCATTCTTTTTCCAATGTCCTGGATCATCTTCACTATCATTATTCTGAATTCTTTTTCTGGAAGGTTTCCTATCTCCACTTCAGTTAGTTGTTTGTCTGGGTTTTTATCTTGTTCCTTCATCTGGTACATAGCCCTCTGCCTTTTCACCTTGTCTGTCTTTTTGTGAATGTGGTTTTTGTTCCACAGCCTGCAGGATTGTAGTTCTTCTTGCTTCTGCTGTCTGCCCTCTGGTGGATGAGGCTATCTAAGAGGCTTGTGCAAGTTTCCTGATGGGAGGGACTGGTGGTGGGTAGAGCTGAGTGTTGCTCTGGTGGGCAGAACTCAGTAAAACTTTAATCCTCTTGTCTGCTGATGGGTGGGGCTGGGTTCCCTCCCTGTGGGGTGTTTGGCCTGAGGTGACCCAACACTGGAGGCTACCTAGCTCTTTGGTGGGGCTAATGGTGGACTCTGGGAGGGCTCATGCCAAGGACTACTTCCCAGAACTTCTGCTGCCAGTGTCCTTGTCCTCACGATGAGCCACAACCACCCACTGCCTCTTCAGGAGACCCTCCAACACTATCAGGTAGGTCTGGTTCACTCTCCTGTGAGGTCACTACTCCTTCCCCTGGGTCCCGATGCACACACTACTTTGTGTGTGCCCTCTAAGAGTGGAGTCTCTGTTTCCCTCAGTCCTGTTGAAGTCCTGCAATCAAGTCCCACTAGCCTTTAAAGTCTGATTCTCTAGGAATTCCTCCTCCCGTTGCTGGACCCCCAGGTTGGGAAGCCTGATGTGGGGCTCAGAACCTACACTCCAATGGGTGGACTTCTGTGGTATAAGTGTTCTCCAGTTTGTGAGTCACCCAGCCAGCAGTTATGGGATTTGATTTTATTGTGATTGCACCCCTCCTACCATCTCATTGTGGCTTCTCCTTTGTCTTTGGATGTGGGGTATCTTTTTTGGTGAGTTCCAGTGTCTTCCTGTAGATGATTGTTCAGCAGTTAGTTGTGATTCTGGTGCTCTTGCAAGAGGGAGTGAGCACATGTCCTTCTGCTCTGCCATCTTGAACCAGTCTCAAGAGCTGTGATATTCTTTTCTGTACGTTCTCATTTTGAATCAAACATAATAAAGTTTTGATTCATTTTTCTTTTACATAAAAAGTGTAAATATCAAAAACCTGGAAGTAGTATGTCAGTTTTTTCCGATTAAGGTATCGAGATCAGAATCTTGAGAAGGAAACATGTATGTTAAAAAGCCCATCTGGGAGCTTCCCTGGTTGCAGGGGACGCGGGTTTGTGCCCCAGTCTGGGAGGATCCCACATGCCGTGGAGCGGCTGGGCCTGTGCTCCACGGCGGGAGAGGCTACAGCAGTACCCGCGTACCGCAAAAACAAAAACAAAACAAAACAAAAAGCCCATCTGGATATAGAATTACCAAAACATATTACTGAATTATTGGTAAATATAGTCAAGAGCACATGGTGGAAAGCACTTCTATTTATTAATACGTTCATCGTATCTCTACTTTTAAAAGTAATTTAAGTTTCTGGTGTGTGAAATTCTTCTGGTAAAATTTTTTATATGTTTAAGACTTTATATGTAATAATAAGGACAATATATTTTATTTAAGAAAAACATCTAAATGCTTAAATTACTCATCATACCTGAGCAAAAATAATTTAAGAAAAGAAATAATTACAGTTATCTTGGTTGATGATCAGCTAATTAGTGGTAATTTAAATTCAGTAAGTATACACACTGAAAGATTTAATGAGTTTTCATAGCATTGTCAACTTTTTAATGTATAAGTTAAAAAGATTCTTTTCCTTTGAAGATTGTTGTATTTTTAAAATGTTATTGATATGACAGATTCTATTTGATTGTTTATTTATATATTTATTTTTGGTTATGAATTTTGCAGATTACCCTGTTGGCTAGTATGTGACTGAGATTGAGTTATTTTCCATTTTTATATATTTCCATTACATTCACAGAAGTAATCCTGCACATCTTTTAAGCAGTCAATGACCTTATCTTTTGCCAAAATCAAATGACATTCAATACTGATACTATGGAGAGAGGAATCAAAATAGACACCTAATTATAATTACTTTTTCCCCATCATTATATCACTACGTGCAAAACAACTGATTTTTAAGAGATCACACAACTGCTGAATTTTGGCAGGTACAAAAGGTTTTTATCATTGCTTCTCTCACCCTCCCCCTTCCTGCTTTCATCACATGTAGGTTTACTGGAACAGTTCAGACTGGCCTCTTTCTTGAAAGATTTAGTTTGAATTATAATAGTTTTTAGGAAGTAGAAGTGTAAAGGAAGGTTAATATGTTTATGATAGCTTCATATTTTCAGAAATCCTTTATGATACAGTTCAGTTTTTAAGAGAGTAAGGATAATTTTGGGTAATCTTGTGGAAATGACTATAAAGCCTTGGACCAAATGCTATACAGCTAGCTTCCAGAGTTACTGCTTTTGCAACAAAATCCAACTGTGAGCAATATAAAGGCAGAGACTACACTTCTTAACTTTTCTAATCTAGTATATAGTATTGTGCTTGGTACATAGTAGATATTCAATAGTTGCTGAAAGAGCAAAGGAAGATAGGATGTGAAGGAAGGAGGAAGGAGAAAAAGGCATAGGTTGATTGGACAAAGTGATAAATCCCATGTTATCCTGTTGTGTGTGTGTGTGTGTGTGTGTGTGTGTGTGTGTGTGTGTGTGTGTGTGTGTGTTTGGCTGATGCATTGCTCTCCCAGACCAAAAACTAACAGGGCATGAACATGGTATAATTTACACTGAACATGGACATGGTATAATTTTGAGAAACCTATTTAAGTACTTTTATTTGCTGTGAGTTCACAGTGGCTCAATTCTTTTTTTCCTGTTCATTTTTGTTAGATAGTATTGGGAATAATATAAGTAGGGTTGCATGACATTTCAAGGAAAGCTTTGATGATGACTATCATTATATTTGTTGTCTCTTCTCTTAAAACTGCAGATCCCTGTGACAAATTCTCCTTTTGAATGGGCTGAATAAGACCTCACAATAGGGGCTACCACTTCCTGTTCAGTCTTGTTCACCACACTAAGACACGTCAAATACTCTGTAACATGTATATGATATTTAAGAGTCAAAAATACCCGCTAGGTAGCCAATTGACAGAAAGTGGTTTATTACTCATCTTTTAGATAAGATCCTTGATGAAATGGTGTTAGAAATTAGGACAGGTAAAGGACCTGAATAATAGAGTCCATGCTTTTGTTGTAAGTCAGCAATGAAACACATCTACCCTGTCTTTATGAATTTGTTGTCATTTAATTTACCGTTAATTTTACCCTGACTCTCTTTTGAGTCAGAGGCACCAGTCTACATTAGATGGCCCTAGGATCAGTGCCTCTTTAAAGATATGGTCTCCATTGGGAGATGTGGATACTGGATTGTAGCCACTTACACACTTCTATATTAAAATGTTATCATTTCAAGTGTCTTCCTTTTACAGATAGTTTCGTTAATAAAAGGAAAGTTATTAGTTAGAGAAACAATGTATTTTTGAAGATGATAAATTCCTAGGTTTAAAGTATAGATTTTTAATCCTTTTGTTGACACTGCTGTTTAATCATTGTTATTTTTATTATGAAATATAATAGTCATTGTGTAAAATGATCCTCATATTCATATAGTGTTATTTCTCAAATAATTTCATATCAAATATTTTTTATTCCCTTCTAGATAGGTATTATACAATGCCATACTAATTTTCCAGTTCTCCAATTTTGTCATTTTGTCATGGTTCTATGATGTTTACCAAATCAACCTAACTTAGGAGTGTCAGCCCAGAGTAGGCTATAATTGTTTATGGCACAGAGGATCTCATTCTAACATTTTAGATCTTAATTTATAACTTCTAGGAATGTTATATAAAGCTTTAAAACAAAACCTTTGGTTTTCTGAGAGACCTGAACCTCACTCTTCTGTAACTCCCAAATTGGACAATATAAAGTACATATTTCTTTGTAAAATGCATGGATAGCAACATCTTGTTACTAAATGTTTAGAAAAATTACTTTCATTTGTGGAAGGCTCTAATTATTGTTGTGTGCAATAAATGTTTGACTCAATCTTATTCATTTGACCGGACTAGTAAACTCTTAAGTATGAATAGATAAAAACAAAACTTCCATACTAACTCATAGAGTGAGATATATTTTGATTGCATGCCTTTTTTGGGGAGATGGGGCAGTAAATAAGCTGATCTTTGTAAATTACATAAATCTCACTTTTGGTCTGGAGAATTTTCATCCCACATTTAAGTTTTTACAGTGAATTTTATTTGTAACATGTCAGCTATAAATGGGTGTTTCCCTGTTTTTATTTTACCTCAGTGGATTTTTATGATTAACAGAGATTTTTAAAAGCATAACCTCTGTTTTACTTTATAATTTGTCAAAAGTACTAATTTATTTTGGGATCATGTATATTAAAGTTTAAGGTATTGGAGAAAATTTTAGGTGTTACTGCAGTGATGTTTCTCTATATGTAATATTCAAGTGTCAACGAAATGATGCAAAATTGGGAAAATAGAAGCTATAGCTTATAGGTGTGTAAGAAAAATGTGCAATACACATTTGATTAAAATGGTCTAGAATATTTATAGAAAAGACTTTGAATTGTTAACTAAGAAATGCATAAAACATATTCTATTTGATCAGTTTTGTTTTTGAATAAATTTCTCATGTTAAAATTATTTTTGTGTTACTTCTTTACATGTAACCCCTTATTTGTAAATATTATGGAATATATGCCAAATAGGAGAGTGTTGCATTGTATGAGTCTATTTTTAAAGTGGATTACTTGTAAATGGCACATAGTTGGGTCTTGGTTTTTATTCAGTCTGGAAATCTTTGCCTTTTATTTAGAGTGCCTAGACCATTTATATTTAATGTAGTTATCTATATGGTTGGGTTTAATTTACCATCTTTTTTATTTTAAATATGTTCCATTTATAGAGTATTTACAAAATGATTCCATTTTATCTCCACTGTCCTCTAATTAGCTTTTATAGTTTTAGGTTATATATTTAGATCTATATTAAGCTCATTCAGCTTTATTTTATGTATGGTATGATAGTGTGAGGTAAGATTTGAGTTTTGGTTTTTCTCTTTGCATGTGGAGCTCCAACTGTTCACAACTATCTTTTGAAGAAATTACAAATTGTGAAAAATTTTTGTTTAAGTTCTCCATATAATTACTTTGTGAATACAGGTTTCTATCTGGCATTGTTTCTTCTACTGAGGAACTTCCTTTAATGTTTCTTGTAGTGCAGATCTGCTGCTCCCAATTTTTGTTTGTCTGAAAAAGTCTTTTTCTTCACCTTCCTGTTATAAAGATATTTTTCTTAGGATTCTATGTTGGCAGTGTTTTCCCCCCAATATTTTAAAGGTGTTACTTCATGCATAGCTTCTAATGAAGAGTCTGCTATCAACACATTGCCATGTCTATATTTATTGTCATCTCCACCCCCCTGCACTGTTTTTAAGAAGCTCTCTTTACCACTGTTTTGCAGTAATTTTATTGATGTACCATATGTCTTTTAAATGTGGTTTCTTTATGTTTCTTCTGCTTGTGCTTTGTTAAACTTCTTGGCTCTATGGGTTTATAGTTTTCTTCAAATTTTTAAACCTTGGGTTGTATTTCTCACTCTTTCTCCTCTCTTTTAGGATTATACTTACATGTATGCTAGACTACTGATACTCTGTTGGTTTTTTAAATTCTTCTTTTCTGAGTGCTTTAATCATTTATTTCTATTGCTCTGTCTTCAACTGTTAATCCTATTCAGTGTGGTTTTCATTTCAGATATTTTCTCTCTCTAGAAGTTATGCATCTTTTTAATATATTCCATTTTTCTTCTTAACATGTTCATGTTTTTCTCTATATTTTTGAACATATGGAGCACATTTTTTTTTTTTTTTTTTTTTTAAATACAAAACATCTAAAGCTTTCAGCGGACTCAAGCATTTCATTTCTTCTCTAACTTCTGGTTTCTGTTTTACATTTTCTTTCTTTTTTTTTTTTTTTGTGGTACGCGGGCCTCTCACCTCTGTGGCCTCTCCCATTGCAGAGCACAGGCTCCGGATGCGCAGGCTCAGCGGCCATGGCTCACGGGCCCAGCTGCTCTGCGGCACGTGGGATCCTCCCGGACTGGGGCATGAACCCACGTCCCCTGCATCGGTAGGTGGACTCTCAACTGCAGCGCCACCAGGGAAGCCCATGGAGCATATTTTAATAGCTGTTTTAATATCCTTATCTGCTGATTTCATCATGTCTGTCATTTCTGGGTCTGTTTCTATTAACTGATTTTTCTCCTGGTTATGGGTCATATTTTCCTGTTTCTTCACAAGCCTGTAATTTTTTTAAGCTTTTAAAATTATTGTGGTAATATTCATATAATGTAAATTAATAGTTTCAGCAATTTTAAGTGTACAGTTCAGTGGCATAATGTTGAAGAACCATCACTACTACCTAGATCCAGAACATTTTCATCACTCCAAACATAAAACTATACCTTTTAGACAGTCACTCTCTATTTCTCTCTCCCTTCAGCCCCTGGCAATCACTAATCTTTCTGTCTCTATGGATTTTTGTATTCTAATTATTTCATATAAATGGCATCATACAATGTGGCCTTTGTGTTTGGCTTCTTTTGTTTAGCATATTTTCTAGGTTCATCTATGTTGTAGCACATAGCAATACTTCATCTATTTTTATGGCTGAATAATATTCTGTTATATGGCTATACCTTAATTTCTTTATTCATTTATCAGTTGATGGACATTTGGGTTGTTTCTACCTTTTGGCTATTGTGAAATAGTGCTGCTATGAACATTCATGTATAAGTTTCTTTTGAACATCTGTTCTCATTTTTTTTACAACAATACCTAGGAGTGGAATGGCTGGGTCATATGCTAATTCTGTATTTATCATAACAGGAACTGCATAGTGTTTTTTTTTTTCTACAGTGGCTGCACCATTTTACATTCCATCAGTAATGTATGAGTGTTCCATTTTCTCTGCATACTCATCAACACTTGTTATTGTCTGCTTTTTAAAAAAATTATAGTTATCCTAGTGGACATTAAGTGGTATCTTGTGGTTTTGACTTGCATTTTTCTAATGAATAATGATGTTGAGCATCTTTTCATATGCTTATTGGCCATTTGTATATTTCCTTTGGGAAATATCTGTTCAAATCATTTGCTCATCTTAAAATTGGTTTGTCTTTGTTGAGTTGTAAAAGTTTTTTTTTTAATGTATTGTGGGTATTAGACCTCAATTATATATATTATTTGCAAATATTTCCCCCATTCTTTGTGTTTTAACTTTCTTAATGGTGTTCTGTGGTGCACAGAAGTTTTTAATTTTGATGAAGTCCAATGTATATATTCTTTGTTTTGTTACTTGTACTTTTGGTATCATATCTAAAATATCATTGCCAAATCCAAAGTCATGATTTACCCCTGTGTTTTTTTCTAAGAGTTTTATAGTTTTAGTTCTATATATGTCTTCGGTCTATTTTGTTTTTGTATATGGTGTGAGCAAGGTATTTTACGTGTGAATATCCAGGTTTCCTAGCACTGTTTGTGGAAGAGATTATCCTTTCCCCAAGGGTTTTGGTACCCTTGTTAAAAATCAGTTAACCATAGATGCATAGGTTTATTTCTAGGCTGTTACATTTATCTATATGTTTATCCTTATGCTGGCACCACACTGTTTTGACTGCTGTAAGCTTTGTAGTGAATTTTGAAATTGGAAAGTGTGAGTTCTCCATCTTAGTTCTTTTTTTCAAGATTGTTTTGGATATTAAGGGACCCTTGCAATTTCATATAAAT
The DNA here is from genome assembly GCF_000442215.2 of Lipotes vexillifer. Taxonomy (NCBI): domain Eukaryota; kingdom Metazoa; phylum Chordata; class Mammalia; order Artiodactyla; family Lipotidae; genus Lipotes; species Lipotes vexillifer. Next base: position 1,742,327 of record NW_006773945.1, on the reverse strand, counting down.
TTTAGGATCAGCTTTTCCATTTCTGCAAAAATGGCCATTATATTTTGATAAGGATTGTATTGAATCTATAGATCCATTTGGGGAGTATTGCCATCTTAACAATATTGCCTTACAATCTATGAACATGGGCTGTCTTTCTATTTATTTAGGTCTTCATTAATCTCTTTCAGTAACGTTTTGTAAGGCTTGTAATTTTTAATTAAATGATGAGCATTATGGGGGCTTCCCTGGTGGCGCAGTGGTTGGGAGTCTGCCTGCCGATGCAGGGAACGCGGGTTCGTGCCCCGGTCCGGGAGGATCCCACATGCCGTGGAGCGGCTCCGCAGCAGGAGAGGCCGCGGCAGTGAGGGGCCCGCGTACCGCAAAATAAAGAAAAAGAAAGAAAAAAAAAATGATGAGCATTGTGAATTTTATGATATTGAATGCTAGATTTTGTTTTATTCCTTTAAATAATATTGGAATGTGTCTGGCACATAAAGTTACTTGGAATTAGTCAAATGAGGCTTGCTTTTAAGCTTTTTGAGTTAGGCATCATGTTCTAGGAATAATTTATGCCCACTACTTGATGAGACTTTTTGATAACTTTTGTCAATGTCTATATATTTTGAAGCCTTTTCCTCTGTAGCTGGTGGGAATACACACTGTTGTCAGCCTTCTGTAGGCTTCATACATTTTCAAACTATTGTTTTACCTTAGTTACTTTTCCAGAGTAGGGTAATTTCCTCTAACCTATATGCAGATCTCTATTCAGTCAAAGACTGAATAGAACCCCTCTGCCCATCCCCGAATCCCTTTCTCTGTGTAGCGTTCTTCTTTTTAAAGTTCTCTTCCCTGTTAATTCTAGCCTTTTGGTCTCTCTGTTCTTTAACCTTTGTTCCTAAACTCAGCTAGACCTCTGGGCTCTTGTTTGGGATCCCCCTGTCTGTACTGTGGCCTAAAGACTTTAGGAGCAATCACAGGCTCACCCCATTTGTTCCTTTCTTCTCAGGAATGATAGTCCTGCACTGCCTATTGTTCAGTTTCTGAAAATCATAGTTTCATATATTTCAGTTTCTAGTTGTTTAAGGTGTTAGGGTTACTTCAATATTGTCAGAAGTAGAAGTTGTGAATCACTGTATCAAAGAAAAATCAAATTGAACTTTCATTGATGTAAAATGAAGAGAACACCTTAATTCTTGTGTAGTGCCTGGATGAATTTAGGCACCCTCTTAAACAAATTTATCTTAAAAGTTGAATACATCCTTAATGCTAGTTAATTATTAGTGAGAATTTTTTTATTGTGCCATTTTCCAAGTAAATACTAGCTTAATGACACAATGTCCACAGTATTAAGAATTTTAAAAAAATTCAACCTTAAAAGCATAACATTCTAATGATGAAAGGTGTGTGTGGTTGATGGAAGGCGAGATTGATCTTGAACTCACTTGCTTCAATTTCTTCGTCTCTAGAATAAAGAAAACAATAATACAGTTGTTTTGATATATGTAATGTGATATATGTAATGTGATGTATGTAATGTGATATATGTAATGTGTTTTTAGGAGAGTGCCAGGCATATACTAAGTGCTGTATAGGTGTGAATCATTATTATTCTCTTAATCATAATCATTATTTTTATTATCATATGAGGAGACATGGAGGGAATTAGATCATGAAATTTAAAGCTATAAAAACATTTATATAATTTAATATCAAATTATGTCTGGATATATTAACTTTGAATATTCTTGGCATGTAGAGTTGAAGACAGAACCTGTAGTTTGGGCCAGTGATGTAGAGCTTAACAAAGAATTTTGTTCTGTGAAACTTCTGTATGTTAGCTAGCAAACTTTTTCCTCTTATATCTGTGATGTGATTACTGAAACCATCAATGTTGAGAACTGAAAGGAAATTAAGCTGAGATTTTTTTTTTTTTTTTTTTGGTAAAAAAACAATGAATGTGAATAATACACAATGTATTTATTTATTTATTTATTTATGGCTGTGTTGGGTCTTCGTTTCTGTGCGAGGTCTTTCTCTAGTTGTGGCAAGTGGGGGTCACTCTTCATCGCGGTGCGCAGGCCTCTCACTATCGCGGCCTCTGTTGTTGCGGAGCACAGGCTCCAGACGCGCAGGCTCAGTAATTGTGGCTCACGGGCCCAGTTGCTCCATGGCATGTGGGATCTTCCCAGACCAGGGCTCGAACCTGTGTCGTCTGCATTGGCAGGCAGATTCTCAACCACTGCGCCACCAGGGAAGCCCTAAGCTGAGATTTTTACTGGATTAGAAATGAAAAGATCTATATCATAGCCATTCACATTTTAAATAGAGGCTTAGATTATTGATATTGTTAAACTCTAAAAATGATATGATAATTAGACTTTGGGGAAAAATATATGGTGGTATATATTGGTCTTCACAGTAAATGTATTCTATAAAGTTGCATGTTCATTCAATTTTGGTTAGTTAATTTCACTTCCAAGTTCAGTATGGAGGACTGTACTACTAAAAAGAACATGCCTTTGAGGTAAAGAGTTCCTTAATAATAGACATTACTTGGTATATTAGTAAGTGCTCAATTAACGTTTCTACCAAATTAATTTTTAAAACATTTTCTTATAGCAGTGTGTGTATATGTAGACTGCTTTTGATTTGGAAATAAAATACTATGCCTTTTCAGAAGTGGAGGTACTAGACTAACTATGGGTAATATTAAATATAATATTAGCCATCTTTTACCAATCAGGTCCCTGATGCTGGAAAAAGTACTCCACTGAGTTCATCACAGTCTTTAAAATACCTGTTTGTTGAACAAACTTTTGAATTCTAATGGTGCAGAGCATTGAGGTTACTTAAGAAATTAGGATTTTTGTTCATGCTATGCTCGGATTGGGTAATATTTCTGTTTTAGCTCAACAGAATTTAAATGGAGCTGCATACCTGATTCTGAAGTCTTCTTGATTTGCTCTTTTTGGAGTTATTAAAATTCTTAGTCACACTATTGATTAAAGTGCTCAAGTTTTTTTACCTTGCTAAATTCTTTAGGACAGGTTTGTTCTGGGAGATTTTTGTTTATAAACAGTTTAACTTCAGTTCAAACAGTTGCTGTAGAATTTTGCTTGTGAAGTTATGATTTATAGCATTATTTTTATAACACCACAAAATAACCTTGCTACTATAGCTAGCAGCAGATTTGGAAACTGTAGGGTCTAGTGTGTGAAGTTATTGCACATGAATGGAGAGAGATGTTATTTCAGTGATATGTTTTTATTACTAGCTTCTGTTTTTATTAAGGATAATGAAAACCTTGTGTCTGGGCCTATGAACAAAACTAATGTGACCTTTGATATGACCCACCTGTTGTGCTTTCACAATTGATAATAGTCCCCTCATGTGAGGGTGATCTGGAGAATAACAGTGTGCCAGCATGATGGAAAATAACATTTGAAAATTTAAGTTGCAGAAATTGAAATATGCTTGGATCAGGTCCTAGATTAAAGTAATGAAAATAACTTATCTAACCAAATATTTTGAGAAAAGAAGATATTAACAGATGCCTGATTCACAAGGCCTTTTATGGGGGGAGTTGTTCCTTGGTTATATACTTGTCTATCAGGCTCCTTAAAATAAATGGCCTTCTAAATCAATATTTGGCAATTTTTACAACAAGAAGAATGAGATAACCAATGCCTGGATTGTAGACATTCCCAATGTTGTCACATTTATGGAAATTTAAAACTTTTATTTAGCATTTAATACCAATTTTTTTAAAGCATCAATCATCCTTTTAAAAAAGAAGGAAAGAAGGAAGGAATAAGCAGTTTGCTTATTTGATTTTTGGAGCATGGGTGTAAAGAATAGCTTTCTCTGCTAAACCATGTCTGGTCTGAATTTACCTGAAGAGTAGTCTACTGGCTAAAGAATTTTATCAATTTTGCAGATAAATTTAAGGACACCATCATTTGGTAGATATTTTCACTAGATTGCAAAACGTTCTTTAGCATATTCATTGTTAAGAAGATCCTAGTGATGATATATGTAGTATCTGAAAACTAATGCACTACTGTTCTGCAATGTACAGGCCAAATACCATCATTATGGAAATCACTGTACTATAAAAACATTGACATATCTTGGCTTCTGGTTTAGGTTAAATATAGTCCCTAACTAGTCAATACTCATTTTAAGTCTTCTGCAGACACCACTCCCTCTTTTGCAGCTGCATGGACATTAGTGCCATTGCTATAGCTTTGTTGATGAGGGTTCCACTGATAAGACCTTCGTAGAAGGAGGAAAAGAGGGTGGCATTAAGGCTTTAGTTGAAGGTGTGATGGATGATGCTTTACTAATGTCTCATGCTTGGCTCTTGGAATTGCTGCTGCCAATACCAGTGGAGTCCTTCCTCCTGGGATGATAGGGAGTGAGGGTCAGGAAGCAGTTTGCTCTTGGGATCCCCTTTTAGGACTCAATGCATATTTTCTTATAGAAACTAGAGTGTTATAATCCAGTGTTCAGCTATGCTATGAGTGGGCTAGCATAGGATCCTAACCACTATTAATATCATTTTTTCTTTGAGAAAGTACATTCCAAAGTCTAAGAAGAACTTTTGGAACTAAATCCATTTGTGTGTTTATGTTTCCTATAGGAAATCTAGGACTTCCTGCATTACTTTAAAAATGGAGAGACTTTGGAAGTCATCTATTTCAAATTCATTTTATAGATAAGAAGACAAAATTCTAGAAGAAACTTAAGTCTAGTTTGGCTGGAAAAAACATCATCCCATGGGATTGGGTCTTTAAGACATTAAAGAAAATCAATTTTATCTATAAGCTTATTTCTTTTAGGTCCCAAGACTCTTGATTTTTAAATTTTTCATGGTTCTGTGATGTGCAGGTCAAAGAATTTTCCTGGTTTCTCTGTTATGAGGACCTCTGCATCACTAACTAATATTATATGATCTGTAGATTAAAAGATAATAAGACTTTGTATATTTTGTTGGACTTATCTGTTCTGCTGTGTTGTTTTATTAATTGTATCTAACATAGTGTTAAAAATATGTTACAATGGACAAGTCATTGCTTTAAATGGCCAATTATTGATCCTGAACTGATTCATATTAAAATTCCTAATTTATGTTTACATGAACCTTTATATGCTTTTGATCTGTAGAGTGGTATGTTATGTTAATTAAAGTGGACAAGAAAAGAACACGTGCTCAAAACAATGTAGTGTTGGGCTTCTCTGGTGGCGCAGTGGTTGAGAGTCTGCCTGCCGATGCAGGGGACACGGGTTCGTGCCTCGGTCTGGGAGGATCCCACGTGCCGTGGAGTGGCTGGGCCCATGGGCCATGGCCGCTGGGCCTGCGCGTCTGGAGCCTGTGCTCCGCGACGGGAGAGGCCACAGCAGTGAGAGGCCCGTGTACCGCCAAAAAAAAAAAAAAAAAATGTAGTGATTCAAAATTATATTGTTTGGAGCTGTGCATTTTAATTTTTGTGTGATATTTTTTCTTGATATCTTGCAGTATATCAATAAAGGTGTTTGAAGGAAGAATATGTTTAATTTTAAAAATGACATTTGAACAAATTTGTTGTCACCTAATGATGTATTATTGTGATGATGATATGTGGGAACTTCCCTTTTACATCTCCTGCTTAAACATGCTCCCTAATAAGTCAAAATAAAAAATAGAGATATTAATATTATACTGAAGACAAAATTTCATGTTTTCAATGAAGGTATTTTTCATTTTAAACATCTTTATTTTAGGATGAAAATGTAACAACCATTTTCTGTTGCTGGAAAGGAGTTGATAGGCGACTTTCAAGTGTGTTTTTCACCTTTGACTTCTTCAGAATTCGAATCTCAGACTATGATTTTTCATATCTCAAGTAGAAGAGTTTTTTGGTCCTAATCCTCTTCATTGAGCTTTCTGTTAGTCCTCCAACTTACCTAATTTTTAGGAATACAGAGTTTTCAGTCATCAAAGTCACATAACATCTTACCCAATCTCACAGACTAAATTATGCCCCAAATATTAAAGATATATTCATTTAGTTTTAAATATTATGTTCTATTGCAAGGTACTGATACTATATACTTTACATTTATGTTGAACTTTTTAATCATTTTTTGCTGAATAAATATAATCAGTATGCTATGTATTACACTTTAAATAGATACCATATGTAACTTTGTGTCTAAATATTTTTTGTTGATATAGGACATCAACACTAAATGAAAATTTAATTCATTGATTTTGTTTCTTTGAAAATACTTCTCTCAGAAATTCACATTTTACTTGTTTTATGTTGAGTGTGATAAAATGTTTTCCTCTTTCCCTTAATGTGTCCTTATTTCAGCAATAGCCAAAACATTCAAAAGTTTAATTTAAAATGAAATATTTCTCCATAGAATAAACAGAAAATCTCACCTGCAAAGGGTGATTACACTTCGTAAATTTGTTTTCAGACCTTTGTAACTTACAACTCATAGCTTTATGTACCCAATGCTTAAAAACATTGACATATCATGTTTCAAAAGATATTTTAGGGTATTTTTGAACCCTGCTATTGTCTCATTGAGACTAGAAGTTGATATTGAGAATGAATTCGATTTGGACTTATATATTCAGATATATTATGTCTAGGTTTGTTTTTCTAAAGTAACTTCATTAAATTACTCTGGAATACATGTTGTTAATTGAAAAGATTTTGAATCGTGATATAGTGGACGTGTTCTAAGTGAGATTCAGTAACTAAGATTTGCTAAGGAGACTGTAAGAACCCCAAGTTTCCTTTTATTATTATTATTTTTTTAAATAAATTTATTTTATTTATTTATTTTTGGCTGCTTTGGTTCTTCGTTGCTGTGCATGGCTTTCTCTAGTTGCAGTGAGCAGGGGCTACTCTTGACTGCAGTGCACCGGCTCCTCATTGCTGTGGCTTCTCTTGTTGCGGGGCATGGGCTCTAGGCGCGCGGGCTTCAGTAGTTGTGGCACATGGGCTCAGTAATTGTGGCTCGCAGGCTCTAAGGCTCAGGCTCAGTAGTTGTGGTGCACGAGCTTAGTTGCTTCACGGCATGTGGAATCTTCCTGGACCAGTGCTCGAACCCATGTCCCCTGCATTGGCAGGCAGAGTCTTAACCACTACGCCACCAGGGAAGCCCTCCTTGTATTATTAACTAGATTACTAGTTAATAATAGATTACTAGATTACTACTAGATATAATTGTATATTAGGCATCAGGATTGAACAATTTTTACAGAATCAAGTAAACTTTTATGGTTTTAGAGAATTTAGAGCCCTGTGCAGATGAGATTAAGGTCATGGGATTATGAGCCAGTTAGTTAGCTTTGCTTTATATTTTGATCATACTGTGAATTAAAAAACCTAAAGAATAGAGATAAATAGACCCCTTACTGAATAGAGTAGTGTTAATAGAGGGTTCCTTGGGGATTATTTCTAGGACTAATCACTTTTTAAAAAAATGATTTGAAGAGAAAGTGTATAGGGAAATCTCTTGTTTTCTTAGAATAGAAAGCCTATTCCAAGCTTTTTCAGGTAGTAAAATGCTAATCAGGAATGGATAATGTGGACTTCCCTGGTGGTCCAGTGGGTAAGACTCCACGCTGCTAATGCAGGGGGCCCGGGTTCGATCCCTGGTCGGGGAACTAGATCCTGCATGCACGCGGCAACCAAGAAGCCTCAGTGCTGCAGCTAAGACCTGGCGCATACTAAATAAATAAATAATTTTTTAAAAGAATGGATAATGTACAAAAGATATCAAAGATAGGTAAATAAGATTAAAATGGCAAAACATCTCCACTTGCCCGAAGTGGAGATTGTTCCCATTTTTCTTTCTCTTTAATACGAAGACAACAAAGCTTTAACTCTTACTTATTATGTAGAATAAGCAGAGTTATTTTAGAAGTTTCTGTGTGTTTGTACCCCCCCAAATTAGAAGAAGTACTGGATATTATCAGGAAAGGTATTAGAAACAAAATACAGCAGAATTTTGTCCTTAAGCAAAACAATATAGCAGCCAAACTAGAAAACCGCGTTTTAAGAAAATTACACTTTCAGAAAGAAATAGAACTAGAAGAAATCCAGAAAAATCATTAGGAAGTAAGAGTGAATTCACATCAATATAGACTGAAAACCTTGTAACTTTTTGGTTTGGAAAGACCAAGTGTGAGAGAGGATATGATTTAAGTATAAATACTCATGAAAAGTACATATAAAGGGAAGATGGATTTAATTATCACATTAGCTCACCCTGCCCCCTGAAACCCTGCAGTATTCAGTGGTTTGAAGCACAGTTTACAGTATGAGTTTTGAATTCAGAAGACTTGGATTTATGTCCAAGTTGAAACACTTAACAGCCATATACATACAAACACACACACATACACATATATGTATACATATACAAACGTGCACACGTGCGCCCACACACACACATATATATATGTATAAAGGTTATATTAGTTATGACACGCATGAGTGGAAATACCTGACACATAGTAGAACTAAATAAATGTAGATTGAATTAGAATATATGCCCATATCAAATCCTTCCCTCCAGTCTCAGGTTCTTTTAAGGAGAATTCTCAAACTGGGGTCTGTGGATATGAAGTCCATATTATATAAAAATTCTATTCTTTTCTTTGCTAGATCCACTTTATTTTGTCCCCTGCTCCCAAATCAGGACATTCCCAAAGTTTAACCCTTTGTTCTATTGTATAACCCGTGTTGCTCTTGTCATTTCTTATATGTCTATATGTCATTTCTTATATGTCTTATATGTCTGTTTTCTTAAGTCCAATTTATTATTCTTCATTAGAAAAGTATGAAAAATGGTAAGGTTAAGTCTTTCAGTAGTGGATAGTATGACTTCTGGGGAAATACGTGAACGTTTTTTACTCAGGTGGTTTAGCAGGAGAAAATTTTATTCACAAAATAAGGCCAATATTGTATTAAGTAATTAAGGAAGTTATTATTAAAACAAATATTTATTGAGCATCCCCTATGTGAAAGGCACTGTTAAAATTTTTAAGAGCTCTTATTGTTTTTATGATAATTATTATGAGTCCAAAAGAACCTGCACTACAGGAGGCACTCTATCTTCTATTTCCATTCCCACTTCCAGCCAAGAGGAGGACCTTTATCTGTCTCCATTTGTGGTCCCCTCAGGACACAGATATTTTTTTCTCACTTGTTGCAGGGAAGGATACTGTTAGAGCATATTTGATGGGCTAGAAGCAGCTGATGGCTATCCTCTCTTCTGCATTCAGAGTTACCTTCATATCTCCATCACTGTCAGAATCCTATGATTAAGAACTGTCAAATTCCACATCATCTTTATCCATTCCTCTGTTGATGGACATTTAGGTTGCTTCCATGCTACTCAGTGCTCTGTGGTGACCTAAATGAGAAGGAAATCCAAAAAAGAGGGGATATATGTATACGAATAGCTGATTCACTATGCTGCACAGTATAAACTAACACAATATTGTAAAGAAACTATACTCCAATAAAAAAATTAAAAAAAGAAAGAACACCATTAGTAACTTTTAAGTAATTTGTTGTTTAATCTTTAGCTATTGAAATAAGATTTTTATGATAATTTTATGACATTGTCATAAAATAAAAGTGAAATCATCCTCTCATGCTTCTAATGTAGTGAGTCTGTAGTGCCCATTAGTGAGGTTATCATTAAGTTTCTGTGTTCAAGAAATAATTTTTTTCCTCATGAGTTAATTGATGAATATTTTTCAGAAAATAAATATTAGAGGTTTGGAGAGGGAGAATATGTATTGTATTTTCCTAAGAAAATAGCTTTAACAGAAAATACTCTTAAAAATACAAAAGTTTTAAATTTAGTTATTATTTTCATATGTTTGTAAAAATTTGGGATTTATCCTTATATATTGCATATACACTGTATTATATATATCAGTGGTCCCCAACCTTTTTGGCACCAGGGACTGGTTTCGTGGAAGGCAATTTTTCCATGGACTGGGGTGGGGAGGGTGATTTTGGGATGATTCAAGTGCATTACATTTATTGTGCACTTTATTTCTTTTATTATTACATTGTAATATATAATGAGGTAATTATCCAACTCACCATAATGCAGAATCAGTGGGAGCCCTGAGCTTGTTTTCACTTGCCACTTACTGATAGGGTTTGATGTGAGTCTGCAAGCAATTGATTTACTATGGTCTCTGTGCAGTCAAACCTTTCCACTAATGATAATCTGTATTTGCAGCCGCTCCCCAGCACTAGCATCAGTGACTCAGCTCCACCTCACATCATCAGGAGTTAGATTCTCATAAGGAGCGCGCAACCTAGATCCCTTGCATGTGCAGTTCACAGTAGGGTTTGCGCTCCTGTGAGAATTTAATGCCGCTGCTGATCTGACAGGAGAAGGAGCTCAGGTGATAATGTGAGCGATGGGGAATGGCAGTAAATACAGATGAAGCTTTGCTTGCTCGCCTGCCACTCACCTCCTGCTGTGCAGCCCAGTTCCTAACAGGACACGGACCGGTACCGGTCCATGGCCCAGGGGTTGGGGGCCCCTGATAAATATTATATATTGTTTGTTTATGTTGAAGAAATGTGTGTGTATAATCAAACTTCATTAATGTCAGGTCTGTTTGAGTTAGGAAAACTTTGACTAATGAACTATTTTAAAGGAATTGGAATTATATTACTCTTTAAAATAAATATGGTGACACAATCCAGGAATATAAAACGTTTTGCTATGATCTGTTGTTAAGTGCAAGCTCTAACTTATTTTAGTGAATAGGTAAAAATGATTTGTATTTATGACACTGAACGTTTATATTTAAATATTGACTTTTTATTTCTACCTTAAAATACTAGAAACTTTATAAAATGACCTATACTTATTATAGAAAATTAAACCAATACAAAAAAAGTACAAAGAGAAAGGTAAAAAGTTACCTCAGGGCTTCCCTGGTGGCACAGTGGTTGAGAGTCCGCCTGCCGATGCAGGGGACACGGGTTCGTGCCCTGATCCAGGAATATCCCACATTCTGCGGAGCAGCTGGGCCCGTGAGCCATGGCCACTGGGCCTGCGCGTCTGGAGCCTGTGCTCCGCAACAGGAGAGGCCACAACAGTGAGAGGCCCGCGTACCGCAAAAAAAAAAAAGTTACCTCAAATCTTGCCTCCCAGAAATAACAATTAAATAACATTTGGTAAGTATTCCAGTTGTATCCCCAGGTATGTGAACAAATAGATGCCTAAAAAGAGAAAATACTTTCACAAAAATAGGATCATATTGCACATATACTATATTTCATAAAAATTATTAAATTTAATTTTAGAATGACTTAAAAAAGAAAAAATTTAAATAAAACAAGAAATTTCTAAACTTAAGATGTATCTTTATAGCAAGACATATTAATTCCTAAAGGTCTTTCTAAAGTGAAAAAAAAAGGGATGAGGTTAAGGACATTAAAAAAAGGAAAACCACCTAGTTCAACTTCAGATAGTAGTCTCTGCTATTAAAGATAATTAATTTACACTTCCTCCCTTTCCCCTGCTTTATTATTTTCACACTGTATCATAACTTACGGTATTGCTTAGTGCTCACTTTCTAGCCCTGGCTTTTTTTAAAATTATTTTTTAATTTTTATTTTTTAAGTTGATTTATAGTTGATGTACAATAGTATACAGCTCTAGCTTCTTTTTGATTCATACTGATTCATACCTTGCTTAGTTGGATTTTATCTTCAGGTAGCATTTTCTTGCATGCAAATGTCCTTAATCTTTATATGGTTACATATTTTTATATGTTTAGACTTTGTTGCTTTTATGCTTGAAGGATAACTTGGCTGGGTATAACATTATTGGATCACACTTATTTAAAGGACTCTGTAGATTTTGCTCTCCTTTTTTTCTGGCATTTAATGTTGTTGAGGCAAAGACGGAGGCCAGCATGATTTCGTAACAAGCCCTCCCACTTCCACCTTTGCAGATGATTTTTTGTTGTTGTTGTTTTTACCTGTAAGCCTTTAAAGTGCAAAGTTTTTCAGGATATATTTTAATATATGAATTGTTACGTTTTACCTTTTCCTGGGGACATAAACTACTTTCTTCTATTATATTTAATAGAGGTGGAGGTCTGTTTTTAAAAAATTCTCTTCAGAATCAGTAATTTTAAATATGTTGCATCTTCATTGTTTTCCTAGTTATCAGCTGTTGTTTTGGTTGTTTTTTTTTTGACTGTTCCAATAAAACTTTATTTATGAACACTGAAATACAAATTTCATATAATTTTCATATGTCACAATATTTTCCTTTTGATTTTTTCCCCAACCATTTAAATATGTAAAAACCATTCTTAGCTCACAAGCCATACAAAAATGATGAATAGACTAGATTTAGCCAGTGGGTTGTAGTTTGCCAACCCCTGAGTTATAGTAGTAACATATTATTCTTTTGGATATTTTTTGATTTCATAGGTGGTAAACAATATATTACTATTCTTTCAAGAAGTCTAAAGATAGGCAATTCCCAGGTCGGTTAATTCAGAAACAAGATTCAATCATGCCATCATGGGCCAAGGAAGCTGCAGTGGCTTCAAACATCACCTACTTACCAGTGGTTCTCAAACTTCAGCCTGTATCAGAATCATCTGGAGGATTTGTTAAAATAACTATACTCAGTATTCTGTAATTCCTAGTTATCAGTTTTATCTCTATTACGTTCTCTTTTCATTTTCACCATTTCTTTTTAAATGATTTCCTTCATCCTCCCTCTGTGTCGTAAGCATTAAAAAAAATTATATCTAATGAGACTTTTATCCATGAAATGGCTTAATTTTCCTTTTTATATTTCTTTTGTGAGGTCTGCAAGCTCACTTTTCAACTACTATTGTCTTATCTATTCTTTGATCTCTTTAATTTTTTTTTTTTTTTTTTTTTTTTTTT